>NC_073258.2:11040833-11371666 GCF_029289425.2 Pan paniscus | reverse complement strand
TCAGCCTCCCGAGTAGCTGGGATTACAGGCACCCACCACCACACCCAGCTAATTTTTTTTGTATTTTTAGTACAGATGGGGTTTCACTATGTTGGCCAGGCTGGTCTTGAACTCCTGACCTCATGATCCACCCGCCTCGGCCTCCCAAAGTGGTGGGATTACAGGCATGAGACACCACTCCCAGCCAAAAACATTTTTTTTTAGAGATGGGGTCTTGCTATGTTGCCCAGGCTGGTCTCGAACTCCTAGCCTCAACCAATCCTCCCACCCCTGCCTTCTAAAATCTTGGGATTACAGGTGTGAGCCACTGTGGCTGGCCATCATTACTGATTATTATTATCATTATCTTGTTTTGTCCATAGCATCACCATTCTCTAGGTTCTCTAAGCTAGAAAACTTGGAGCTGCCAGGCCTTTCCTTCATACCTGGGAAGGACAGTCCCTGCCCCGTATCTTGGGGTCTGCCTTCAAAATGTGTCTATTTCTGCTTCCATGGCCAGCTTCAGCTCTTCCTTCTCCTTTAACTCCCAGGTCCCATCTGTCCCAAGGCCCAGTCAGTGACCTATCCCACACTGTCTATCACACTCCTCTCCACTGCTATGCCCCTATGATTCTCACACTGTCTATCACACTCCTCTCCACTGCTATGCCTCTATGATTCCCACACTGTCTATCACACTCCTCTCCACTGCTATGCCCCTATGATTCCCACACTGTCTATCACACTCCTCTCCACTGCTATGCCTCTATGATTCCCACACTGTCTATCACACTCCTCTCCACTGCTATGCCTCTATGAAGTCCTCTCCAACTTCCTATCCTAGCCGTTACATCTTCCTTTATTTTGTATAAATATTTCTCTTGTGGTTGCTATCCTGCTATCTTTAGACACTTTACACACCTGTCTCTGTCTTCTTCAGTAGACTGCAAGCTCCTTGAAGATAATTCATCCAGCCTTATTCATCTTCTATTCCTAGTACCCAGCAAAGAGCCTCAAATCAGGAAGGTGTCGGTGAATATCTGTTGTCACTGTTTTCTTATTCCAATCCCGTCACCTGTGTCTGGGTTATTGGTAGCAGTCTCCTGTCTGGCCTCTTGGGATGCGTTCTCAACAGGCTCCACCCTCACTCTCTCTGAAAGTATTTCATGTCACTTCATCGCTTAAGCTGCCTGATGACTTCCTTCTGAACGCCACCTTGTTTAAATTTATCAGCTTAGTTTTCAAAGCTCCCTACTGCAAAACAAAGCAGCAAACATAAGAAGCCGTGTTTTCTCATTTCTCCTTGCCAGCAACATTTCACAAAGCCCCTGACTCTTACCTCAGGCAGCTCTTTCGCTCTTCAGAAAGAAGCTTTGAAGACACGGCAGGACAGAGTACACGCCCCTCTCCCTCCTCCACCCCGTCGTCTCCTGCCTGAGTCACTACATTCCTTAAAAGATAAATGACCCGAGTTTTGGCCTTTTCCTATATGTAAGATAACATCTGATGGGATTAGCGATGATGCCTCTGTAATCTATAAGCAGAATTACTCTCACACCCAAACTCTGATGTGAGTCTGCTTTAATGTGACTCCTAAGCAAGTTCAATGTGATTTTGCACGTGCTGAACCCATTTCCCCCAAACAGAAAATCACAGTCTTGCAAATGTATCCTTCTCTCTTCTCTCTTACTTCCTACCTAAACTGGAATATTCTCCTTTTCCCCTCCTCCACTGGAATCCCACTGTCTCATTCAAGAATCATTCTTTCACTGCCAGAGACTTCGTGGGTATTTTTTAATTTCTTTTTTATTTTTTGAGACAGAGTCTGTCTCTGTCACCCAGGCTGGAGTGCAGTGGCACGACCTCAGCTCACTGTAACCTCTGACTCCCTGGTTCAAGCGATTCTCCTGCCTCAGCCTCCCGAGTAGTTGGGATTACAGGCGTGTGCCACCACGCCCAGCTAATTTTTTGTATTTTTAGTTGAGACGGGGTTTCACTGTGTTAGCCAGGATGGTCTCGATCTCGTGATCCACCTGCCTTGGCCTCCCAAGTGCTGGGATTACAGGCATGAGCCACCGCGCCTGGCCATGGGTCTTTCTTAGACTCTTTGTGTGCCAAATAACTCCACCTTGGTATACGGTCCTGGGCAGCAGTCATTCTCCTGACTATGAAGTGATGCTTCGGGAGGGCAGTCATCAGTTAAGAGGCTTTTGGTTGCAAGTAAGAAACAGCCCAATCCAGAGTGGCATAATCAATAAGGGGAATTACTGGCTCACACAGCTGAGGCCTAGAGTAGCAGCACTGCCTGCAGGCAGGACTCAGTACTGTCACCGAGAACCTATTTTCAGCTGGGTGTGGGGGTGCATGGCTGTAGTCCGAGCTCCTTGGAAGACTGAGGCAAAAGCATCCCTTGAGCCCAGGAGTTTGAGGCCAGCCTGGGCAACCCTGTCTCAAAACAAACAAACAAACAAACAAACAAACCCTCTATTTCCTGAGGTCTATCCTCTCTTTCTCTGGGAATAGCTTCAGTGTTCCCAAAAGGCTGTCAGAGGCTCTCAGAACTATCAGCTTTCTTATTCAGGCATAGGAAGAAAGAGAAAGCCTATATCCCAGGATTCCCAACCAAAGTCTCCAGATTCCTGCTGATTGGAGAGGTTCAGGAACACGCCACTGCCTGACCAACCCCTGGGGCCGGACGGGGATGCAAGGGGTGACTGACACCCACTCTACCCCTGGAGGTGGGTACCCTGGACTCCCTATTCACATGGATCTGCTAACTGAAACAGGACCTGGTAGAAGCGGGGTATGAATGTGGGGGAGACACCTCCAAACGTGCCTGCATAACAGGCACATAACCAGTGCACAGTGACTGGCAGAGGCCTCCAAATACGAGCCCCTCCCACAAGCAGAATCTGGACTTCTGTTCCTTTGTTGCCATTGTCCACACCTCTCACTCCAAATGGTCACAACACCTCTGCTCCTCAACAGAGTCCTGCCTGTTATAGACAAACAGGCCCACACCTTTGGTTATTTTGGTTTAGACTAGGGACAAATTCTATCCTAGAGTCCCCAGGCCGCCAGTGGCTCCCCCATTCCTGCCTCTAGTGTGTACAGGGAGGAGGCCCTCAGTTTCTGCGGAGGTGGCTCCTCCCTCACAGGAATCTCCTGGGATCCATGAGGGCTTCCCACCACCACTGACTCTTCCAGCAGTGGAGCAGCCTGAGCTTCGGAGAACTGAGGCTACACTGGCCTTTTTCCCTTCTTCCTCCTCCTCTTCTCTCCAAAAGGAAACCTGGAGAACACCCCCTCCCCCATCACTTCCTGCCCCACCCCTACCTCCCAAGGCCTCCTGTCCCCCTCTCCGCATGCTCGGTGCACTCACTGGCCACAGACGACAGCGTCCCCAGGCTGTACCCATGGTAACCGGCGTGGCAACCAGGAGTCGGTTGGGCTGAGGCCCTGAGCCCCGACTGTCAGAAGGAGCCTGAGGCTGAGGTGGAGGCTGGGAGTTTGGGGCTGTAAGTCCTTGTGGGGTCAGACCTGTGGACTTGGGCAGGGGCAGACCCTCACGGGGCTCTGGTGGGCTGCAGCAGTGCGGCTTGATCTTGGGCCCTGGTGGCAGCTGTCTCCTCTGAACAGGGCTGGAAAGGGGATGGACGGTCCTGAGATCTCAGCTTGCCTGGGGCCAGAACTAGCCTTGTAGGTGGCCGGGGAGGAGGAAGGAGGAAAAATACTAAGTTGAGCTGCTGAATACGCCAGGTGCTTTCCATGTATTCTATCCTGAGTGTAACTGGAGAGCAGAGGTTAAGTGAGCACACAGCCAGCCCGCTGTAGGGGAGGATTTAAAGCTGGGCTGCTCTAAACTCACAGCACTTGCTCTTCCAATCCCTTCCCTGTTTCCTGAGTGGAGGTTCCCAAGGCAGGTGACTCAAAGAGGAAACTGTGAGAGTTTGTGGGAGCAGGTGGGGCCGTGCATGGACTCAACTGTCCCCAGAGGCAGCTAACTGCAGAGTTGAGCCCTGCCTCGCCCAGGTGGCCACCGCTTGCTTCAAGCTGCAGCTCAGGTAATGGTGGTGCCTATTCTCAGGTGGATCCTCTGAAGGCCATGGAATCCTCCACGGGGCCCAGGATGCCTTTGCTCAAATACTGCAGCGTGGCCACAAGCCTGAAGGCCCCTGGCTGGGACGGTGCTGCTCCACCCTGGAACCTCTCCTTCACCTACCCCTTTGCCCTCCAAGCACCCTGGCTCACCGGGCACAAGCCCCTTGCAAGGTACCTGTCTCTGCCCCTCTGGGGGAAGTGGGTGCCCTTTTCTTTTTCTTTTGTTCTTGGCTGTTGGTGGTAGACCTTGGTGGACAGACTTGCTTCCTGAGAAGGTGGAAAGGGGTCTTCATTGTTTGGCCTATGATTGGCGTATCTGTGTGGGGTCTGTCACTCCAGCCTACACTGTGCTCCCAGAGTCCTCCAGGGTTGATCTGGCTTTAGCAGAGTTGCAGATGCTGCAGTTGGCATGAGTGAGAGAAGGCAGTTAGGGATAGCCAGTTACCAAGTTTATAGCTCATTTTACCATCAACGCTGAGACTTGGCTGGGCGCAGTGGCTCACGCCTGTATACAATCCCAGCACTTTAGAAGGCCGAGGCAAGCGGATCACTTGAGGTCAGGAGTTCGAGTCCAGTCTGACCAACATGGCAAAACCCCATCTACTAAAAACACAAAAAAAATTGGCTGGGCATGGTGGCTCATGCCTGTAATCCCAGCACTTTGGGAGGCCAAGGCGGGTGGTTCACCCGAGGTCAGGAGTTCGAGACCAGCGTGGCCAAGATGGTGAAACCACGTCTCTACTAAAAATATAAAAATTAGCCAGGCATGGTGGCGGGTGACTGTAATCCCAGCTACTCAGGAGGATGAGGCAGAGAATTGCTTGAACTCGGAAGGTGGAAAGGTTGCAGTGAGCCGAGATCGCACCATTGCACTCCAGCCTGGATGACAGAGTGAGACTCTGTCTCAAAGAAAAAACAATAATTAGCTGGGCGTGGTGGCGCATGCCTGTATTCCCAGCTACTCAGGAGGCTGAGGCAGGAAAATTGCTTGAACTCGGGAGGCAGAGGTTGCAGTGAGCCGAGACAGCACCAATGCGCTCGAGCCTAGGGAACAGAGCGAGACTCTGTCTCAAAAACAAAACAAAACCAAAAAAAAAAAAAAAATGAGACTTGCTCAGCCACCATATGAGAAATCAGCTAATGTGGGGTCTCCAGGTCCCTCTTCAGGTTCCCTCGGTACCCCTCCTTTGTCCAGGATTTTCCTGAATAGGATCCTCAGTCTGCTTTCTAAAGTGTGAATACAAGAGGCCAAAGGCACCACAGCCCTATATACACATGTGGAGCGTGTCATCTCCAGGGACTCGCATTCCTGCTGCCTGATCCATTCTGCCCACATTAGGGACATGCCAGCTTGAGTGATCCTTAATGGCTCCCTTTCGTGATCCACCCGGTGGACCATCCTGTTCAAGGCTAGAGTTAAGCATGGGACTTTAGATGCCAACAAGCACAGGAAGGAGGCTGAGGGGGGCTGAGGGCAGCTCAGCATGGGTCTGCAGGAGCTCCTCAGCACGAACGGCCTGGGTGCAGTGACGGCATGTTGATGGCAGCAGGGGGCAGACAGGCCCCCTTTGCATTCAGCCTTGCCCACAAAGTAAAATGGCTTCTTCAAAAACCCAAACCCTGACTCAACAACTCCCCTAGGCCAACTGGCCCTGACCACAACATTTTCTGGAACTAGCATCTCCTTTTTCTGTCCCACAGCCCCTTAGCTCCTCTGGGTTGTCCCTGCCCAAACACTTCCTCATCCCTCTGACCCCACAGCATCAAGTGGCATTACAATTTCACACCCTCGGCATTACTATCCAAGCTTCCACGCCTCATCCTGGAATCCCACACGCCACCTTAGGATTGACCTACCTGGCACTTTTTTTTTTTTTTTGAGACAGAGTCTCACTCTGTCACCAGGCTGGAGTACAGTGGCGCAATTTTGGCTCACTGCAACCTCCGCCTCCTGGGTTCAAGCGATTCTTCTGCCTCAGCCTCCTGAGTAGCTGAGACTACAGGCACCCACCACCACGCCCACCTAATTTTTGTATTTTTAGTAGAGGTGGGGTTTCACCGTGTTGTCCAGATAGTCTCAATCTCTTGACCCCGTGATCCGCCCATCTCGGCCTCCCCAAGTGCTGGGATTACAGGCGTGAGCCACTGCTCCCGGCCCCTGGCACTCTTTTCTTTTTTTTTTTTGATGGGGGTCTCACCTTGTCATCCAGGCTGGAGTGCAGTAGTGTCATTTCAGCCCACTGCAACCTCTACCTCCTAGGTTCAAGCAATCCTCCTACCTCAGCCTCCCAAGTAGCTGGGACCACAGGCTCACACCACCACACCCAGCTACTTTTTTGTATTTTTGGTAGAGATGGGATTTCACCATGTTGCCCAGGCTGGTCTTGAATTTCTGAGCTCAAGTGATCCATCCACATCGGCCTCCCAAAGTGCTGGGATTACAGGCTTGAGCCACACTTTTCCAGTCTGTTGTCTAGTGTAGGAACAAGCATCAATTAACTTGAATGTATCAAGGTGAATTACATTTTGGTTGCCTTGAACCAACTCCCAATCCACCAAGGATGGTTCCCTTCATTGTCCTCTCCTTCTGCCCCTCCCGGAGGTTTACCTTATCCTTCCGGAAGTCATAGATTGCCACTTTCCATATGGATTTCTGTTCCGCATGCCTCATGTGCTGTGGTGTACCTCAGATGTACCTGCGAAACGTGTTTCTTGATGTGTTTAGGGCTTGTTGCTCTCTATCCACTAATTCCATTTGCTTTTTTCCAGGCACGCCTCTTCTTGCCCGTGTCTCCACGTTGCCGACCCAGCATGGCAGGGGCCTGGCTGGCTGGGAAGAGCTGGAGATGCTGCCAACACATGGGTCCTAGCAAGAAGGGAAGCAGATGGTTTTTACTACCGGGCCCAAATAAAGGCCGCTCCCGAGGCAAGTCCCTGACTCCCAGTATCTCCCTGGCGTGCTCCTCTGGGTGGCCCTGTCATACCTGACATGCCTTAGCTGTGTGCATCTAGCAGGCTGGTTTCTTGCATAAGCACAGCTCTCCCATGGCCATGTTGTAGAAGTGAACATGTAATACCATTGAGTGTATTAGTTTGCTAGGGCTCCCTAACAAAGTGCAACAAATGGAGTGGCTTAAACCACAGAAATGTGTCATCTCCCATTTCTGGAGGCTGGAAGTCCAGGGGTTGGCAAGGTTGGTTCCTTCTGAGAGCTATGAAGAAGAATCATTCCCATGCCCTGCTTCTGGCTTCTCACGGCTTGCTGGCAGGCTTTGGTGTTCCTCAGCTTATAGAGGCATCGCCTTGATCTCTGCCTTTACCTTTATGGGGCTTTCTCCCTGAGTGTGTGTCTGCCCACGTTTCCCCCTTTATAAGGACATCAATCACACTGGATTAGGGACCTGCCATATTCAGTCCTCATCTTAATTACATTTGCAATGCCCCTATCCACAAATAAGGTCACATTCTGGGGGCTAGGACTTCAACATATGAATTTGGCAGGGGGCAAGGCATGTTGGCTCATGCCTGTAATCCCAGCACTTTGAGAGGTGGTGGTGGGAGGATTGCTTGAGGCCAGGAGTTCAAGACCAGCCTGGGCAACGTAGTGAGACCCTGTCTCTACAAAAAATTTAAAAATGATCCAGGCATGGTGGCACATGGCTGTAGTTGCAGCTACTTGGGAGGCTCAGGCAGGAAGATCACTTGAGCCCCAAACTGATGGCATCATTGCACTCCAGCCTGTGGGAGGAGGGTGGAGGTGGGTAACGGGACACAATTCAATGCATAACAGAGAAGAAAATGTACTTTAAAAGTACTTTGTTGCGGAAAATTCAGTGTGTTGAATGAACACTAGCCTAAGGGAAAGGTGGAATGAGATATGTTTGCTCACATGCACGGGTGTGTGCTGGTACACAGAGAAGCACACTCTCGCCATGCTGGGGGCCAGGCCTGGCCTGTACTTCAGTGGCTACTCACTTCTTTTTTTTTCTATTTTTCAGAGTCAGACTTACTTTGTGAATGTAGATTCATGAAGGGAAGACTAGTGTAAATTCTTTAAAAATATGAATTTCAGAATTTCCAATCAAAAGTCAGTTTTCGGCCAGGTGCAGTTGCTCACACCTGTAATAACAGCACTTTGGGAAATCAAGAAGGGTGGGTTACCTGAGATCAGAAGTTCGAGACCAGCCTGGCCAACGTGGTGACACCCTGTCTCTACTAAATATACAAAAATTAGCCGAGCAAGGTGGTGGGCTCCTGTAGTCCCAGCTGCTCGGGAACCTGAGACAGGAGAATCGCTTGAACCCAGGAGGCAGAGGTTGCAGTGAACCAAGATCACGCCATTGCACTCTAGCCTCGGTGACGAGCGAAACTCCGTCTGGAAAAAAACAAGAAAAAGTCAAATTTCAAGTAACTAATATGTGAATTAAAATGAAATTCTAGCAAAGCTTTGCTCAAATATAGGTTCTGTCCAGTGATTTGGTAAAAATAATTTATAACCAGAGTTTATTTCTCTTCTAAATCACAGAGTACTTGAAACAGCTTGTACTTTTAAGTAGCTGCAGCACTGTTCTCTCACTTTTGCTATTCATTTGCTTAGCTAACCCTTTCCTCGTTGACTGCAAGGGCAGTGCTGAGGGCGGCTCTGTGGCCACAATCGCTCCTTGCCTACATGAGCCTCATAGGTGAACAACCATCCTGTTGGTCTTGGACACATCCCTGGTTGGTCTTGGACACAGGAGCGACGCTTCTTGGGGGTGCTGGGAGGAGGAGATTGCATTGAGAAAAGGTCCAGGGAGGACCCAGGTTACTCCCGGCAATTGCAGGTCAAAAATTTGGTAGGAGGAAAGAAAACCAGGCAAAGGAAGGGAATGGAAAGGCAGAGGCAGGAAGTGATCCACAAGAGTTGCCCGAGGCAGGAAGAGATTCAGGGAAGCACAACCGCGCCACACAGCCTGTCTGTCTTGGCTTTGACTGGCTTGGAGCAGCATCTGCCCTGTCCCTTCTTTAGGTGCCTGTCACTGTTTGGAAGGCAGCCCCTGGGCCTGATTTGGGGGGCATCGTAGGGAACCTGGGTGCTCCCTATTGTACTTTGTAATGCCAGGTCTTATTCTGAGTGTTTTCTTTCCCACAGCTGGAGAGACAGGGGGTCCTGCTTGTGGAATTCGAGGCTCCTCTTGTCGCAGGCCCAAAGCTGCCAGCCCAGCAGCAGACAGTGGTCTTAGAAGAGGATGTCAGTCCTCTCTCACCATCTGTAGGATACTCACTGAGACCAGGTGATAAGGTGCTGGCACTCTGGGAGCCAGGCCAACAGCAGTATGGCCCTGGCACTGTTCTTTTGGGCTTGGAGATGAGAGATCCCCAGAGAGGTAAGATAAGCTGCTCTGACCCATCAGTCCCCAGAAGGAGCCAGGCTGTAATCAGGCCAGAGGAGAGAGCCAAGCCTGCGTCTACAGCTTAGGGGTTTCTAAGGCATTAAGAAGAGAATTTTTCCCCCTTGCTTGCTGCTTAATCTTGAGGGCAGCAACAGATGCCTCAAGATGCACAGTGTATCTTTCAGATTATTAAAAAAAAAATTGTAATCAGGGTAAATGGCCTAAAACTCTCATATCTATGTTGGTTAGCTAAACCATGGTTTAGCTACTCACGACCCAGCCCTCACCAGGTCCTCCAGGGACCAGACAGTCCTCTTCTGCAGGGTCAGTCAGCACCACTGTAATTCAGAGAATGATAGAATGAGGCTTCTACTGAGAATGCATTTTGGTTTTGACAAGAAAAGTGAGCCCCTGCAGGCCACTGTAGTCCAGGAGGCAGGGAGGCTCAGGCAAGTCCTTGGGAAGTGGAGGTAACTATGGTGCAGGTGAAGGATGTTCCTGGCAGGCTCTCCACGGAGAGGTGCATGTGAGGAGCCAGGCAGCCAGAGCAGTGGGGCCAGGCTGAAGCTCTGCCTTTGCCTGTGTGGGTAGGAGAGGCTTTATCCCATGATTAGGACGTGGAAGCTACTTCGGAGGCTGAGGCAGGAGGATGGCTTGAGCCTGGGAGGTTGAGGCTGCAGTGAGCTATCACTGTGCCACTGCACTCCAGCCTGAGCCAGACCCTGTCTCAAAAAAAAAAAAAAGAAAAAGAAAAAGAAAAAAAGGAGATAATTGGTAATTATAACAAAATGTTGCTGTTTTTTGTTATGTAGCATCAAAGGAAAAAGAAATCACTGTTCATTTCTGGAATGGCAAAGCTGCTAAAGTGCCCCTAGGTGGGGTCCAGTCGGTGTCCCTGGCCATCTGGAAGAAGGCTGTGGAGAGGCTGCACAAGTCTTTCACCAGGGAGCACCCCAGGCCCCTTCACTGGGCCCCTTGCTGCTCTCTGCTAGGGCCAATCACTGGGCGCATCACTAATGAGCTTCCTCCGGATGCTCCATTCCGGTGCCCTCTCTGCCACCATCATGCCTGCTGCTAGCTACTGTGCCAGGGCTGCCTCTGTGGCTGCCCGCCATGTGGCACGACTTGGTGGCCTCTAACCACGACCTCAGAAGTCATGGCCAGAGAACTTCCAGAGTTGGAGCCCACAGCACAGCTTTTGCCCCTGGAAAGTCCTAAAGAGGAGAAAGTAGCAATGCACGCTCCCCTGGCTGTTTCTTCCTCCTCATCCTCCTCCTGTGAACAAGACGGTGTGGAGAATGATCTGGAGATGGGCCCTCCCCAGAGACTGATGGTGAACAGTGCAGTCAACACAGATCCCATCCTTCTTGAGACGCCTCTGAGGCAGAGTGGCCTCTGCCAGCCTGAGTGGAGGTATTGGAAGAGAAATGGGCCTGAGCCATGCCCTGGGAAGCCAGGTATACCAGGGGAGTGGGCTTGCCTTCTAAGGCAGGGGCTGGGGCCCCGGCTCCCTTCCCTCCCACATGTCCCTTAGGAATTTGATGCACGTGTCCACTCTGTTGGGACTGCAGTAATCCTTGGGAGTCTGGTCATGCTGAAGAGGAGGCTGTGGCAAGAGGGAAATAGCAGGTTTCCATTTCAGCTATGAGGTCCAAAGGAGCAGAAGCATGAACTGATCTTTGTGCTAAGGTTGCATCCCTATTTAATACCTGCCTTTTTCTTTCTTCACTAGTCTCTACTGATAGAGCACTGCCATTGTCTGTTTTTAGTCCCCTCCTTTTTTCTTGGAGGCCTTGGTTTTTCTCTAGATGAACAGTCCAAATGCCTCCAGGTGTTGATCAGAGTTGATGCACTGAAGCATAGAAACTGGTCTTAAGCATTGGTCGTGAGGCCCCACTCTCCTGCTGATTCCCTCAGTAAGTGAGCAGGGAGGACCCGGGCACTGCGATGTGCTTCTTATCCCTCATGGCCAACAGGGAAGCCGTGTTCTGTTGCTGCTGGCAGTCTGCAGCCAGCCCCACACTGCATCGCCTCCAGCTGAGAACTGTGTGGCGGGCCCTGCTAGGTTCGGGGAGCCCATCCTATCTGAATTCCCAATGGAGTCTGGAAAGAGCAGAAGCCTGTCAGCTGTATGAAGGAGGTGGCCTGGAAAAGTCTGGCCCTTGACAAGATTCTGGGAGTCCTGGGGTCACTGAACGTATCTGGGGCAGGGAGGCTGTGAGGTGAAGGAACACCACTGCTAAGGGCTTAGATCTCTAGGCACTGCCCACACTGGGACCCACTGGGGGTCCCTGGTTGAAACCATAGCCCTATTTCTAGGACAGCCACTGAACCAGAAGGACTGCTCAGCCCATGAGGGTTTTTTTTGTTGTTGTTTTGAGACAGAGTCTCACTCTGTTGCCCAGGCTGGAATGCAGTGGCATGATTTTGGCTCACTGTAACCTCTGCCTCCCAGGTTCGAGTGATTCTCATGCCTCAGCCTCTCCAGTAGCTGGGATTATAGGTGCATGCCACCATGCCTGGCTAACTTTTTGTATTTTTAGTGGAGATGGGGTTTCGCCATGTTGGCCAGGCAGGTCTCGAACCCCTGGCCTAAGTGATTTGCCTGCCTCGGCCTCCCAAAGTGCTGGGATTACAGGCGTGAACCACCAAGCTGGCACCAATGAAGATTTCAATCTTGCCCCAAGGGTAAGGATTTTATTAGTGTTCAGTTCCAGAAAGTTGAGAAATTGTTGGTAATGAGAAGCTTTCCTGGTGACTCCTCTGAACCCCTGGGCTTTGGGAGGGGTGGGGAGGAGTGTGTCTGCTGCACTTGGATTTATATGAGGATTTTTCCCCTATCTCTCATAGGCCCAGCTGTGCTCTTCCTCCACTCTCCAGGAGGAAACTTTGTATTGAAAACATAAAATGGGGAGGTGGGTCCCGGGCTTCTGTGAGATGGGTTACTCCAATCTTGCAATGGCAAGCCTTGGCAGCAGCCACTCAGAAATGGCGATTTCGCTGGGCACAGTGGCTCACCCAGCGCTTTGGGAGGCCGGGGGGTGGGGGTGGGGGGCGGATCACTTGAGGTCAGGGGTTTGAGACCAGCCTGACCAACAAAGTGAAACCCCGTCTCTACTAAAAATACAAAAATTAGCCAGGCATTGTGATGCACGTCTGTAATCCCAGCTAGTTGGGAGGCTGAGGTATGAGAATCGGTTGAAGCTGGGAGGCAGAGTAAGCCACTACACTCCAGCCTGGGCGACACAGCGAGACTCTGTCTGCAAAAATAAAAAAAAAGAAAAGAAAGAAATGCCGGTTTCTTTCTCCATTCGAAAGAAATGAAGTTATGGAGAATTTAGCATGAAAACTCTAGAGTTTGGCACCATTTTCTTTATATTATCACTTGTAGAGAGGGCATAAAGAAGATGGCACCGAACTCTAGAGTTTTCATGCTAAATTCTCCATAGCTCCCAATGCCTCTTGCTCCAGCACAGCTTGGAGAAAGAAGAGCTGTACCTACCCAACAGAGAGGGGTCTGTGGGGAGCAACTGAGACAGTGCCAAGCCCAGCATAGGGGAGAGGGACAACCAGAGGGGCCATGGAGGCCAGACATACCCTAGATACCACGTCTGTGTTCCCATTGCTGTGACTTGCTCCATAGCAAACTCTAGAAGGGTTCCAAACCTGATTAAGTCCAAACAAATTTCCCCTGGCCCTAAGTTTACACAGCTCTTACTGCTACTGCCCAAAGCCACTTACACCTACAGTCTCTCTCCATCACATTTAAAGAGATCCACTCCAAAGTTATTTTCTCCCCTGAAATAAATTCTAATAATTGACTATAAAGAAGATAACTATAGTATCTTCAGGTACTTGGCCTGGGTTTCCTGTTAAATACTGGATCTTGTGTTATGCTCTAGGGAAAGTTCCTGGGGCTGACCCATGAGCATCATCAGTATGTTCCCAAATATATGGAGAGCATGCCCGAGAGGGGGTGTGGAGACATGGCCATCCCCCACCCTCAGCACACATGTGGGACTACCTGCTCACTAGTGAAGAGAAGCACAGAAAACCAGGGTCAGGGCTGAAACAAGGCAAACACCAGAGCTTTGCTTTTCTCCCCTCCAGGTTTTGTATCTTTTAAAGGAAACGTGCTGTTTTGCTTCTCCTAAACATGCTTGATGTTTAATCAGTTCTTGCTATCAGGACTTGATATCCGTTCTGTCGAGTGCTGATGCTTGACACTCAATTTTGAGCTTTGCCTCTCACAAAAGCTCTTGCATAGGTTTCTCTGTCCTCCACACTTTCCCTTACTTTCAGTTACAGGCAGTGAGAGGTTACAATTAGATCCTAATAGTCCTAGGGAGGCCAGATTGTGAGCTGCTGGCAGGGAGGTACTTTCTGCCTCCTTTGACTGAAACAGGATTCAATCTGTAGTTTTAAAAGAAACGTAAAAAGCATTCCTTCCCTTTTAGATGGGTCTATTCCTCAGGAAGTCACATCTCCCATTATTTTTGTTTTGCCCCAATATTTTTTTTTATTTTTAGAGACAGGGTCTCACTATGTCACCCAGGCTGGTGGGCAGTGGCACGATCATAGCTCACTGCAGCCTCAAACTCCTGGGCTCAAGCAATCCTCCCACCTCAGCCTCCCAAATAGTCGGGACTACAGGTGTGCACCAATGCACCCAGTTCAATTTCTTAATATTTGTTTTCTATCAGCTTGTAATCTCTTCTTTGTGGTCTGTGTTATCAGTGATCAGTGAAGGTGTCGAAGCTCCTTTAACTGGTGGCAGTCAGTTACCTTTACTTGCCCTACTGGCAGTTTAGAAGACACATCCAATAACTTCTTCACAACTCCAAATCTTGGGTATCAGGTAATGTTTCCCAAAAGCATAAGGTCCAGAAATGATAACAATTTTTTTCTCTAAAAATAGAAAACATTACATGGACACATTGCATGATGGCAAAAGAAAACAGGCCAGGTGTAGTGGCTTATACCTGTAACTGCAACACTTTGGGAGGCTGAGGCTGGAGGATCTCTTGAGCCCAGGAGTTCAAGACCAGCCTGGGCAACATAGTGAGACCCTGTTTCTACAAAAAACTAAACAATTAGCTGAGCATGGTGGTGTGCGCCTGTGGTCCCAGCTACTGGGGGCTGTAGTGAAGAGCGGGTGGCAGGTGGGAGGATGACTTGAGCCCGGGTGGCTGAGGCTGCAGTGAGCTATGATCATGCCACTGCATTCCAGCCTGGGTGATACAGCAAGACCCTGTCTCAAATACATAATAAATGAAAAGAAGACAATGCTTGAGCTTACAGGTACTTCAGTGATCCTTGTTTTAGTTCTACTTATCCCATCAAAATGGTGGCATATTCAACCTAAGTAATTGACTTTTGGGTTTAGGAACAAGATATTCCAACATCTGGAAAGAAGAAAAGGATCACAAACAGCAGAGAGCACAAACTGTAGTAGTGGGGACTACCAAGGAGCTGGTCTCGAAAGCAACCCACACGAAGCCACCGCGGACCCCGCCAGGGGAAGCTGAACACAGAAAGCACAGTCAAAGCCTTGCAATATGTCAGTGGAACAAGAATTCCCGTTAGACTAAGAGCCCTGAGGATCTAGGTCAAGCAGAATGGCTGGAAAGGGGCTTCCTAAGGACTCCTCACATGGGTCTTAGACCTTTTGGGTCACATCCCCTTTGAGAACAGTAAAACCTATGACCCCTTGTCCTAGAAAAATGCACATACCCTCAATTTTGCATATAATTTCAGAAGGCTTATGGAACCCATGAATTTAATCACAGGCTTCTTGGGGGTGCAAGGATCCCTGTTTAAATGACCCTCTGTTCTATGGTATTGGGTAGGGGTCTGCTTTATTAGGCCCTCTGAATATGGAGTCTATTCCTCACTAAGAATGATAATATAGCCCTACTTAAACTTTATTTCCATTATATAAAATACTGGCACCTTTCCCAAGGAAAGGTTTGTGTTCAAAATGAGAGAATCACCAGGCAACGAAACTGGGAGATGTCACAGTACTGCTGTGGCAGCTTCAAGACATTTGGGACACAGCAATGACTTTTTTTTCTGAGACAGGATCTCACTCTGTCACTCAGGCTGGAATGCAGTGGCGTAATCATGGCTCACTACAGCCTTGAACTCCTGGGCTCAAGTGAGCCGCCCACCTGAGCCTCCTGAGTAGCTAGGACCTGAGTAGCTAGGCACATGCCACCACACCTGACTAAATTTTTTACTTTTTGTAGAGATAGGGTCTCACTGTGTTGACCAGGCTGGTCTTGATTACTAGGCTCAAGTGATCTTCCTGCCTTGGTTTCCCAAAATGTTGGGATTACAGGTATGAGCCACCGCACTCGGCCACAATCAATGACTTTTTAAAATCAGTGACTTTTGATTCTTAAAATTGCAGTCAGCATAACAATGTATGGATTTTTTCCCCCTTTTACAGGTAAAGAATAAACATGGTAAATATTCGAGGAGAGTTATACAGAGTGGCTGACAAGGCCTTCTTCAACAGAAGGAGGCAGAAGCCACGCCACAGGTAACAGTCAAATAACCACCAGTATCTCCACCCCACGAAGACCTCCCTGCAGATAAGCAGCAGGAAGGCACCTGTTGTGAGAGCTATAGGAATGTGGGGTCCTGCCCTGGGGCTCCCTGCCAGGGCCCTGGTGAAACTGCTTTAAGATGCCTCTTCCGTGGAAGAGGGGGTCAGCCTGCTTTGGGCAAATGTGTCCACAGCCACTCTGCCCCCTTCCCATAAAGCCTAGTTGTACATGAGTGACATTTTGTTTCACCTCTTAATAAAAATGAATTCTCTTCATTTCCAAATCTCTTTATTATCATAATTAACCTTTACTTGGAAAGCAAGCAGTAAAACCTGTTCAGACAGCATCATATTACTTTCAGGCAAACAAGCGTGGAGGACCTCTACACCTTCAAGTTAAAAAAGGCACTGAGGCCGGGCGCGGTGGCTCACGCCTGTAATCCCAACACTTTGGGAGGCCAAGGTGGGGGGATCACGAGGTCAAGAGATCGAGACCATCCTGGCCAACATGGTGAAACCCCGTCTCTACTAAAAATACGAAAAAAATAGCCGGGCATGGTGGCGGGTGCCTGTAGTGCCAGCTACTCGGGAGGCTGAGGCAGGAGAATGGTGTGAACCCGGGAGGCGGAACTTGCAGTGAGCCGAGATCACGCCACTGCACTCCAGCCTGGGCGACAGAGCGAGACTGTCTCAAAAAAAAAACCAAACAAACCAAAAAAAAAAGCACTGAAAGAGACAGACTCCAGTTCCTGGGAAGGCTGACCCAGTCAGCACTAAAAACAGGATTAATGTATAGCTATTAAGAGAATCATACAGTGGCTTTATTCTTACTACTTAAAAAAAGGTGATGTGATGGCAGTGATGGTCAACATCACACAGGGAAGACCAGGTCCACACTTTGTCCAGAATCAACTGCTACCACATGAGTCTTCTTGGTTAAGTCATTTGAGCCCACAGTGACAGAATAGGTCCCTGGATATACTTCTATGTAGAGGTCCTTAGAGATGTTCTCAGCCTAGAAGGAAAAGAGGATATTAGCAGTTTAGAGATTTTATACCCTAGTGCCACCATGGCCCCCCAGCAGGCTACCTGTCCTTGCAGAGGTGTGATGGAATGCAGCGCTAATGTGGGAGACAGAGGTCCTGCTTTCAAGGCTCAGCCTGCTCACGTACAACACTGTCATTTTGGTAGGTCTCAGCCTTTCCTTATTTCTAGCACTGTGATAATACCTCACAAATAAGCATGTGAAAACGCTCTGTAAATGCTAAAGTGTTATATGAACATGAAGGATTATAAAAAGAACACTCTACTTGGAGTTAGGCAGAAGGAAAGGCTAGAGGCCACTGTTTTGGGGATCAGAAGTAGACAGTGGCACTTAGCACAGATGAGCAGTAATGACAAGGTACTCGGGAGTGATGAGAGCCATTCTTTTAAACGGTGCTTTGCTAAGTTCACTATCAGGAAGATGACAGGCATTTCTTTTGTCCTAAAGCTCAGAACAATTTGAGTGAATTCCATTTTGTCACTGAAGCAGCAATTCAGCTGGCTGACAAAACTCTCCCTTGGAGGACTGGTTCTCCCAGAGTACAAAACATTGGAAGCCAGAGTTAATGGAAAGATTTTATTTAGAGCCGAACTGAGCACAATCAGTCTTCCAAGGGTAGACTTCACTCATGGCTGGTAGATTACATCAGGTGTGCAGGCAGAGGATGGGTCTCAGTTCAAATGGTAAAAGGACAAAGTCACAAACCAGAAAAGAGCCTGTAATTAAGGGCCAGAGTGACAGCTGGGATGCCATTACAAGCTTGCTTAATGCTGAGAAGGGGCCACAGGCAGAAGCTGTCGATTCCACTACCACACACAGGAAAAGCCAAACTACTGGCCAGCAAATTGCACTCAGAGGAATAAATGATCATGTTTACATTTTTATGAAATTTCCCCTCTTCCTCCTACCTTGCAGATGGATTTGAAGCCAATTTTTTCCAAAGCTGTTTTACGTTGTATTCTTTCATGCCTGTCCAGTTACTGCAAAATTGGAAGTCTACCATCCTTTAACTGACGTAAATGTGTACGACAATGTCATTAACTATTTATTGGTTGTCAACCATGTAAATAAAAGTCACTTTTAGAAAATATGGTTATATCAGAATTGCAGAAAGCCAAGGATGCTTCATTTGCACACAAGGAAACATAGAGGTAAGGTTGGCATGTGGCTGTAGAACTCCAACACGGTGGAACATCAGCATTACCAAAAGTCAGCAAGTGTTGAGAGGCGTCTAAGCCTTAACAACTTATATTTGTACTAGAAGCAGAATATTCTTAATTGTTACTAACTCTAGTATACTCCAAATCCTGACTCGTAGCAAACTGTATACAAACAAAAAGTAAATGTATTGCGGCACCATGTTGAATGAAGTTCCTTTCCTCAGAATTCTAGCCCTTCCAAGTTCCAAAAAGGATCCCCTGGCTTCATGAACTAATGAGTACTTTATCCTAAAAATGAAAAACTCATTATATGTTTTTACAGAGAAACATTTGTGGAAAATAAGAACAAATGCCTTCAAATGTTTTGGAACCTGACCTCACCAAATGTGTATGTTTCGGAATTTCAGCAATGGTTTTCACTTTGTTAGCAGGAGTATCGTGCCCCTCCTGCTGCTTGAACAGATGGTGGAATTCCAGCAGGACCCAGTGCCAGCCCAGATGAGCTGTAGGAACTGAGAGGTGAATACTTCACATTCTTTCCAACCACAACTATGAGTTCAGGCACAGAGTATCCCTGAAGCTTACAGTGAAGGAAGAATACCACGAAAACCTAATTTTACACTGAACCAAAATTTTGTGTGCCCTTCTTAAGTGTAAGAACATCTCAACTTAAAAATACTATAGACTCAATTCAAATAGCCCTCTAAGAACCATGTTAACTGGTTCATGGAGTTGCAACGGTGGTGAAACCCAGTGCGTAAGCAGTTCCGTACTCACAGGCTGGGATGCCTCTGGAGCATGCTCTGATATTTGATAGCTGCCTCCAGGACCAAGGGATGTCTTTTTTCTGTCTTTTCTCTGAAGAGACAAGTAGAACACTGGTTTGTGCCCAAGCTTTCACTTTTGGATTGTAAAGAGAAGTTCTCTTCTACCTTATTAGGAGTTAGTAATTGTTCTGTCAGCTTTTTCTAAGTTGTCATCTAAGTCATTAAGGCATTTTTAAGTGAATTCTGTGAGGTATTTTTAGTCAGGTGTTTACTATAATTTTCATCCTTACATGGGCTTTGGAATCAGACACACCTGAGTTTAAGTCCTATCTCTGCTATTTACTAAGACAGATTAACTTCTCTTGAACCTTGGTTTTCCAGTCTGTAACATGGCACTCTTGGATTGCAGGGAAAATTTAAAATGCAAAAGTGACACTTAGGCTCTCAATACATTCTCTTCTGTGCTTCTTCTAGGAGTAGGGGTGGTCCTAGAAGGGAACAGGCTGACTGATAAAGCCAATTTCCCTTAGAGGGAACTTACATTTTAAAGGGAGAGATGGGAACGACTCTTCCCCACATGTACCTAAGTGCACCCTTTAGGGTCAGGTGCGTTTAGGTAAGAGTTCAGGCTAGGCCAGAAAAGGGGGCTCAGGACTCAAGCTCTGGCACCACTACTCACCTCCCAGGCCAGGGGAGGCGTGTGGGAGGTGCTTCGAGTGTGCACTCAGCCCTTGCTCATGTCCCTGTGCCCACTCTCCCATCCTTTTCCTAAACTTCCTCCCTCTAACACCCCAAAATGGCTGACAGGCCAAAGAAGTCAGGAATCCAACTTAGACTCCAGAATAGACTCTGGACTTTGGTTTGCTATCTTTGAGTACAAGTAGGGTAGGTTAAAACAAAAGCAAAAACCTAGTCTCCTCAGAAACCACCACCACCACCTCCTCCTTTGAATCAGTTCAATAAGCAGAATCTTTGGCTTCCCCAGAATGACATGTGGTAAAAGGTAAGTTTGTAGTGAGAGGCCCATAACTGTTATTACCTTTACAAAAAGTATTTTGTTAAAAGAGACCCCTGTCCCCACACTTCCCTTGTACTTTCTTTTTAAAAATTATGAAAGACATGGGCCAGGCATGGTGGCTCACGCCTGTAATCTCAGCACTTTGGGAGGCTGAGGCGGGCAGATCACCTGAGGTCAGGAGTTCAAGACCTGCCTGGCCAACACGGTGAAACTCTGTCTCTATTAAAAAATACAAAAATGGGTCAGGCGCGGTGGGTTACGCCTGTAATCCCAGCACTTTGGGAGGCCGAGGCAGGCGGATCACGAGGTCGGGAGATCGAGACCGTCCTGGCTAACACAGTGAAACCCCGTCTCCACTAAAAATACAAAAAATTAGCCAGGCGTGGTGGCAAGCGCCTGTAGTCCCAGCTACTCGGGAGGCTGAGGCAGAAGAATGGCGTGAACCAGGGAGGCGGAGCTTGCAGTGAGCTGAGATTGAGCCACTGCACTCCAGCCTGGGCAACAGAGCAAGACTGTGTCTCGACAAAAAAAAAAAAAAAAAAGAAAGAAAAATACAAAAATTAGCTGGGCTGGTGGTGTGTGCACGTAGTCCCAGCTACTTGGGAGGCTGAGGCAGAATTGTCTGAACCTGGGAGGCAGAAGTTGCAGTGAGCCGCGATCGCACCACTCCACTCCACCTTGGGTGATAGAGTGAGACTCCCTCTCAAAAAAAAAAAAAAAAAAAAAAAATTACCAAAGACGTGACAGTTATCACCTTACAGTAAAAAATGTAATTATTAAAAATCTTTTCCCCCAGCCTGGGCAACATAGCAAAACCCCATCTCTATTAAAAACATTAAAAATTAGCTGGGTGTGGTGGCATGTGCCTGTAGTCCCAGCTACTTGGGAGGTTCAGGTGGGAGGATCACCTGCCCAGGAAGTCAAGGCTGCAGTAAGCCATGATTGCTCCACTGCACTCTAGCCTGGGTGACAGAGTAAGACCCTGTCTCAAAAAAAAAAAAAAAAAAGAAAAAAAAGAAAAAAAACCCCTATCCCTAGATGTAGAAGAGGATATTTGGAGCTCTTTTAAAAAAAAAATAGAGAAAGGGTCTATGTTGCCCAGGATAGAATGCAGGGGATAGTCACAGGGGCGATCATTGCATACACCACATTCCAGGCTTGGCAGCTTTTTTCTTCAAACCTGCCCGAGAATCCCATGGCCCAGGACTGCAGGTTCAACTAAAGATCCTACAGTGGCATCAATCTTATATTTTTGACAACCTCCTATTTCATGTTCATTGCTGTAAGTCCTCTAAGGCTATGAATTTACACATTTCTGTTAAGCACTGTAATGCCAAGTCACACAGGCATCCAGTGACACAAAGTCTAGCAGGGGCTCTTGAATATAGGGTGTCATATCTTGGTAGACTGAAGGCATGGTGCAGGACAGTTGAGTACACTTACCTGACCATTCCCTATGTCCAAGCACATGTGCAGCTTCGACTCGCCTCTGTGATAACGATAGACATGGGTTGCCCCTCCTTCCTCTGGCACAGATGAATAATATTTCTAGAGACGTAATGTCAAAGATGTTAGCTAACCAAATTGTCTTGTCAAATTTTCAAAAAACCCTGATATTTGGGCAAAGTGCAGTTAAGCAGGGAGGCAAGAGAGCAAAGGTGAATTACCTGCCCTCTTGACAGGCCTCTGAAGTCATGCAACAAACCTTAGCCCACCCAAAGTGGCTGCAGAGAAAGAAATGCATTTGGCATCCCCGTGCTGCCACCTGCTGCCTCCATAGGGCAAGAACCCTGGCTAACTAAAGGTGGGCAGGACCATGCTCTCTGCCAGGTTAAACAAATTTCACATCTTTGCCCCCATGTCCAATGCACATATCCTTTCATTTCCTCCCCTAAAAAATGTGGATGAACAGTTCCATGTTTATTGTCTAAGTCTCAGACAAGGACACAGGAAAAGAGGGGTACATTTTCCTGAGATTTAGAAACACAGCAGGAAATGAAACAAACCCAAGAGCTGCTCTGCAGCCCTTTTCTCTGTGCTTCCTGTGCGTGGGGGAGTGGAGGGAGAAGTCTCTAATTTAAGAAGAGTCTTCCGAAAGATCGGAAAACAGTTACATTTCTCTTGTCTGCTTCCTTCCTCCCCCTCAAAGTTAGCCTTAGACTTGCCCTTGATAATGACTAATGATGAGGACATCACAGCCCTGCTTGTTTTGAACACAGGGTAGGGACACTGTCTAAAAAACATGTGACCAGAAGAATGAGAAGCTGGGGAAAGCACTTGAGGACACAGACCTAAAGATGTGTTTTAGTGGCTGCTTCAAACTGTGGAGGCAAACCCAGTACACAATTCTTAATTCTATCTCTAGAAAGCCAAGAGGTTCTGAGGCTCCATTTCATAACAGAGACTTGAACTGAAGCATGAACTGAAAACCAAAATGAAGAACACCAATTTGCTAAACCTCAAACCAAAGACAAATATTATTCCTTTTGCTGAACCATGAACCAAGGGTTTAATCACTTTACAGTAGAGTTGAAGCTATTGATTTTTGTAAAACCACTGAACAACACAAATAAGATAAAAATATTCCCTGAAGTATTCCTCTTTGGTTGGAATCCTATTCTTGGAGTCAGGGATTCTTATAAAAGATGTAGAAAGATTAGAGTTTTTTGAGATCTTAACATATGAAACTGAAAAGCAGGGCAGAAACAAGGTATTCTCTTCCATCTCCTTTGTGGATCAGCCTCCTTACAACCATGTAGGACTCACGAAGTGTTAAGACTGCATGAGGCCAGAGTCTGCTGTAATTCCTAGAAGACAGTGCCTTCCATGCAGGTAATTTCCTTGAATGTTTTCTGGCCTGCCCTCAACATTCCCTAAGTATCGAAAGATGACTTGGCTGGGTATGGTGGCTCAAGCCTGTAATCCCAGCACTTTGGGAGGCCAAGATGCACGGATCCCTCGAGGTCAGGGGTTCGAGAGCAGCCTGGCCAACATGGTGAAGCCCTGTCTCTACTAAAAATACAAAAATTAGCCAGGCATGGTGGCATGTGCCTGTAGTCCCAGCTACTCGGGAGGCTGAGGCAGGAGAATCGCTTGAACCAGGAGGCCAGGAGGTAGGGGTTGCAGTGAGCCGAGACTGAGCCACTGCACTCTAGCCTGGGTGATGGAGTGAGACTCTGTCTCAATTGAAAAAAAAAAAAAAAAGGTCGGGCACGGTGGCTCACACCTGTAATCCCAGCACTTTGGGAGGCTGAGGCGGGCAGATCACGAGGTCAGGAGATGGAGACCATCCTGGGTAACACAGTGAAACCCCGTCTCTACTAAAAATACAAAAAAAAAAATTAGCTGGGCGTGGTGGTGGGCGCCTGTAGTCCCAGCTACTAGGGAGGCTGAGGCAGGAGAATGGTGTGAACCCAGGAGGGAGAGCTTGCAGTGAGCCGAGATCGCACCACTGCACTCCAGCCTGCGCCACAGAGCAAGCCTCTGTCTCAAAAAAAAAAAAAAAAAAAGTTAAAAAAAACCCCTAATATTTAACTTATTTGCTATGAAATTCGGCAAATAAGCTATTTTCCCCCCACTAGACTGAAAGATCACTGAGGGCAGAAGACCTTTTCTGACTTTTCATTGCTATATTGTCAGCTACAGGGTTAGGCATTCAATAAACATTTATTGGGTGAATTCTAACTTGCATTTACCCCCTGGTTTAAGTCCTTGACTGATTACAATCTGACCGTGAAGGCTGGGCAGGAGAAACAGGTAGTCTCCAGATTCTCCGTAAATTCCAGAAAGATCCAAATGTGGTCCATCAGCAGGTGATGGGGCATAGCTTTGGTTCACACCAACTTACCCCACACTGACTTGAAGTATAGTCCATGAATTCAGCCATTGTTCTGAAGGAAGCACTAAGGGTTGGGGGTCTCTCTTCTCTCTATTTGAATAAATGGCACGTCACAGGTTAGCTCTAGGATTCCCTGCTGGAGAATGAAGCCATTTTGGAAATAGTCTCCTTTTTACTTTTGGAAAGGCTCTGCAAGTTTATGTCAGAAAGAACGATGTTATTGAGAAAGAATTCCAACTCTAAAAGATAGACATGCAATTTATCCAGGATCTAAGAGGCAGGTTTGCAGGCTTTCCTCTATTATCAGATGATAGCTGTAAGATTTTTTTTTTTTTTTTTTTTTTTTTTTTTTTTTTTTTTTTTTGAGACGGAGGTTTCGCTCTTGTTGCCCAGGCTGGAGTGCAATGGCGCGATCTCGGCTCACCGCGACCTCCGCCTCCCGGGTTCAAGCGATTCTCCTGCCTCAGCCTCCCTAGTACCTGGGATTACAGACAAGCGCCACCACGCCCGGCTAATTTTGTATTTTTAGTAGAGACGGGATTTCTCCATGTTGGTCAGGCTGCTTTCGAACTCCCGACCTCAGGTGATCCGCCCGCCTCGGCCTCCCAAAGTGCTGGGATTGCAGGCATGAGCCACCGCGCCCGGCTAAATTTTTTTTTTTTTTTTTTTTAAGTAACCAACCAGGGCTGAACACTACCGTTATTCTACAGCTACCCAACAAGAATCTGTCAAATGTAAAGCGTTTTGAAAGGACTTTTCCATTCATTGTCCTGATCCTTTCCAGCTTCCGCTAAGGGGAGGTTTCCTCAGCTGCTTCTGCGCTGCGCACCCCTGGCTCCCAGCGGGCTACCGCGGCGCGAAGGACTGGGGCGGCCCCCGGCACAGCGACCCTCACCTCTCCTGGGAGAACGCGCTGCGGGCCGGCTGCCGGCTGTTTCTCTAGGTGGGGCGCCTCCCGGGCAAGGACCCCCATGCAGCCTTTGGGACGCTCCAGGGCATGCCAGTCCACCGCCCTCCTCTTGGCCCTCTCCAGCACTTCTAGAGCCAGCCTTGCTGAACGCTGCAGGGAACGTCGGTCCACCCCATTCAGCGCTGCGGCCGCCAAACAGTTGTCCATGGCTCCCTGAGTGGGCACACAACGTACAAACGCCGGCGGGTCAGCTGGGCCGCGGCGACCCTGCTCCAAATCCGGGTGGGAGCCCCAGCCTCGACCTCCCTGGAGACCACCGCTCCTGGTCCGCCCCCAACGCACACTCCAGCGGGAGCCCAGCCAGGACGAGGCCTAGCGCGCCCGCCCCTTCCATTTTCATCTACCCCTTCCGCTACCTAGGGAGCCCCCTCACCCGGCTCACTCGTCAAGGCGCATGCGCGCAACGCTATCCTAGGAAGAGGGACCAGGCCTAGCGCTCCCGGCGGCGCCGGCGCAGCTGGGCCATTGGCGGAAGGCGGCAGAGGCGGGAGAGGCGGGAGAGGCGGGAGAGGCGGGAGAGGCGGGAGAGGCGGGAGAGGCGGGAGAGGCGGGAGAGGCGGGGCGGCCAAACACGCCTTCTGCGTCCCAGCCTTGGCGTCTGCGCGCGAGTTGCCTGGTTAACTGCTGAGCGCCGGAGGCGGGGCGCCGGGCGCTGGGGGCCGGGGGTCGGGGGTCGGGGGCTGGGGGCTGAGGACTGAGTCGAGCCAGCAGCCCAGGGCATCTGTCCACGCTGTCGGAGGAGCCTCTGGGCGTGGGGCTGGCCCTTAGAGGGCTACTGCGCTGCTTAACTTGGTGGGTATAAAGGCAGGTCTCCTGTTGAGCTAAAAAATTATGGGGTACCAGCTAGGTAGGCAACATAGCGACAACCCGTGTCCACACACACACACAGTAGGAGTGGTGGCGCGCATCTGTAGTCCCAGCTACTCGGGAGGGTCGAGGTGGGAGGATCGCTTGAACCCGGGAAGCGGAGGTTGCAGTGAGACGAGATCGCGCCACTGCACTCCAGCCTGGGCGACAGAGGAAGACTTCGTCTCAAAACAAAAACATCATGGGGAATAAGGCAAGTGCCTCCCGCGCCTCTTTCTGCTTGGTCTACATTTTGGGGTGTCGCTACTCTTGTTTGAGGAGGTGATTAGGCCAAACTGTGTGGCTGCCAAGGTGGCCTTTGGAGAAGGGAACAGCTCGGGATTGAGGCGAGACGGAGGCGGGGCTGTCTGCAGATGTTCCTGGCCCCCGGGGCAGGGGGCGCCTGAGAAGTTGTAGGGTCTCTCATAATCCCTCAGCGCAGCTCTCTCTCCCCTCCAGTGGGAAGTACAGATTCACACATTTTTGGAGACCTGTTCTCTTGGGGTCTGACTCCATCTTTTAGGAAGACTGCACCATGTTTAAGGAACTGTGAATGCTTACTTAAACCATGTTTAAGTAAGGACCTGTCACTCCACTCCGCTGGTTATTTGGTAGGAGATACAGCCCAGGCTCTCACTGCTAATTAGTGACTCAGCCGCACCACCCAGCGCAAAGCAAAGCGCCAATGCTTAGGAAGGTCCCCTTTGAGGGACACGCTCAGTGGGGGTCACTTTAAGGAACACAAAGAAATCCTCCTTTAAGTCTCCTCTGTGGTTCATGAAAAAGGAGAGAAACTCCATCCTCACCTAGTCTCAACAGATGGCTTGATGAGCAACTATCAGGTACCAGGTGAGTAGTAGCCGAGCAATACGACCTCCTTCTATGCTACTTAACTTTTGCAAATTTCCTGCTTTCCCCTTATAAAAAAGAATAACAGTGAGTGAAACCCTACATTATTCTTGAGATGATTTTTTTTTCATTTTATTGGTATTCCAAAACATTGCCTTCAATAAGGGTTTATCAAGTGCCTCCTTTAGAACGTAGTGGTTATACGTGCATGGGGTCCTGTATATCCACTCGGGGGAGCTGGTTTGAATTCTGGCTCTGCCATCTTTTTTTTCCCATTTCTTCTCCTTCTCCTTCTCCTTCTCCTTCTTCTTCTCCTTCTTCTTCCTCCTCCTCCTCCTCCTCCTTCTTCTTCCTCTTCCTCTTCTTCCTCTTCTTCTTCCTTCTTCTTCTTCTTTTTTGTTTAATAAAGAAACGAGGGTATCACTCTGTCAGCCAGGCTGAAGTGCAGTGGCACGATCTCGGCTCACTGCAGCCTCGACCTCCTGGGCTCAAGCGATCCTCTTCTTCAGCCACCACGCCCCGCACATTTTTTAAATGTTTCGTAGAGACAGGGTCTCCCTATGTTGCCCAGGCTCTCTGCCACTTTTTTGCTCTGTGGTTCTGGGCAAACATATTACTTCTTTGAGCCTCACTTTTCCTCATCTCTATATCTGGGGATTCCAATAGTACTAACTTCTTTAGACTGAGCTTCTTGAGGGAAGCGACTGTATCTGTAGTGTTTAGAGTTTAAGGTGCATCTAGTATTTACTATTTTGTCTGTCACAGTAAGGACTAAAAATAGCCCTTGAATGTGTGAATTGGGTTGCCATTAGGATTCTGTGAGATAATTCCTGTAAAATGCTCAGCACAGTGCCCGGCAAAGATAAGTGCTCCATAGACTTAGCTAGCATTAGTATGTGCCAGACACTGCCCTAGGAGTTGTGGAGAACAGAATGTGGATCAGACTAAAGGAGAATAAAAAAGAGGAAAGAATGCGCATAAAATCTATAATACCAAGAACAAAATATTCGGACATGCCATAAGATTGACACAGATAAAATGCTATCAAGCTTAGGAGACTATGTTCAGCTGGGAGGATCAAGAAAGGTTTTGCAGAGAATGTAGTTTTCAAGCTAGGCCTTGAAGGATGGCCTAGGAATTAGTGAGAGAAGAGGTAGATAAGATACCTGTTAACTGCTTTTACAATAAGTGTGGTTGGAGTGGGACAGAATTTGGTCCTCTTTATTTTTTATGGATTTCAAGGTTTTAGCACATTCCTCATAGGGTTATTGTGAATATCAAGTAAGTTAATATCTATAAAGTGCATTTATAGTACTTGGTACATAGTAGGTGCTCAATAAATATTAGCTAGTATTATTATCTTAAGCTTCAGCCTGGTCTCCCAAAATATGCTCTCACTTACCCAGTATCATAGCCACACGTCATCTTATTTGTCTCTCTTCCCCATTCTATTTTAGTCATTCCAGTTGAGGCACTACTTTCTTTTTGTCAGGTCAGCTCTTTGAAACTTTTCCCAGTGGTTCCCAGTTGCCACCTCTGTTGCCATAGCCTTAAAAAAATTCTTTTTGTGTACTTTCCCAATCTAATTTAAATTATGTGTAGTTATGGTTTCTTCTCTCCCAATAGCCTTTCAATTCCTTGAAGGCAGAAACTGTTCCTTATTTGTCCCTAAACATTCCAGGGCCTGTTAAGTAGCGGGTGTTCAGTAGCCATTTGTTGAAATTACTCTGATTTAATTTTTAAGTTAAATAGACTTCTGTTAGCCCAGATAAAGAGGTGGCTTTGTGGTGGCTCACACCTGTAATCCCAGAAGTTCAGGAGGTTGAGGTGGAAGGATTACTTGAGGCCAGGAGTTTGACAGCAGCCTGGGCAACATGGTGAGACCCCTGTCTCTATTTTTTAAAAAATTAAAAAACTAGCCTGGCATGGTGGCTCATACCTGTAGTCCTAGCTACTCGGGAGGTTGAGATGGGAGGATTGCTTGAGCCCAGGATGTTGGGGCTGCAGTGAGCTATGATCGTGCCACTGCCCTCCAGCCGGGGCAACAGAGTAAGAACCTATCTTAAGAAAAAAAAAGAGTTGGCTTTTCTATTAAAAAAACACCTACCTACATGAACTTTAATGAATGTAATGAATATTCAATTGTAACTACATTTTCTCAGAATTTAACATTTAGAAATTTATGGGAAAGAAGATGCTTGAAATGAAACTGAAACCAAAAGACTCTAAATTAAATCTTTGCATTTGTTTTTATTTTTCTATTTGTAAATATATTTTTATATGTGCATATTTATAATTTTAAAGATTCATCCTGTAAACCACAGATTGAGAGACTTGAGAGATTCCTTTTTATCTTTTTTAAGATTGGCTGGGAATAATGATAGAACATGACCTACCATCAGGCCCCTTGTGGATCAAATACAGCCCACGCCAAATGAAAGCCACTGGTGAGAACTGAAAATGGAATTGTAAATGGAGATAGGGCAACTAATTAGGAATGTGCCTGGTCAACAGGGAAATAGACTGTCAGTATTGACAGAAAAATAAACTATTGATATGAGTTTTTAATGACTTCTATCTTCACAAGGGTAAATTCACTAATGAGAACAGATGAAAGTTAGTTGTCAGGGTTCTATGTTTTGGAGGAGATGCGTTGGAAGAGGTCTTTAATTGTGAAATGGGGAAAGAGACTGGTGCTGTATTTGGGACTTTTTGAGGAGAAAAAACAAGTCCAGTGAAGAGCAATGTAAATTCCTTTTCTTTATGTGAAGGGGGCCAAAAAGGGTTAAAAACCCAGGATGCAAAAGTGGGTACCGTGCCAGAGTTAGACAGTGATTTATACTGTACATACCAGAAACTGTATAAATCATTTTATTTGACAAATGGTATTGTTATTTCTCCAGCAGACTTAAGAGCTTTGGAATCATCACAGCTTTGTAAGGTAGTATTACAGACTGAGTCATTAGATCATTCATTTTGCCTGATTACATCATCTCACTGGGTTATTGGGGGAATGAAAGAAACTCATTATCAAAATTGTCATCTTGATGATGTAGATTAAAGAAAATGAATCAAACTTCTGAGAATTAACTTTCACAATCTGTTTAAAATTGACTGGGAGTTAAAAAAATTGGTTGCAGAGCAGGAATGATTGAAATCTTGTCATTTTAAAAAGTCAGAAATTAAAGGAATAGTATTTGAAAGATATTTAATATAAACAGTTGAAATTTATGTAGAGTTTTTTTTTTTTTTTTTTAAAGACTTCTTGGCTGGGCGCGGTGGCTCACACCTGTAATCCCAGCACTTTGGGAGGCTGAGATGGGCAGATCACGAGGCCAGGAGATTGAGACCATCCTGGCTAACACGGTGAAACCCCGTCTCTATTAAAAATACAAAAAATTAGCTGGGCATGGTGGCAGGAGCCTGTAGTCCCAGGGGAGGCTGAGGCAGGAGAACGGCGTGAACCTGAGAGGCGGAGCTTGCAGTGAGCCAAGGTCGCGCCACTGCACTCCAGCCTGGGTGACAGAGCGAGACTTCATCTCAAAAAAAAAAAAAAGAAAAAAAAGACTTCTTTATTGAGGTATAATGTACATATGATAAAATTTACCTGTTTTAAGTGTATATTTCAGTATTTTTTGTAAATTTACAGAGTTGTCAACATCACCAAAATGCAGTTTTGGAACACTGTCATTACCTGAGAAAAATCCCTAGTGTACACCATATGCAGTCAGTTCTCAGCTCCTGCCTCTGGGCCTAGGTGACCACTCTTCTGCTTGCTGTCTTATGAATTCGCCTTTTCTGGACAATTCATATAGATGGAATCTGATAATATGTGACCTTTTTTTGCCTGGCTTCTTTTAATTAGCATAATGTTTTTGAGGCTCACACATGTCGTAGCATGTATCAATACTTCATTCTTTTTTATGACTGAATACTATCCCGTTATATGAATATATTACATTTTGTTTATCCATTTACTGGTTGATGGTCATCTGAAATGTTTCTGGTTTGGGGCTATTTTGACTGATAATGCATAGTAAGACTTTGTGTGGACACATGTTTTCATTTCTCTTGGGAATACAGACTTGAGCTGCCGCACCCAGACCAGATGTATGATTCATAAGTATTTTCTCCCAGGCTGTGTCATGTATTTCATTTTCTTAGTGGTGTAATTTGAAGTACTAACATTTAAAGTTTTGATGAACTCCAACTTATTAATTTTTTTCCTTTATAAATTGTGCTTTTGGTGTTATATCTAAGAAATCTTTGCCTAACCTAAGGTCATGAAAATTTTTTTTGAAGATTTTTTCTATGTTTCCTCCTAATAGTTGTATATTTTAGTTTTTACATTTAACTCTATGCCATTTTGCATTAATTTTTATGTGCATTATGAGGTAAGGGTCTAGATTCATTTCTTTTCATGCAGATGTTCAATTTTCTCAGTATCATTTGTATAAAAGACTATCCTTTTCTCATTAAATTCCCTTGGCAACTTTGTCAAAAATCAATTCACCATAAATGTAAGAGTTAGCTTTTAGACTTTAAATTATGTTCTATTGATCTATATGTCTGTCCTTATGCCATATTATACTGTATTGATTATTGTAGTTTTGTAGTAAGTTTGGAAATTGGGAAGTATATCAACTGTGTTCTTCATTTTCAAAATTATTTTTATATTCTAGTACAGTCATTATTTCCATAAAATTTAAATTCAGTTTGTCAACTTCTGTGTAACAACTGTTGATGTTTTGATAGAGATTATATTGAATTCACAGATTAATTGAGGAAGAATTGCAATCTTAACAATATTGGGTTTTTGAATTTATGAACATGGAATGTCTGTCCATTTATTTCAGTTTTCTTTATTTTTTTTTTACTAATATTGTGTAGTGATTAGTGTACATATTGCACTTCTTTTAACAAATTTATTAAGTATTTTTATGCTGTTGTGAATGAAATTGTTTTCTCAATTTCATTTTCAGATGAAATTATTACTAGTGTATAGAAATATAGTTGACTTTTTCATATTGATATTGTATCCTGTAACCTTGTTAAACTCATTTACTTGTTCTAAGAATTTTTTTGTGGATTCTTTAGGATTTTCTATATACTGGATCAGATCTTCTGTGAATAAAGAAAGGCTAACTTTTTTCTTTTCAATCAGGATTTCTTTTTCTTGCCTAATCGCACTGGCTAGAACCTCTAGTACAATGTTGAATAGAAGTGGCAAGGGGAACATCTTTGCCTTGTTCCCAATTTTAGAGGCAGAACATTCAGCCTTTTACCATTAAGTATGATATTTGTTTTTTTTGTAGATACTCTTTATTAGGTTAAGGAAGTTCTCATCTATCTTTAAAAATTATTTTTAATTAGCTTCTTCAGGTTGAGAAGAAGTTTCCTTCTATTCCTAGTTTAGTGAAAGTTTTTATCATGAATGAGTTTTGAAGTTTGTCAGACATTTTTTGTACGTCCATTGATGTGATCATGTGGTTTTTATTTTTTATTCTATTAACATGTGTTGAATTAATTGATTTTTGGATATTAAGCCAATCTTTCGTTGTTGAATTTGGTTTGCTAGTATTTTACTGAGGATTTTTCTGTGTATATTCATGAGGGATATTGATCTCTAGTTTTCTTGTTTCTGGTCTTTGTGTCTTTTGGTATTAGGATAATATTGGCCTTATAGAATGATTTAGGATGTTCTATTTCTTGGAAGAGTGTGTAGAATTGGTATTATTCTTTTTTTTTTAATTTTCTTTTTTATTTATTTATTTATTTTTAAAATTTTTTTTTAAATTTTATTTTATTTTTATTGATCATTCTTGGGTGTTTCTCACAGAGGGGGATTTGGCAGGGTCATAGAACACTAGTGGAGGGAAGGTCAGCAGACAAACAAGTGAACAAAGGTCTCCGGTTTTCCTAGGCAGAGTGTTTGTGTCCCTGGGTACTTGAGATTAGGGAGTGGTGATGACTCTTAACGAGCATGCTGCCTTCAAGCATCTGTTTAACAAAGCACATCTTGCACCGCCCTTAATCCATTTAACCCTGAGTGGACACAGCACATGTTTCAGAGAGCACAGGGTTGGGGGTAAGGTCATAGATCAACAGGATCCCAAGGCAGAAGAATTTTTCTTAGTACAGAACAAAATGAAAAGTCTCCCATGTCTACTTCTTTCTACACAGACACGGCAATCATCCGATTTCTCAATCTTTTCCCCACCTTGCCCCCCTTTCTACTCCAGAAAACCGCCATCATCATCATGGCCCATTCTCAATGAGCTGTTGGGTACACCTCCCAGACGGGGTGGTGGCCGGGCAGAGGGGCTCCTCACTTCCCAGTAGGGGCGGCCGGGCAGAGGCGCCCCTCAGCTCCCGGACCGGGTGGCTGGCCAGGCGGGCGGCTGACCCCCCCATCTCCCTCCCGGACGGGGCGGCTGGCTGGGCGTGGGGCTGACCCCCCCACCTCCCTCCCGGACGAGGCGGCTGGCCGGGCGGGGGGCTGAGCCCCCCACCTCCCTCCCAGACGAGGCGGCTGGCCGGGCGGGGGGCTGACCCCCCCACCTCCCTCCCGGACGGGGCGGCTGGCCGGGCAGAGGGGCTCCTCACTTCCCAGTAGGGGCGGCCGGGCAGAGGCGCCCCTCACCTCCCGGACGGGGCGGCTGGCCGGGCGGGGTGCTGAGCCCCCCACCTCCCTCCCGGACGGGGTGGCTGGCCGGGCGGGGGGGCTGACCCCCCCCACCTCCCTCCTGGACGGAGCGGCTGGCCGGGCGGGGGGCTGACCCCCCCACCTCCTTCCCGGACGGGACGGCTGGCCGGGTGGGGGGCTGACCCCCCCACCTCCCTCCTGGACGGTTCGGCTGGCTGGGCAGAGGGGCTCCTGGCTGGGCAGAGGGGCTCCTCACTTCCCAGTAGGGGCGGCCGGGCAGAGGCGCCCCTCAGCTCCCGGACCGGGTGGCTGGCCAGGCGGGGGGCTGACCCCCCCATCTCCCTCCCAGACGGGGCGGCTGGCCGGGCGGGGCTGACCCCCCCACCTCCTTCCCGGACGGGGCGGCTGGCCGGGTGGGGGGCTGAGCTCCCCACCTCCCTCCCGGACGGGGCGGCTGGCCGGGCAGAGGGGCTCCTCACTTCCCAGTAGGGGCGGCCGGGCAGAGGCGCCCCTCACCTCCTGGACGGGGCGGCTGGCCAGGCGGGGGGCTGAGCCCCCCACCTCCCTCCCAGATGGGGCGGCTGGCCGGGTGGGGGGGCTGACCCCCCCCCACCTCCCTCCCGGACGGGACGGCTGGCCGGGTGGAGGGCTGACCCCCCCACCTCCCTCCCGGACGGGGCGGCTGGCCGGGCGGGGGGCTGACCCCCACCTCCCTCCCGGACGGGGTGGCTGCCGGGCGGAGACGCTCCTCACTTCCCAGACGGGGTGGCAGCCAGGCGGAGGGGCTCCTCACTTCTCAGATGGGGCGGTTGCCAGGTGGAGGGTCTCCTCACTTCTCAGACGGGGCGGCCGGGCAGAGACGCTCCTCACCTCCCAGACGGGGTCGCGGCCGGGCCGAGGCGCTCCTCACATCCCAGACGGGGCGGCGGGGCAGAGGCGCTCCCCACATCTCAGACGATGGGCTGCCGGGCAGAGACGCTCCTCACTTCCTAGATGGGATGGCGGCTGGGACGAGGCGCTCCTCACTTCCCAGGTGGGATGGCGGCCGGGCAGAGACGCTCCTCACTTTCCAGACTGGGCAGCCAGGCAGAGGGGCTCCTCACATCCCAGATGATGGGCAGCCAGGCAGAGACGATCCTCACTTCCCAGACGGGGTCGCGGCCGGGCAGAGGCTGCAATCTTCGCACTTTGGGGGGCCAAGGCAGGCAGCTGGGAGGCAGGCAGCTGGGAGGCTGCACTCCAGCCTGGGCACCATTGAGCACTGAGTGAATGAGACTCCGTCTGCAATCCCGGCACCTCGGGAGGCCGAGGCTGGCGGATCACTCGCGGCTAGGAGCTGGAGACCAGTCCGGCCAACACAGCGAAACCCCGTCCCCACCAAAAAAACACAAAAACCAGTCAGGCGTGGCGGCGCGCGCCTGCAATCGCAGGCACTCGGCAGGCTGAGGCACGAGAATCAGGCAGGGAGGCTGCAGCGAGCCGAGATGGCAGCAGTACAGTCCACCTTTGGCCCGGCATGAGAGGGAGACCGTGGAAAGGAGAGGGAGACGGGAGAGGGAGAGGGAGACGGGAGAGGGAGAGGGAGACGGGAGAGGGAGAGGGAGACGGGAGAGGGAGACGGGAGAGGGAGACGGGAGAGGGAGACGGGAGAGGGAGACGGGAGAGGGAGAGGGAGACGGAGACGGGAGAGGGAGACGGGAGAGGGAGAGGGAGAGGGAGACGGGAGAGGGAGAGGGAGACGGGAGAGGGAGAGCGAATTGGTATTATTCTTAAGCATTTGATTAAAACCATCTGGGCCTGGGCTTTACTTTGTGGGAAGATTTTTAATTACTAATTCAACTTTTTTCCTTGTTTTAGGTCTACTTATATTTTCTATTCCTTCTTTTTTTTTTTTTTTTTTTTTTTGAGACAAGGTCTCACTCCTGTTGCCAAGGCTGGAGTGCCGTGGCATAATCACAGCTCACTACAGCCTCAACTCCCTGGGCTCAGGTGATTCTCCCACCTTAGCCCCTGGAGTAGCTGGGACTACAGGCATGCATCACCACTAGGCCCACCTAATTTTTTTTGGTACTTTTTGTAGTAGAGATGTGGTTTTGCCATGTTGCCCAGGCTGGTCTTGAACTCCTGAACTCAAGTGATCTTCTATTCCATCTTGAGTCAGTTTCAATACTTGGTGTCTAAGAATTTGCCCAGTCACTTAAGTTGTCTAATTTGTTGACAAAAAGCTATTGGTAATATTCCCTCACAATCTTTTTTATTTCTTTAAGATCTGATTATGGTAATCTGTGCCTTCCCTCTCTTGCTTTTTTTTTTTTAACATCTTGGTCAGTCTAGTTAAAGTTTTGTCAACTTGTAATATCCTTTTTTTTTCTTTTGAGACAGTCTCACTCTGTCACCCAGGCTGGAATGCAGTAGTGCAATCTCAGCTCACTACAATCTCCGCCTCCCAGGTTCAAGTAATTGATTCTTCTGCCTAATCCACCCAAGTAACAGGGATTACAGGTGCATGCCACCACACCCGACTAATTTTTGTATATTTAGTAGAGACAGGGTTTCACCATGTTGGCCTATGCTGGAGTGAAACTCTGTCTCAAAAAATAAATAAATAAATAAAACTTTAAAAAATACAGATGGCCAGGCATGGTGGCTCATGCCTGTAATCCCAGCACTTTGGGAAGCCAAGGTGGGTGGATCATGAGGTCAAGAGATTGAGACCATCCTGGCCAACATGGTGAAGCCCCATCTCTACTAAAAATACAAAAATTAGCTGGGTGTGGTGGCGCACGCCTGTAGTCCCAGCTACTCAGGAGGCTGAGGCAGGAGAATTGCTTGAACCTGGGACGTGGAGGTTGCGGTGAGCCGAGATTGCACCACTGTGATAAAATGTAAATTCAACCATCTCGATAATAATGTTAAATGTGAATGGTCTCAACAGCCCATTCTATAAGCAGAGATTGTCAGACTGGCTTAGATCCAACTGTCTGTCTACAAGAAACAGAACTTATAGTCAAACACACAAATAAGTTGAAAGTTAAAGAAAAAGATATACCATGTAAACTATAAGCATAATATTGCTGGAGTAAAGAAACAGAATCCTGCAGATACCTTGATTGTAGTCCAGTGAAAACCATTTCAGACATCTGACTTCCAGAACCTTAAGATAATAAACTTGTGTTGCTTTAAGCGACTCCCCTTGCCAAAAAAAGATTGCTGAAGTAAATGTATTAACATCAGACAAAATAGACTTGAAGACAAGAAATATCACTAGACAAAGTGGGGCATATCAGAGTCACAAAAATGACAAATCATTATATCTGGAAGATATAGCACTTGCAAATGTACATGACCCTAACAACACAGCCTCAAAATACCAAAGCAAAAACTGACAAAATTCAAGCAAGAAATAGACAATTCAACAGTGGTAGTTGGGGACTTCAACACCTCACTCTTTTTTTTTTTTTTTGAGATGGAGTCTCACTCTGTCACCTACACTGGAGTGCAGTGGTGTGATCTCAGCTCACTGCAGCCTCTGCCTCCTGGGTTCAAGTGATTCTCCTGCCTCAGCCTCCTGAGTAGCTGGGATTACAGGCGCGTGCCACCACACCCGGCTACTTTTTGTATTTTTAATAGAGACAGGGTTTCACCGTGTTGGTCAGGATGGTCTTGAACTCCTGACCTCATGATTCGCCCACCTCAGCCTCCCAAAGTACTGGGATTACAGGCATGAGCCACCGTGCCCAGCCCAATCCTCAGTCTTAATAACTGATAGAACAAACAGAAAATCAGCAAAGATATAGAAGGCTAAACGATACTGTCAGCCACCTTGACACCTATAGGAAACTCCATCCAACAATAGCACAATACACATTCTTGTCAAATACTCCCAGAACATTCTCCAAAACAGACCATTATTAGGTCATAAAACAAGTCTCAATGAATTTAAAAGGACTGAAATCATACCAGGTATGTTCTCTACCCACAATAGAATTAAATTAGAAATCAACAATAGACAATTTGGGGAATCTACAAATATTTGCAAATTAAACAACGCATAGGTAAATAATCCATGGGTCATAGACTAAATCACAAGGGAAACTAGGAAATGTTTTGAACTGAAAGGAAACAAAGATGTGATATATCAAAATGTATGAGAGGCAGCTATAACTGTGATTAGAGGGAAGTGCCAAGCTTTAGATGTCTATATTAGAAAAGAATATAGGTCAAATCAATAACCTAAGTTTCTACCTTAAGAAACTAGGAGCCAGGCATGCTGGCTCATGCTTGTAATCCCAGCACTTTGGGAGGCTGAGGTGGGCAGATCAGTTGAGGTCAGGAGTTCGAGACCAGCCTGGCCAACATGGTGAAACCCCGTCTCTACTAAAAATACAAAAATTAGCCAGATGTGGTGGCATGCACCTGTAATCCCAGCTACTCGGGAGGCTGAGGCAGGAGAATCACTTGAACCTGGGAGGTGGAGGTTGCAGTGAGCCGAGATTGCACCACTGCACTCCAGCCTGGGCAATAGAGCAAGACTCCATCTCAAAAAAAAAAAAGAAAGAAAAGAAAAGAAAGAAAAAGAAAAACTAGGAAAAGAAGAACAAACTAAACCCAAAGGAAGCAGGAGGAAGGGTATAATGATGATTAGGTAGAAATCAATAAAATACAAAGTAGAAAAATAGAGAAAAATCAATGAAACCAACAGTTGGTTCTTTGAAAAGATATTAAAATTTGGGCGAGGTGTGGTGGCTCACGCCTGTAATTCCAGCACTTTGGGAGGCCAAGGTGGGCAGATCAGTTAAGGTCAGGAGTTCAAGACCAAGGTTTCACTCTTGTTGCCTAGGCTGGAGTGCAATGGCATGATCTCGGCTCACTGCAACCTCTGCCTCCCAGATTCAAGTGATTCTCCTGCCTCAGCTGCTCAAGTAGCTGGGGTTACAGGTGCCCACCACTATGCCTGGCTAATTTTTTTGTATTTTTAGTAGAGAGAGGGTTTCACCATATTGGCCATGCTGGTCTTGAACTCCTGACCTCAGGTGATCTACCCACCTTGGCCTCCCAAAGTGCTGGGATTACAGGCATGAGCCACCGCACCCGGCCTTTAAAAAATTTTTTTAGTGATTGTTCTAGGAATTAGAATATGCATCTTTATTTGTCACGATCTACTTCTTTCTTCTTCTTCTTTTTTTTTTTTTGAGACAGGGTCTTGCTCTGCCACCCAGGCTGGACTGCAATGGTGCAAGTGTGGCTCACTGTTGCCTCCACCTCCTAGGCTCAAGTGATCCCCCCAACTCAACCTCCTGAGTAGCCTGGACCACAGGCACACGCCAACACACCTGGCTAATTTTTTTTTTTTTTTTTGAGATGGAGTCTCACTCTGTCGCCCAGGCTGGAGTGTAGTGGCATGACCTTGGGCACTGCAAGCTCCACCTCCCGGGTTCATGTCATTCTCCTGCCTCAGCCTCCTGAGTAGCTGGGACTACAGGCACCACCACCACGCCCAGCTAATTTTTTTTTTTTTGTATTTTTAGTAGAGATGGGGTTTCACCGTGTTAGCCAGGACAGTCTCGAACTCCTGACCTTGTGATCTACCCGCCTTGGCCTCCCAAAGTGTTGGGATTACAGGCGTGAGCCACTGTGCTGGGCCAATTTTTACATTTTTTTATAGAGATGGTGTCTCATCATGTTGCCCAGGCTGGCCTCTAACTCCTGGGCTCAAACAGTCCACCCATCTCGGCCTCCTAAAGTGCTGAGATTACAGGTGTGAGCCACCATGCCTGGCCACAATCTACTGATTGATATAAACTTAATTTAGGTGAAATATAGACACTTCTGTCCAATATAACTCCATATCCCCCCTTCTCATGCTGTTATATTACATTCATATATGTTACAGATCCAACAAGACAGTGTTACAATTATTGCTTTATATGCTCTTATGGCTTTTAAAGAAGTTATGAGAAAAAGTGAGAAACATATGTATAGAGTCCTTTATATTAACCAATATATTTACTATTTCTGATGTTCTACATTCCTCTCTGTAGATTTGAGTAACTCTAAAATCACTTTCCATCAGCCTGAAAAACTTCCTTCAATATTTCTTGTAAGGCAAGCTGGCAACAACAATTTTTTTCAGTCTTTGTTTATCAACTGTCTTTATTTCACCTTCACATTTAAAGGCTATAAGGCTATTTTTGCTGGATATAAAATTTTTAGTTGGCAGATTTTTTTTCCTTTAAACACTTTGATCCCTGCTTTCTTAGTCTCTGTTGTTTCTGATAAAAAGTCATCTGTTAATTTGATTGTGGTTTCTTTGTAAATGATGATCCACTTTTCTCTGCTGCTTACAAGATTTTCTCTTTGTGTTTGCCTTTCAACAGTTTAACCTTGGTGTTTCTAGGTATGGACCTCTTTGTGTTTATGGTACTTGGAGTTCTTTTGATCTTCTTGGATGTGTAGATTTGTTTTTCCTCAAATTTATAAAGTTTTCAGCCATTTTTTTCTGTCCCTTTCTCTTTCTCTTCTTTTTCTGGGACTCTCCTTATACATATGTTAGTATGTTTGGTGGTATCTCTCAAATCTCTGAGGCTTGTTCATTTTTCTTCATTCTTTTTCTTTTCTTTTCTTCAAATTGTATAATCTTTATTGATCTATCTATCTTCCAGTTTACTGATTCTTTTTCTGTAATCTGAAATTTGCTCTTGAGCCCCTCTAGTGAATTTTCATTTCAATTATTTTCTTTTCACTCCATAATTTGTTTTGTTTTATAATTTATTTTTATTGATATTCTATATTGTCACTGTTGCCATACTTTAATTTTTAAAATTTTGTTTTCTTTAGTTCTTTGAACATATTTACAACAGCTGCCTTGAAGTCTGTCTGCTAAGTCTAACATTTGGGCCCCTACAGAAAAAGTTTCCATTAACTGCACCTTTTTCTATATATGGGCCCCACTTTTTGTTTGTATGTCTTGCAATTTTTTGTTGAAAACTGAACATTTTAGATCAGAGGTCAACAATTTATTTCTATAAATGACTGGATAGAAAATATTTTAGGCTTTGTAGTCAATGTGGTCTCTATTGTAATGTGAAAGTAGCCATAGACAATATGTAAATGAATGAAAGTAGATGTCTTCCAATAAACCTTTATTTAAAAAACAAGCAGTAGGCCATAATTGGGCCATGAGCTGTAGTTTGCTGATCGCTGTTTTAAATAATGTATGATGGCAACTCCAGATTCTGATTTCCATCCCTACCTAAGGATTGTTGATATTGCTGCTGTTTGTTGGTTTATTTGTTTAGTGAGTTAACGGGGCTGATTCTGTAGTCTTTCTTTCCTCTAGTGTGTAGCTACTGACATCTTTTCTTAATTTTTTCCTTTCTAATTCTTGTTTTTATTTTATTTTACTTCATTTTATTTTATTTTTTATGAGATGGGGTCTCACTATGTTGTGCAGGCTGGACTCGAATTCCTGCACTGAAGCAGTTGTCCCTCCTCAGCCTCTTGAGTAGCTGGGACTACAGATGTGTGCTGCTGTGCCAAATTTGGTTTTATTTTTAAATCTCTTTCCTAGGAATTGCCCCTGGGTCAACATAGCTAGTGGTAGGCTAATAACTGGGAAGAGATTGTACTTAAACATCTTGAGCCTAGTAAGGCTCTACTGTTTGCTAATTAATCTGTGTATAGTTTGGGGAACACCTTTAAAGTTCAGTCAAGGCCATGTGGCTATGGCTTATGCCTATAATCCCAGTGCTTTAGGAGGCCATGACAGGAAGACTGCATGAGACCAACAGCTTGAGGCCAGCCCAGGTAACACAGCAAGGCCCTGTCTTCGCAAGAAATTTTTAAAAAATTAGCTGGGCATGGTGGTGCATGCCTGTAGTCCTAACTGTGGGAGGATTGCTGGAGCCTAGGAGTTCAAGGTTATAGTGAGCTGTAATTGTGCCACTGTGCTCCAGCCTGAGCAACCATGTGAGACCCTATCTCTAAAAAAACAAGAACAAAGAAATAGAGTTCAGGCAAGTCTGCCCCAATTTTATTTCTATGTATGCAAGGCTTCACATTCAGCCATTGAAATCTGTAGCCCACTGTGGTCTCTCCTGGGCATGTGCATAACCGTGCCCTTGTACACAGCCTTCCAGACCACCAAGGGTATCAGGTTCCACTATGGCTGTCTTTTTCCCTAGATCTGCCTATTAAATTTCTGGCTGGTCTGTTACTTTTCCCAACCAACACTACAGTTTCAACCAGCAATGATATTGACTTTCCTTGATCATTTACTACCAAGATCACATGTTTCTGACAATGTCCTATGCACCAAATTACATTGCAGAGCTGCTGATTTTCATGGATTTTACTGTCCTGATAGAACTACTATGTTGGAGCTGGGGGTAGGGAGTGTAGGGATTGCAAAAACTCAAAATACCATAGATTCATATTTTTCTTACCAAGGTTCAATAGTTTGATTTTTTTCCTTTATAAATGCTTTTTAATTTGTCATGTGCCTCTGGTTAGTTAGTTAGTTTGTTTGAGATGGTGTCGTGCTCTGTTGCCCAGGCTGGAGTGCAGTGGCGCAATCTCTGCTTACTGTAACCTCTGCCTCCCGGGTTCAAGTGATTCTCCTGCCTCAGCCTCCAGAGTAGCTGGGATTACAGGCATGCACCACCACACCTGGCTAGTTTTTAAAAAAAAATTTTTTTTTTGTATTTTTTGTAGAGATGGGCTTCGCCATGTTGGCCAGGCTGGTCTTGAACTGCTGACCTCAGGTGATCCACCCATCTTGGCCTCCCAAAGTGCTGGGATTACAGGCATGAGCCACTGAGCCCAGTCTCAGTTTTCAAAATCCTGAAATGATTGTTTTAACAGTTTTGTACAGATGTTCTTTGACTTAGGAAGGAGTTATATCCTGATAAACTCATTTTAAGTTGAAAATATTGTAAGTCAAAAATGCATTTAATACACCTATCTGAAAACATCGTATCTTTGCATAGCCTACCTTAAACATGTTCAGAACACTCACATTAGCCTAAAGTTGGGCAAAATCATCTAACACAAAGCCTATTTTATAATAAAGTGTTGAATATCTCATGTAATTTATTGAATGCTGTACTGAAAGTGAAAAACAGAATGGTTGTGTGGGTATTCAACATATGGTTTCCACTGAATGTATATTGCTTTCGCACCATTATAAAGTTGAAAAAACCGAAGTCAAATCTTTATCAGTCAGAGACTACCTGTACAGTTTTATTGCGGCTTTATGTTAAACGATTTGCCAGCCTCCTCACTATGCCATTCTGGAAGTGTTCCTTGTGTAGAGTTTTAGTGACCTAAAAAAGGTCACCGTATTTCCCGACAGATCCAGCAGTTTTCAAAAATTAATATATTCCAATTCCTGTTCCCTTCCAATTTTATATTCCTCCTAACTTTTTTGTGATATAATTCTGGACTCTCTTAAGGCTTACTTTTATATATTCTTTTAGGATAAAGCTTATATTTATTCCTTCCATCAATATTTATTTATTTGTTCCATGGACATTTATTAAACCTCTTCTGTGCATTGATACTGGAATGTATTTCCACTCCAGGAAGCTCTAACAAGTAGAGTAGGTAGCCAGATCTCCAGGGTTAGTATTATACCAGTTCTAGAGAAAATTTTATATCTCCTAGCTTATACTAAGTTTACCTAATTATAATTATGGGTATACTCTATTTAATAAATGTAAGTTATACTGTGATTATATTACTGTTTGCATTGAAGTATTTATATCCCTCAGTTTTGTGACTTCTTTTTCCAGTCATATACCATACCCTCCACATTTTTTTTCCAATTTCTAAAATCGTGGTAAAATACACATAAAATAGGCCGGTCATGGTGGTTCATACCTGTAATTCGAGCACTTTGGGAGCCCGAGATGGGAGGATCTCTTGAGGCCAGAAGTTCAAGACCAGCCTGGTCAACATAGCGAGACCCCCATCTCTAAAAGAATAAATCTTTCTTTAACAAAAAATAAAAATAAAAAATAAAAAAACACAAAATAAAATATAGTTTTCTAAGCATTTTTAAGTGTATACTTCAGTGGTATTAAATATATTCAAAATGTGCAACTATCACCACCATCCATCTCTATACTTCTTTTCATCTTGTAAAACTGAAACTCTGTACTTGTTAAACAATAATTCTCTATTCTTCCCTACTCCCAGCCCCTGGAAGCCACCAATCTGTCTTCTGTCTCTATGATTTTGACTACTGTAAGTACCTCATATAAGTGGACTCATACAGTATTTTTCTTCTTGTGACTGGCTTATTTCATTTAGTATAATGTCGTAAAGTTTCATCCATGTTGTAGTATATTGCGGAATGTCCATCCATTTTTTTTTAAATTTTTTTTATACTTTAAGTTCTAGGGTACGTGTGCACAACGTGCAAGTTTGTTACATATGTATACATGTGCCATGTTGGTGTGCTGCACCCATTAACTCGTCATTTACATTAGGTATATCTCCTAATGCTATCCCTCCCACTCCCCTACCCAACAACAGGCCCTGGTGTGTGATGTTCCCCTTCCTGTGTCCAAGTGTTCTCATTGTTCAATTCCCACCTATGAGTGAGAACATGTGGTGTTTGGTTTTTTGTCTTTGTGATAGTTTGCTGAGAATGATGGTTTCCAGCTTCATCTGTGTCCCTACAAAGGACATGAACTCATCATTTTTTATGGCGCATAGTATTCCATGGTGTATATGTGCCACATTTTCTTAATCCAGTCTATCATTGATGGACATTTGGCTTGGTTCCAAGTCTTTGCTATTGTGAATAGTGCCGCAATAAACATACGTGTGCATGTGTCTTTATAGCAGCATGATTTATAATCCTTTGGGTATATACCCAGAAATGGGATCACTGGGTCAAATGGTATTTCTAGTTCTAGATCCTTGAGGAATTGCCACACTCTCTTCCACAATGGTTGAACTAGTTGACAGTCCCACCAACAGTGTAAAAGTGTTCCTATTTCTCCACATCCTCTCCAGCACCTGTTGTTTCCTGACTTTTTAATGACCGCCATTCTTATTGGTGTGAGATGGTATCTCATTGGGGGTTTGATTTGCATTTCTCTGATGGCCAGTGATGGTGAGCATTTTTTGATGTGTCTGTTGGCTGCATAAATGTCTTCTTTTGAGAAGTGTCTGTTCATATCCTTTGCCCACTTTTTGATGGGGTTGTTTGTTTTTTTCTTGTAAATTTGTTGAGTTCTTTGAAGATTCTGGATATTAGCCCTTTGTCAGATGAATAGATTGCAAAAATTTTCTCCCCTTCTGTAGGTTGCCTGTTCACTCTGATGGTAGTTTCTTTTGCTGTGCAGAAGCTCTTTAGGTTAATTAGATCCCATTTGTCAATTTTGGCTTTTGTTGCCATTGCTTTTGGTGTTTTAGATATGAAGTCCTTGCCTATGCCTATGTCCTGAATGGTATTGCCTAAGTTTTCTTCTAGGGTTTTTATGGTTTTAGGTCGAACATTTAAGTCTTTAATCCATCTTGAATTAATTTTTGTATAAGGTGTAAGGAAGGGATCCAGTTTCAGCTTTCTACGTATGGCTAGCAAGTTTTCCCAGCACCATTTATTAAATAGGGAATCCTTTCCCCATTTCTTGTTTTTGTCAGGTTCGTCAAAGATCAGATGGTTGTAGATGTCTGGTATTATTTCTGAGGGCTCTGTTCTGTTCCATTGGTCTATATCTCTGTTTTGGTACCAGTACCATGCTGTTTTGGTTACTGTAGCCTTGTAGTATAGTTTGAAGTCAGGTAGCATGATGCCTCCAGCTTTGTTCTTTTGGCTTAGGATTGACTTGGCAATGTGGGCTCTTTTTTGGTTCCATATGAACTTTAAAGTAGTTTTTTCCAATTCTGTGAAGAAAGTCATTGGTAGCTTGATGGGGATGGCATTGAATCTATAAATTACCTTGGGCAGTATGGCCATTTTCACAATATTGATTCTTCCTATCCATGAGCATGGAATGTTCTTCCATTTGTTTGTGTCCTCTTTTATTTCGTTGAGCAACGGTTTGTAGTTCTCCTTGAAGAGGTCCTTCACATCCCTTGTAAGTTGGATTCCTAGGTATTTTATTCTCTTTGAAGCAATTGTGAATGGGAGTTCACTCATGATTTGGCTCTCTGTTTGTCTGTTATTGGTGTATAAGAATGCTGTGATTTTTGCACATTGATTTTGTATCCTGAGACTTTGCTGAAGTTGCTTATCAGCTTAAGGAGATTTTGGGCTGAGACGATGGGGTTTTCTAAACATACAATCATGTCATCTGCAAACAGGGACAATTTGACTTCTTCTTTTCCTAATTGAATACCATTTATTTCTTTCTCCTGCCTGATTGCCCTGGCCAGAACTTTCAACACTATGTTGAATAGGAGTGGTGAGAGAGGGCATCCCTGTCTTGTGCCAGTTTTCAAAGGGAATGCTTCCAGTTTTTGCCCATTCAGTATGATATTGGCTGTGGGTTTGTCATAAATAGCTCTTATTATTTTGAGATACGTCCCATCAATACCTAATTTATTGAGAGTTTTTAGCATGAAAGGCTGTTGAATTTTGTCAAAGGCCTTTTCTGCATCTATTGAGATAGTCATGTGGTTTTTGTCTTTGGTTCTGTTTATATGCTGGATTACGTTTATTGATTTGCATATGTTGAACCAGCCTTGCATCCCAGGGATGAAGCCCACTTGATCATGGTGGATAAGCTTTTTGATGTGCTGCTGGATTCGGTTTGCCAGTATTTTACTGAGGATTTTTGCATTGATGTTCACTAGGGATATTGTTCTAAAATTCTCTTTTTTTGTTGTGTCTCTGCCAGGCTTTGGTATCAGAATGATGCTGGCCTCATAAAATGGGTTAGGGAGGATTCCCTCTTTTTCTATTGATTGGAATAGTTTCAGAAGGAATGGTACCAGCTCCTCCTTGTACCTCTGGTAGAATTCGACTGTGAATCCATTTGGTCCTGGACTTTTTTTGGTTGGTAAGCTATTAATTATTGCCTCAATTTGAGAGCCTGTTATTGGTCTATTCAGGGATTCAACTTCTTCCTAGTTTAGTCTTGGGAGGGTGTATGTGTCCAGAAATTTATCCATTTCTTCTAAATTTTCTAGTTTATTTGCATAGAGGTGTTTATAGTATTCTCTGATGGTAGTTTGTATTCTGTGGGATCGGTGGTGATATCCCCTTTATCATTTTTTATTGTGTCTATTTGATTCTTCTCTCTTGTCTTCTTTATTAGTCTTGCTAGTGGTCTATCAATTTTGTTGATCTTTTCAAAAAACCAGCTCCTGGATTCATTGATTTTTTGAAGGTTTTTTTGTATCTCTATCGCCTTTAGTTCTGCTCTGATCTGAGTTATTTCTTGCCTTCTGCTAGCTTTTGAATGTGTTTGCTCTTGCTTTTCTAGTTCTTTTAATTGTGATGTTAGGGTTTTAGATCAATTTTAGATCTTTCCTGCTTTCTCCTGTGGGCATTTAGTGCTATAAGTTTCCCTCTGCACACTGCTTTAAATGTGTCCCAGAGATTCTGGTATGTTGTGTCTTTGTTCTCATTGGTTTCAAACAACATCTTTATTTCTGCCTTCATTTCATTATGTACCCAGTAGTCCTTCAGGAGCAGGTTGTTCAGTTTCCATGTAGTTGAACGGTTTTGAGTGAGTTTCTTAATCCTGAGTTGTAGTTTGATTGCTCTGTCGTCTGAGAGACAGTTTGTTATAATTTCTGTTCTTTTACATTTGCTGAGGAGTGCTTTACTTCCAACTATGTGGTCAATTTTGGAATAAGTGCGGTGTGGTGCTGAGAAGAAAGTATATTCTGTTGATTTGGGGTGGAGAGTTCTGTAGATGTCTATTAGGTCTGCTTGGTGCAGAGCTGAGTTCAATTCCTGGATATCCTTGTTAACTTTCTGTCTCGTTGATCTGTCTAATGTTGACAGTGGGGTGTTAAAAGTCTCCCATTATTATTGTGTGGGAGTCTAAATCTCTTTGTAGGTCTCTAAGGACTTGTTTTATGAATCTGGGTGCCTCTGTATTGGGTGCATATATACTTAGGATAGTTAGCTCTTCTTGTTGAATTCATCCCTTTACCATTATGTAATGGCCTTCTTTGTCTCTTTTGATCTTTGTTGGTTTAAAGTATGTTTTATCAGAGACTAGGATTGCAACCCCTGCCTTTTTTTGTTTTCCATTTGCTTGGTAGATCTTCCTCCATCCCTTTATGTTGAGCCTATGTGTGTCTCTGCATGTGAGATGGGTCTCCTGAATACAGCACACTGATGGGTCTTGACTCTTTATCCAATTTACTAGTCTGTGTCTTTTAATTGGCACATTTAGCCCATTTACATTTAAAGTTAATATTGTTATGTGTGAATTTGATCATGCCATTATGATGTTAGCTGGTTATTTTGCCTGTTAGTTGATGCAGTTTCCTCGTAGCATTGATGGTCTTTACAATTTGGCATGTTTTTGCAGTGGCTGGTACCAGTTGTTCCTTTCCATGTTTATTGCTTCCTTCAGGAGCTCTTTTAGGGCAGGCCTGGTGGTGACAAAATGTCTCAGCATTTGCTTGTCTGTAAAGAATTTTATTTCTCCTTCACTTATGAAGCTTAGTTGGCTGGATATGAAATTCTGGGTTGAAAATTCTTTTCTTTAAGAATGTTGAATATTGGCCCCCACTCTTTTCTGGCTTGTAGAGTTTCTACCAAGAGATCCGCTGTTAGTCTGATGGGCTTCCCTTTGAGGGTAACCTGACCTTTCTCTCTGGCTGCCCTTAACATTTTTTCCTTCATTTCAACTTTGGTGAATCTGACAATTATGTGTCTTGGAGTTGCTCTTCTCGAGGAGTATCTTTGCGGTGTTCTCTGTATTTCCTGAATTTGAATGTTGGCCTGCCTTGCTAGGTTGGGGAAGTTCTCCTGGATAATATCCTGAAGAGTGTTTTCCAACTTGGTTCCATTCTCCCTGTCACTTTCAAGTACACCACTCAGATGTAGATTTGGTCTTTTCACGTAGTCTTATATTTCTTTAAGGCTTTGTTCATTTCTTTTTACTCTTTTTTCTCTAAACTTCTCTTCTCACTTCATTTCATTAATTTGATCTTCAATCACTGATACCCTTTCTTCCAGTTGACTGAATTGGCTACTGAAGCTTGTGCATTCATCACGTAGTTCTCATGCCATGGTTTTCAGCTCCATCAGGTCATTTAAGGACTTCTCTACACTGGTTATTCTAGTTAGCCATTCGTCTAATCTTTTTTCAAGGTTTTTAGCTTCTTCTCGATGGGTTCAAACTTCCTCCTTTAGCTCAGAGAAGTTTGATCATCTGAAGCCTTCTTCTCTCAACTTGTCAAAGTCATTCTCCATCCAGCTTGTTCTGTTGCTGGCGAGGAGCTTCGTTCCTTTGGAGGGGGAGAGATGCTCTGATTTTTAGAATTTTCAGCTTTTCTGCTCTGTTTTTTCCCCATCTTTGTGGTTTTATCTACCTTTGGTCTTTGATGATGGTGACGTACAGATGGGGTTTTGGTGTGGATGTCCTTTCTGTTTGTTAGTTTTCCTTCTAACAGTCAGGACCCTCAGCTGCAGGTCTGTTGGAGTTTGCTGGAGGTCCACTCCAGACCCTGTTTGCCTGGGTATCAGCAGTGGAGGCTGCAGAACAGTGAATATTGCTGAACAGGAAATGTTGCTGCCTGATCGTTACCCTGGAAGTTTTGTCTCAGAGGAGTACCCAGCCGTGTGAGGTGTCAGTCCGCCCCTACTGGGGGGTTCCTCCCAGTTAGGCTACTCGGGGGTCAGGGACCCACTTGAGGAGGCAGTCTGTCCATTGTCAGATCTCAAATTCCGTGCTGGGAGAACCACTACTCTCTTCAAAGCTGCCAGACAGGGACATTTAAGTCTGCAGAGGTTTCTGCTGCCTTTTGTTTGGCTATGCCTTGCCCCCAGAGGTGGAGTCTACAGAGGCAGGCAGGCCTCCTTGAGCTGCGGTGGACTCCACCCAGTTTGAGCTTCCTGGCCGCTTTGTTTACCTACTCAAGCCTCAGCAATGGCAGGTGCCCCTCCCTGAGCCTCGCTGCCGCCTTGCAGTTTGATCTCAGACTGCTGTGCTAGCAATGAGCGAGGCTCCATGGGCATGGGACCCTCCGAGCCATGTGCGGGATATAATCTCCTGTTGTGCCGTTTGCTAAGACCATTGGAAAAGCGCAGTATTAGGGTGGGAGTGACCTGATTTTCCCGGTGCTGTCTGTCACAGCTTCCCTTGGCTAGGAAAGGGAATTCCCTGACCCCTTGCGTTTCCCGGGTGAGGCGATGCCTCGCCCTGCTTTGGCTCATGTTCATTGGGCTGCACCCACTGTACTGCACCCACTGTCCGACAAGCCCCATTGAGATGAACCCGGTACCTCAGTTGGAAATGCAGAAATCACCCGTCTTCTGTGTCGCTCATGCTGGGAGCTGTAGACTGGAGCTGTTCCTATTCGGCCATCTTGGAACCACCTGTCCATCCTTTTTAAGGCTGAATAATATTCTGTTGTATGCACATACCACATTTGCTTATCCATTCATCCATTGATGGACATTTTTGTTGCTTCCACATTTTAGCTATTGCAAATAATGCTGCTATGAACATGGGTTTATAAATATCTCTTTGAGACCCTGCTTTCAATTTTTTGGGTATATACCCAGGGTTGAATTGCTGGAACATATGGTAATTCTATTTATAACTTTTTGCAGAATCACCATACTGTTTTCCACAATGACTATACCACTTTATATTCCCACCAAGAGTGTACAAGTGTTCCAGTTTCTCCATATCCTCACCAACATTTGTTACTTTTATTTTGCCTTTGTTTTCCTTAATGGTAGCCATCCTAATAGGTATGAGGTGGTATCTCATTGTAGCTTTGATTTGCATTTCCGTAATGATTAGTGATGTTGAGCATCTTTTCATATTGTTATTGGCTGTTTTTGTATCTTATTTTGAGAAATGTCTATTCAAGTTCTCTGCCCATTTTCGAATTATGTTGTTTTTTGTTGTCGAGTTTTAGGAGTTCTCTACATATTCTGGATGTTAATCCCTTATCAGATATATGATTTGGAAATATCTCTCATTCTGTGGGTTGCATTTTTACTCTGTTGACAGTTTCCTTTGGTGCCCCCAAATTTTTAATTTTAATGCAGTGCAATATATCAATTTTTTCTTTTGCTGCCTGTGCGTTTGTGTCATATCCCAGAAATGATTGCCAATTCAGCGTTTTGAAGCTTTGGCCTTATGTTTTCTTCTAAGAATTTTATTGTTTTAGGTCTTGCATTTAAGTCTTTGATTCATTTTGAGTTAATTTTTGTATAGGCGTTAGGTAAGGGTCCAAGTTCATTCTTGCAACAATGGCCACCAGCCTCTTTCTCTGCACATCTATGATCAGAAGCAGCAATCAGCAGACAGAGCACAGATCACTGACATTTGAAGGACAAGATCCTTTTTGCCCATCCTGGCTCCAGCAAGCTGTTTCAGGAAATGTGTACAGCTGCCTGCCATGGGGGTGGTCATGGGTAGCGTCTACTACACTAAGAGCCGAAATTGACCAAAATTAACCACAATTTAGGTCCAAGCCTTTTCCTGGAAGTCACAAACCTTCAATAGACTCCAGAGTTCCAAAATAATTACATCAGACAGATGCTGCTGTGCAAATGTTGTCTAGCTGGGGAGAGACATTCCAGCGGCTTCCTACTCCACCAGAATGCTCTCTCCTTCTCCACATTTTGTGCAGAGAACATAACTGGCCTCCACACAAAGTTTATTTTTTTCTCCCCATCCCCAATAGTAACGAAGGCTAAGATGTTCCATTTGGGAGGGAGGGGCAGATTGGGTGTATACTGGAAGTCACAGATGGTGGTTGTGGATCATGGGGAGGGACCTCAGGGTTGAGGTGGCTCAAATTGTTATCTGAGGTGCCTTGGCTAAAGGATATTATAGCAGGTAGAGAGGTATGTCACCTTTTATATTACTTTATTCCTTTGATTAGGGAAGTTTTGCTCCCCTTTGTGACCAGGCAAGACTGAGCATAAGGTATGTGGGGCAGAGGATCCTTCTAGTATGAGAAAGAAGAAAGAGAAGATGTGTGGTTAGGATTGGAGCTGAATAGAACATGTGGCTGGTGGAGAGAGAAAAGGTATGGAAGGGCTGAGTAGACTTTATGCAAGACAGATTTATTTGGTTGACAGTAGATATTATCAGTTAACACATATATTATCATCCTTTTTGCAGTTAAGTAAAGTAAAATAAGGTGAGGTAGGAGGATTATTTTAGTAAAGATAGTAGAGGGATTTTCAAATCCATTTTCTGTTATACAGTGGGGAGAGAGGGAAAATACTAGCAAATGTTTCAGGCAAATTGATTCTAAACCTGGTTCTCTGACTAACTTAATCTTTGACTACAACCAAATTGTTTAACCTGCCTAAGCATTATTGCTAGCACTTGTGAAATGAGATGTTAGAAAAAAATGAAGATAATGCAAAATATTTTGAAAAATTATTTGCTATATAAATGTAAGAAAGCTTTATCATTCTATAATGCCAAAATATTAAGAGCTGCTGCAAAATGAAAATTTATTGTAAGATAAATCTTCACAGGCTGGGCGTGGTGGCTCACCATGCTGTAATCCCAGCACTTTGGGAGGCCGAGGTAGATGGATCACCTGAGGTTGGGAGTTCAAAACCAGCCTGACCAACATGGAGAAACCCCATCTCTACTAAAAATACAAAATTAGCTGGGTGTGGTGGCACATGCCTGTAGTCCCAGCTACTTGGGAGGCTGAGGCAGGAGAATCGCTTGAACCCGGTAGGTGGAGGTTGCAGTGAGCCAAGATTGCGCCATTGCACTCCAGCCTGGGCAACAAGAGTGAAACTCTGTCTCCACCCCTGCCAAAAAAAAAGATAAATCTTCACCAAAATCATGATGAAAATTAATGGAACGGTAAGATTTAATTTACTGCAAAAATCCAACAGACATGTATTGAGTACATGTTTGTTGAGCAGTGATGTTCATGTATGTTAAAAGTGACAGACAGACCACTTATTTAATTGTCATAAATCCTACAGGTACTATCACCTAAAATTTCTCGGTGCCCTTTTCTGCTTATTGTGTCTATGATGCTAGTTTAACTCAGTACATTTGCTTTATAAAAAGCCAGAGAAAGATGATAGTCTGTTTATCTAGGTTCTCCAAAGCATTTCCTGCCAGGCAGTTGACATGTAGCCTTGGCACAATTTCAGGAAACTGTTTGCTTCTGTTTACCCTTTCCAGATACAGCATCTCCTAAGAATTGAGGTGAGGAATCTCCTTTAACTTTTTTACATTTTAGAAGTATACTTTATTCTAACACTTTAGAATGCTCTTCATGTAAGAGCAATGAAAATCTTTGTGTCTTTAAATTAAAAGGAAAATGGATATATTTTAGTGCTTCACTAGTAGAAAAGGCAAAGCCTTAAAGCAAGTTAACCTAATAAGATGTAGTCAGAAAAATATTTCTAGGCTGGGTGTGGTGGCTCACGCCTGTAATCCCAGCACTTTGGGAGGCTGAGGTGGGAGGATTGCTTGACCCCAGGAGTTTGACACCAGCCTGGAGAACATGGTGAGACCTTGTCTCTACAAAAAAATTTTAAAAATTAGCCTGATGTGGACCTGTAGTCTTAGCTACATGGGAGGCTGAGGCAGGAGGATCACTTGAACCTGGGAGGTCGAGGCTGCAATGAACCATGATTGTACCACTGCACTCCAGCCTGGGTGACAGAGCTGAAACTCTGTTCTCCCCCCGAAAAAAGTTAGAAAAAAAAAGAATATTCCTTTCCTGGAATATTGTTCACATTAGTCTCTCTTTCAGAAAATTCAATGTAATTATAGCTGAACATACAAAACTTATTAATTATGGGATAGTTGTCACCATTTCCAAAATCCTTCTTTACTATGAAAAAGAACCCACCACTGAATTTCTTCAGAATAGTATGTTTTTCTTGATTCAATTATAATATTTTTCTTTTTATATAACATTTCAGAAATATTCAGTTAAGTGGCATAGACATTATATTTGAAAAATAAGTTACTCAACATTTTTATTCCTTATTGGGAGCCAATTTGTTTCTAAATGTTTTAAATACTCATTATGTAGTTAGAAATGCAGGAATGTATTATAGCTTTATTGCACTCCCAGAGTACATGTTAATTAAGTATGCATAAATATATCTTTGAGAGAATGTGGTGGCAAATGTATTAATTTAGAGACTGAAAGCTTGAGGTGTGGAAAGATATAATAACAATGCACATACTACAGTTAATTGTGAGCAAATTTATATCCTTTCTGCATATTGTTGTCACATAAACTAATCATCTCTTAATTACTTTGTCCTTCCAGAATGAATTAAAAAAGATTCTATAATTTTGGCCAGCACTAGAACTATAGGCAGCCGTGGGTGGGGAAGCAGGACAAGAAACTGTGATGAGACTGATATGCATGGCATGGGACAGGTGGCAAGAGAATAATTTAGTTTGTGATCAGGCCTAGGCTGGGGGTCAGGAACCAGATAAGCATTTCAGATTGGTAGCATATCTGTGACCCAAGATTACAACAAGGCCATGGATCAGAGCCAAATGGCCTCTGAATGGCAAGGATCATGGCAAGCAACAGGTCAGAGACAAAGCGGAGGAGGTTGTCACACAGGTACCAATGGGATTGGTAGATGGGGAAGAATGAGCAAATATCCAGAGTTGGGAGTCTCAAATTTAAGTTCTGCTGTTAGAAAATGGCCCCTTAGTACTTCTGGACAACATAGATCTCTTCCCATCTTCCTTTCCTCTCTTTACAAGGTTTCAGACTTAGTTGGAAGACATGACTCTGGCTTTAACACACTGATATTGAAGACTTATGGGCTGAGATGAATGGCTCCCTGTTTAAGAGAATCAGAAGTCAACATAGCTTGCAGAGTAGGTCTAGAGAGTTCTGCCTTAAAGGGTAGAGTTATAAAGCCAAAGGATTCAGCAAACCAAGGGTCATCATTGGTACCATGCATGAAGGGTTATCTTCATCTTGTGAAATTGGTGACTTTGCTCCATTCTGTGACTTATCTCTGTTTTGAAACCATGTTGACTCCTAGACTGCCTGGTCCTGTAACCATCGATCACTGAATGACTGCCTTAACCCAATCCTGTAAACCTACCACAACTTAATTCTTAGAATTTCTAGCTGAATATACTAGAGGAAATAAAGAATAGGAAATCTAAATCAGATGTGGTGGCTCGTGCCTACACCCTCAGCTACTTGGGAGGCAGAGGTGGAAAGATTGCTTGAGCCCAGGAGTTTGAGGCTGCAGTGAGCTGTGCTTGCACCACTGAACTCCAGCTTGGATGACAGATCCTGTCTCAAAAAAAACAAAAAAAAAACCCCCAAAAAAAAACCAAAAAAAAAAAAAAAAAAAAAACAGAGGAAGTCCAAAGAGGATTTTTTTTTTTTACTGTTAGTAAACTAGTATTAGTATCCTTTTAGGGACTGACCCCATCGCCACCTTCACTGAATTGCCTGTCATGGAGAAAGCCCTTAATAAATGTTGGTTGAATCGTGAATTAGAGGGTCTGCAAGTGATCAAAGTAACTGAATGAAAGGAGTGAGAGAGCAACTTCTGACACAGGCATAGAGCCTGAATGCATTTTGAAGATGTGAGAGAGATGGAACTGTATCTCTATAGAGGAAAATCTAAGAAGTCAACTAAGATACAAAGAAATTACTGACCTAGCCAAGGCTATAGAACCATTGAGGGCAGTACTGGAAAGAATGGGGTGTCTTCATTCCTAGATTTTATGCTGTGCACACTAAACAAATAGTTTGTAAAGATTCAAAACATCGCTTAAGTCAGCCAAAAATGTTTTTCTATTAATCTGAAGTTTGAGTAAGTGAAATTTTGAAGACGATGGAATCTAATTGATAACTTCCTTACTCCTTAACCTGTAGATAATCTCCCTTTTTAAAGTGCTCATTACAGTAGTGATTATGTAGAGAAAAAGCCTCTGATGAAAATGTGATATAAAATTGTATTCTTTGTTCAGCAAGTTAAAACAAGCTGGTCTGTAAGCAATTATTATCTTCATCAAATTTCCTAGCTCTAATGTTTTGGCTTCATAGGCCCAGCACGTATGCCTTCTCAAACAATTGGATGGTTTTAAAACACTTATGAGATGTTTGTGCTTATATCTTAACATAGCATCGGTTCAACAAGAAAAAGAAAAAAAAAATGTAAGATTTGGCATTAGGGCTTAGTTTGAAAAAGAAAATCAAACCAAACTAAAGTAAACAAAAAGCCCCTAATGACACTTAATCCCTGCATAGGAATGAACATTTTTCATTCAGCTTCATAATGCCCTTAGTAGCAGTGCTCTAGTTAAGAGTTCAGAAGTGTCTTTCTTTTCTTCACTCTTTAATCACCTGACATTTTTGGAAAAGAAATTTATCAGAATGCTTGTTGGCTAACCACTATTAATATTTTTATATGGGTCATATATTCTAAAGAGATCTCTTTTTGCCTTTTCTTTGGTTTTATTTGTAGTTATCCCAAATGAAAACAACAACAAAATGTGTTCTGTATTCTAAGAGCTGTTCAGATACCCATCTGGGTGAGCAGATGATTTAAAACTGAATTAGCTTTTTGAATTCTGTGCAAGTAACTCTGTGCAAGTTACTATGAAGAATGCGCCTTTGTATAAGCTTGGGAATGTTTATTTTTAAAATAATCTTTAAAAATTGTTTGATTGATTGAGACAGACTCTCACTCTGTCGTCCAGGCTGGAGTGCAGTGGTGCAATCACAGCTTACTACAGTCTCAACCTTCTAGGCTCAAGAGATCCTCCCACCTCAGCCTCCCAAGTAGCTGGGATCACAGACATGCACCACTATTGCTGGCTAATTTTTGTATTTTTTCTAGAGACAGGGCCCTGCTGTGTTGCCTAGGCTGATCTCCAACTCCTGGGCTCAAGCAGTCCACTCACCTTGGCCTCCCAAAGTGCTGGGATCACAGGCATGAACCACAGTGCCCAACCAAAAAATGATAATCTTTTAAAATTAAAAATAACCATAGATGCATTTTGAAACTTACATAATATTTTTCTAGTGGGTTAGGTTTCTGGTTACATTCTATGATTAATTAATGATTACATTGTCAAATATTTATACTGTATGTTCACCTGAAATTATTGTAATTCAACAGCTATTTATTGAGTAACAGCCATTTGCTAGAGGTTAAAGATGGAACTTATACTGATAGATAAATAACCCATGCTTTCAAGAGGCTCACAATCTGGCAGTCAGCAGATTGGCTCATGGTGAGCAATACTTATGAACAATGGTTATGGGCTATGAAGTGAGCCTTGGGTGCCAAGGGAGAGAGTAATCCATTCTCCCAAGGAGTAGGAAGAAGTCGGAGAAGGCTTTATTAAAAAGGTGACATTTGAGTTGGGCCCATCAGAGATGTTACCTTTCATATATTTTCTGGGAAATAACAAGTTGTTTATGAGATTGGAGCATAGGATGCCAGAAGCCAGCAATGTAATGTAAAGTTTGAGGTGTCTGTGGAACATCTAGGTGCAGATATCCACAAGGTAGTTGGAAGTTCAGGTCTAGAAATTAAAAGAGAGAAGTCAGAGCTAGAGATAATAGTTTCGCAATATCAGCTAAATTTAATTGAAACCATGCAAGTAGATAAGATGTCCAGGATGGGCTGTGTAGAAGAGAGCCAAGAAAAAAAAATCCAATTAAAGAGTATACAGAGAAGGAGATAGTAAATGAAGGCCAGTGAAAAAGAGTGGTCATAGAGACAGGAGTTGATAGAGATATTAAGAGAATAGAGAAGTTAAGTAAGAAGCTCAAGATGCTCTAGAGAAAAGGAACAACAAGAACAAGACTGGCCGGGCATGCTGGCTCATGCCTGTAATCCCAGCACTTTGGGAGGCCGAGGTGGGTGGATCGGTCACTTGAGGTCAGAGGTTCAAGACCAGCCTGGCCAACGTGGTGAAATCCTGTCTCTACTAAAAATACAAAAAGTAGCCAACTGTGGTGGCAGGCGCCTGTTAATCCCAGCTACTCAGGAGGCTGAGGCACAAGAATCACTTGAACCCAGGAGGCAGAGGTTGCAATGGGCCGAGATCATGCCACTACACTCCAGCCTGGGTGACAGCGAGACTCTGTCTCAAAAACAAACAAACAAAAAGAACAAGACAGAGCATTTGGAAATTAAAAATATCATAGTTGAAATTTTAAAAATTGATAGAAGAATTAGAAGAAAAAATTTACAAAATTTCCCATACAGTAGAACAAAAAGACAGTAAGATGGACAATTAGGAGGTCAACCAAAGAGGTCCAACATAGAAGTCACAGGAGTTGTAGAAAGAGAAATTTGAGAAAATATATGGGATGAAATTATTAAAGGAACAGTACAGGAACATTTACTGGAACTATAGAACATGAGCCTCCAGATTAAAAAGGCCCACAAGTGCCTTAGAACGATCTTTGAAAAAGTACCCATACTAAGGCACATCACTATGAATTTTCAGGAAAATATCCTACAAGCTTCCAAAGACATAAAAATATATACATTATATTTCCCAGCTGGTAAAAAAAAATTTACCTCCTCTGCAGCCTTTCACAGAAAACCACTGGAGGAGATACTCACAAAAAATGAAGGGGAAGAACAGGAAACAGGAAGACATGAGATGAAGGAAACAGGAGATTCAACATGGGTAAGGGTCGTTCTTCAAAATAAGTAGAGTAAGCATGCTTCTGAGACAGGAGATGGGGGAATGAAGATACATTTGGACATGGTAGGGGAAAGTTGAGGGAATTTACATTTCTCCTTTCTCAGTGGTGAAGGCAAGGTTACCTCCTGAGAGTGAGTAGTTGGAAGTTTTGGGAACAGACAGGCTTGGGACAGTTGCTGTGGGGAACAAGAAGAGGATCGAAATCACTAGGAATAAAAGGATTGTTGAGCAGTATTCAGTATTAGGAGGAGGTTTGTAGTGAAGCCTGTCAGTTTTATTTATTATTTTTTAGAGACGAAGTCTTGCTACCTTTAGGAGATAACACGCGTGACCATAGCCACTGTGACCTCGAACTCCTAGCTTCAAGCTATCCTCCTGCTTCAAGGCTTGTCAATTTTAGAAATGAAGATAGTTTTTCTGTCAGGCAGCTTTAGTGCTGTTTATTGGAGATCACTTTATCTTGAGATGCTCTGAAGATGCATTTTGCAACACAAACTGAATTATTGTCAGAAAATGATTTATTTCTTCACAGTATTGAAATCTCTATTCTGGAAAGCTGAGGCTCTTAGCAATTACATATAATAAATCACATTTGGTAGTAAAAACTACACACACACACACACACACACACACACAGTTCAAAGTGACAGCTTCCAGTGCATCTGTAACCTAGGCTTTTTGAGCTCTTAAATATTTTGGCTCTTCAAGTCTTGATAGTTGAAAGTTGACTGATGAGTACCTAGGAGGAAGGAATTAAGAAGAGCGTAGAATGCCAATTATCCTAAAAGAAAAGGAAAAAGGAAGAAAGAAGGAAAGGAGATGTAAGAGTTTGACCTTCTAGGAGACTGAAGATGGCTCTGTCCTTTGTCTGTGGTATGTCAACCATGTTCCCCAGCATAATGGAAATGTTGGGGTAGGCTGCTGCTTAGTTAGCAATAGAGTAGATGCATGAAAACTACCACCGCCATTCTATTGGTACCTAAATGTTCAAAGTAATAACTCTGACTGTACAAATGTTAATGTGACTAACCTTTTCATAACTTACTATTTGAATCAAAATTCCGTAAGCATTTATCATTCCATTATTTTATTAGAATGCTTATTTAAATTCACTAAGCATGTGAATTTGGTCATCTCTGACTGAACTTGGTATCTCCTCCTTGCCTCTAACCTCTAGTCTAGAATTTCCCATAATTTTTTTTTCAATCATATGTACCTAGCATAGAGACTCTGATTCAGGATATCTGGAGATGTCTTGGACCAGAGCATTGCATTTTGAAAGCTTCTTGGGTGATTTTTTTTTCTCCAGAGGACAAATATTTTATTCTTTAAAGAATTTATAAAGGAATTGGAAGATGACTACAGTTCTCTTTGGGTGATTTTTGACATGCACCAAAGGTTAAGAGCTACTTTTGTTTCTAGAGTTATTTTCCTCAAATGCACATCATGTCACTCTTCTCAAAAATATTGTCTCTCCACATCCTTCAGAATCAAATTCAAATTCCTTCATATTGCCTTCATATCCTTCCTAGATCTGATCCTGTATCAGTCAGGAGGAGCTAAGCTTATGCTGCAATAACAGCTTCTCACATTTCAGTGGCTTAAGACAATGAGGATATTTCATACATATCCAGCATGGCCAGCATGGATCAGTAGGGAGGTGTTGGTTTATTCAGGGATCCAGTCCGCTACAGTCTCACATGGCTTTGGGTTTATGTGGCAGAGAAGAGAGGCATGGACATCTCTTACCCCTTCTTCAATGCTTTGGCCTGGAAGTGACACGTGTCACTTCTGCTCACAGCCTGTTGGCTAGACAAGGGTTGGACAGTCACATGGCCCTGCCTAACTGCACAGTGACTGGGATGGTAGACTTCTGTGGACTGGGAAGTATAACAGTGAGCATTAGTGAGTCTACCTTTTTAAAAAATGTTTGAGGTGAAATTTACACAACATAAAAACCATTTTAAAGTGTATAATTCAGTGACATTAATTATAGTCACAATATTGTGCAATCATCACTTCTAGTTCCAAAACATTTTCACCACTCTCAAGGAGCTCCCATACCCACTAAGCAGTTACCTCCCATTTCTTTCTTTCCCGGAGCCCTGGCAACCATTTATCTTCTGTCTCTATGGATTGATGGAATCATACAATATGTGACTTTCTGTGTCTGGCTTCTTTCACTTAGCATAATGTTTTCAAGTCTCACTCACATTGCATGTATCAGAATGTTATTCCTTTTTATGGTCAAATAATATTCCACTGTATGGATACACCACATTTAAAAAATCCATTCATGGCTGGGCACGGTGGCTCACACCTGTAATCCCAGCACTTTGGGAAGCTGAGGCCACCTGAGATCAGGATTTCAAGACCAGCTTGGCCAACATGGTGAAACCCCATCTCTACAAAAATACAAAAATTAGCTGGTCATGATGGCAGGTGCCTATAATCCCAGCTATTTGGGAGGCTGAGACAGGAGAACTGCTTGAACCCAGGAGGTGGAGGTTGCAGTGAGCTGAGATCACGCCATTGCACTCCAGCCTGGACGACTGAGCGAGACTCTGTCTCCAAAAAAAAAAAAAAAAATTCATTCAATTGTTGATGGACATGATTATTTCTACCTTTTGGTCCTGTATATAGTGCTGCTATGAACTTTTGTGTACAAGTATTTGAACAGTTGTTTTCAGTTCTTTTGGGTATATACCCAGGAGTGGAATTGCTGGTCACATGGTAATTCTATGTTTAACTTTTTGAGGAACCACCAAACTGATTCCCACTTAATTTACCTTTTTAACTTCCTACTTCAGTCAAATGAGGACCAGTCACTGTTCTTACAGCTGGTTTCTCATTTTCATGTCTTAGGCAATTCCTTTGGCTTAAAATTTTCTCCCCTTCTTTTCTAATGATTGAAATAGAAATTCTGACAATCATTGAAGGTTCAGTTCCAACCCTCTTTCTCTAAATTCTAGTAAGAATCTCTACTAGTTCTGCAAATTCCCATATTTCCTCCTCTTTATCTCTTGTATGCTATTATTTTTGAGTAGTTGTTTATTAATGCCTTTATCACTAGATTTTAAATTTGCTTACACAACTTACTACTTTTATTCCCCCCAGTGTCAAAAACAGTTTTGTGATGTTTAATAAATGCTTATTGAATGAATAAACAAATGAATAAGGAGCTACAAATACAATCGTGATTTTTTTGGGGGGGAACTATGGATTTCTGTTTTGCCAGTAAGATGGAGAATGACAAAATGATATTACATTTCACAAGTCTGGTTTCAGGGATGCATGTTGGGTAAAATTCAGTGAATTCGACCTCTCCCTCTCCCTCTCCCTCTCTTTCCACGGTCTCCCTCTCATGCCGAGCCGAAGCTGGACTGTACTGCTGCCATCTCAGCTCACTGCAACCTCCCTGCCTGATTCTCCTGCCTCAGCCTGCCGAGTGCCTGCGATTGCAGGCACGCGCCGCCACGCCTGACTGGTTTTGGTGGAGATGGGGTTTCGCCGTGTTGGCCAGGCCGGTCTCCAGCCCCTAACCGCGAGTGATCCGCCAGCCTCGGCCTCCCGAGGTGCCGGGATTGCAGACGGAGTCTCGTTCACTCAGTGCTCACTGGTGCCCAGGCTGGAGTGCAGTGGCGTGATCTCGGCTCGCTACAACCTCCACCTCCCAGCCGCCTGCCTTGGCCTCCCAAAGTGCCGAGATTGCAGCCTCTGCCTGGCCGCCACCCCGTCTGGGAAGTGAGGAGCGTCTCTGCCTGGCCACCCATCATCTGGGATGTGAGGAGCCCCTCTGCCTGGCTGCCCAGTCTGGAAAGTGAGGAGCGTCTCCGCCCGGCCGCCATGCCATCTAGGAAGTGAGGAGCACCTCTTCCCGGCTGCCATCACATCTAGGAAGTGAGGAGCGTCTCTGCCCGGCCGCCCATCGTCTGGGATATGAGGAGCGCCTCTGCCCGGCCGAGACCCCGTCTGGGAGGTGAGGAGCGTCTCTGCCCGGCCGCCCCGTCTGAGAAGTGAGGAGACCCTCTGCCTGGCAACCGCCCCGTCTGAGAAGTGAGGAGCCCCTCCGCCCGGCAGCCGCCCCGTCTGAGAAGTGAGGAGCCTCTCCGCCCGGCAGCCACCCCGTCTGGGAAGTGAGGAGCATCTCCGCCCGGCAGCCACCCTGTCCGGGAGGGAGGTGGGGGGGTCAGCCCCCCGCCCGGCCAGCCGCCCCGTCCGGGAGGTGAGGGGCGCCTCTGCCCGGCCGCCCCTACTGGGAAGTGAGGAGCCCCTCTGCCCGGCCACCACCCCGTCTGGGAGGTGTGCCCAACAGCTCATTGAGAACGGGCCAGGATGACAATGGCGGCTTTATGGAATAGAAAGGCGGGAAAGGTGGGGAAAAGATTGAGAAATCGGATGGTTGCCGTGTCTGTGTAGAAAGAAGTAGACATGGGAGACTTTTCATTTTGTTCTGTACTAAGAAAACTTCTTCTGCCTTGGGATCCTGTTGATCTGTGACCTTGCCCCCAACCCTGTGCTCTGAAACATGTGCTGTGTCCACTCAGGGTTGAATGGATTAAGGGCGGTGCAAGATGTGCTTTGTTAAACAGGTGCTTGAAGGCAGGATGCTCCTTAAGAGTCATCACCACTCCCTAATCTCAAGTACCCAGGGACACAAACACTGCGGAAGGCCGCAGGGTCCTCTGCCTAGGAAAACCAGAGACCTTTGTTCACTTGTTTACCTGCTGACCTTCCCTCCACTATTGTCCTATGACCCAGCCAAATCCCCCTCTGTGAGAAACACCCAAGAATTATCAATAAAAAATAAAAAAAATAAAAAAAAGAAACATTGTTAAAAATAAAAATAAAAAAAAAGAAAAGAAGCCGGACAAAACCCACCAAAACCAAGATGGCCACCAAGAGTGACCACTGGTCTTCCTCACTGCTACACTCCCAGCAGCGCCGTGATAATTTACAAATCCCATGGCCAAGTCAGGAAGTTACCCTATATGACCTAAAAGGGGGATGCACATCATCAAGAAATAACCATAAAAATGGGCAACCAGCAGCCCTCTGGGCTGCTCTGTCTGTGGAGTAGCCATTCTTCTATTCCTTTACTTTCCTAATAAACTTGCTTTCACTTTAAAAAAAAAAAAATTCAGTGAATTCAGTGACAAATATAGATCATTATTTTATCTGGAGATAATTCATTAAATCTAAGACTGATACCATTAGAACAAAGATTGGTAACTAGTGTTTCAAATGAGTAAATTTTTAGACTTTAATTTCTTCCAATAAAAAATTATCTTCAGGCTGGTTCAAGTGCAGTGATGTTTACAACTAATTGATGACAACCAGTTACAGATTTCTTTGTTTCTTCTCTGCTCCCACTGCTTCATTTGACTAGTGTTTAAAAAAAAAAAAAAAGGCTGGGCGCGGTGGCTCACGCCTGTAATCCCAGCACTTTGGGAGGCCAAGGCGGGTGGATCACAAGGTCAGGAGATTGAGACCATCCTGGCTAACATGGTGAAACCCTGTTTCTACTAAAAATACAAAAAGAAATTAGCTGGGCACGGTGGCGGGCACCTGTAGTCCCAGCTACTCGGGAGGCTAAGGCAGGAGAATGGCATGAACCCGGGAGGTGGAGCTTGCAGTGAGCCGAGATCGCACCACTGCACTCCAGCCTGGGCAACAGAGTGAGAGTCCGTCTCAAAAAAAAAAAAAAAAAAAAAGTATCTTCAAGCCCATGAGAGAAGGAAGAAGGATGACTTAGCAAGACAGAGGAGTGAGGGGACCATCCAGGTTGGATGAGCCTTTCTGAGCTTGTCTCCTGTCCGTCTAAAGGCCACCTGGCATCTCCTCTCATCTCTCATTTACTCTCGGATCCAGCCTGCCCAGCATCAGCAGTCAAGCTGCCTTATTACTTTCTTTTCTTTTTTTTTTTTTTTTGAGACGGAATCTTGCTCTGTCGCCCAGGCTGATGTGCAGTGGCACAATCTTGGCTCACTGCAACCTCTGCCTCCGGAGTTCAAGCAATTCTCCCTGTCTTAGCTTCCCGAGTAGCTGGGATTACAGGTGCTCACTACCATGCTTGGCTAATTTTTGTATTTTTTAGAAGAGACGGGGTTTCACCATGTTGGCCAGGCTGGTCTTGAACTCCTGACCTCAGGTGATCCGCCCACGTTGGCCTCCCAAAGTGCTGGGATTACAGGCGTGAGCCACTGTACTTTATTTAAATGAGTATTAGACAGCTTGCTATCTGGAACAAAACCCCAAACAACATAGCAGGATAAAATCAAATCAATGGATTGGAGTGAACCTTTTTGTGAGCTGATATAGAAAGAGAACTTTGATTGGATGTATCCTGTCTTCTGTACACTTAGTAGGGAGGGAACAAAAGGCACTGCATGGTATCCAAGGCAGGAAATATAATCTACTATACTATAAAAAAGACATAAGTAACACAATTCAGTTTACTTATTCCTTATATATTTTAAGAAAATGAATAATTTATTTTTAATTTTATATTAAAACCTCAGTAATACTTGAAATCCAAATGAGATTTACCAGCTTGACAAGATTAAAGTATATATATGTACTTTAATATAATATAGAGATGGGGTCTTGCTATGTTGCCCAGGCTGGTCTTGAACTCTTGGGCTCAAACGATCCTCCTGTCTCGGCCTATCAAAGTGCTAGGATTACAGGTATGAGCCACCATGCCCAGCCTATAGTATATCTTAATTATTCTCTTAAGATCTTGATTAATAACCCTGTAACTTATGTTAACGATATTAACCAGGAGTACTACATTTATTTTTCTCCTTTAATTCTGTGTAGATCTAAATAAAATAATAAAGTGTTGAATATCTCATGTAATTTATTGAATACTGTACCGAAACTGAAAAACGGAATGCTGTATGGGGACTCAAAGTATGCTTTCTACTGAAGGAATATTGGTTTTGCACCATGGTAAAGTCAAAAGATTGTAAGTTGAACCACCATATATTGGGGATCATTTATATATTCTTTTAAACTGTTTCTGAAGTTTTTACCTGGTGTATATCTTACCTACATATAAAAAATCTTTTTTAGGTCAAAATGTCAGCTAGGTGTGGTGGCTTATGCCTATAATCCCAGCACTTTGGGAGGCTGAAGTGGGAGGATCACTTGAAGCCAGGAGTTTGAGACCAGCCTGGGCAACACAGTGAGACTCCTGTCTCTATAGAATAGAGATTTTAAAAAATCTCTATTTTAAAAAATTAGCCATGTGTTGTGGCATGTGCTTGTAATCCCAGCCACTGGGGAGGTTAAGGCGGGAGGCTAAGGCGGGAGGCTGCAGTGAGCTCTGATTGTGCCACTGCACTCCAGCCTGGGCAACAAAGACTCTTTCTCAAAAAAATAAGAATAGTAAAATTTAAAAAAACAAATCACAGTGTCAAAAATTTTTGCATGCAAATTTTGGTTTCTGGGCTTCCTACTCAGTGCAATTTAGAAAATTAAGTAGTTTTTTTTTTTTTTTTCTTTGAGACTGAGTCTCACTCTGTAGCCCAGGCTGGAGTGCAGTGGCGCGATGTGGGCTCACTGCAAGCTCCGCCTCCTGGGTTCACGCCATTCTCCTGCCTCAGCCTCCCAAGTAGCTGGGACTACAGGTGCCCACTACCACGCCCGGCTAATTTTTTGTATTTTTAGTAGAGACGAGGTTTCACCGTCTTAGCCAGGATGGTCTCCATCTCCTGACCTTGTGATCTGCCCTCCTCGGCCTCCCAAAGTGCTGGGATTACAGGCATGAGCCACGGCGTCCGGCCTAGAACATTTAAAGTCATCTAGGCCAACCACCTTTCCCAGTTGTCTGCTTTAGAGAAAACTGGTTGTTTGGATCATGAAGCATAAATAAGGCCCCACAGCCCCAACACCTTTTCTTTGAGACAGGGTCTCACTTTGCCGCCCAGGCTGAAGTGCAGTGGTGCAATCATAATTCATTGGAGCCACGACCTCCTGGGCTCAAGCAATCCTCCCACCTCAATGTCTTGAGTAGCTGGGACTAGAGGTGTACATAAACCACCATGCTCGGCTATTTTTTTTTTTTTTTTTTAAAGACTGGGGTCTCACTATGTTGCTCAGGCTGGTCTCAAACTCGTGAGCTCAAGAGGTCCTCTTGCCTTGACTTCCCAAAATAATGGCATTATAGGAATGAGCCACTGAACCCAATCCTCACTGCCCCTTTAATGAATACATATAATATTACAGGCAGAGTACCTAGGAAGAAATCATTGTTTCGTGAGTGCTAGACCTGCAAACCTGAAAATCTTCCTAGAAAATCTTAACCCGTCTGTCCTTCAAAGGAAAAAACAAAACATGCCAAAGCAAAATCCATGAACCAGAAAACCCAGACAACTCACCATGCTTAAGTGCAGGATTTAAAATAGCAAAAGGAAGTAAAGCTCATCTTTGTGATGTCAAGTTCTATTTTGGTATATAACAAAGTAGTTGAATTATAAGGCTCTCAAGGTTAAAATATTAAACAGACCCTTAGCTATAAGATGTGTTGCCAGGCATCTGTATGGAATATAACCATGTAATCAGGGCATATTGTACTTCTCTGCACAAAGAGAACCAAAGCTACTGCTTCTAAAGATTAGGAAACTTTCATTAGACTGACAGAAGACCGTACAGAGGAAATGGCTTGGGGGTGGAGGAGACGTATGAGAGAGGATGAAAGGAACAGTATTCATAACTAACCAAATTAGAGCCAGGATGTTTATGCTCAAATCTTGTCTTGGCTCTGTGTTGATGGGACTGAATAATGGAACATGGGAAAGTATATCTGAGACCCCTAAATTAGGCAGTAAATTTACCAAATTCCTCCTACAAGCGCTTCCTATTTTCAGCAGTCTCTGCACATTTCTGAATATATGCTGTGATTAAAGTCCAAAGCTGGCTAATGCTAATGATCCCTTCCTCTTTTTTGTTGCTAGTATCCTTCCATGGCGATTTCATTCTGTTGTTTATAAGTCACAAGTCTCTACAACAGGACTGTAACCTTATGAGGAGTGTTTTTATTTATCTTTCATTTATTCAGACAGCATATATTTACTGTGCGCTTATTTCATGCTGGGCACTGTGCTAGGCAGATAGGATGTAATTATTAGCAAGACAGGCTAGGTTGCTGTCCTCAAAGAGCTGGCCATCTCTTATACATAGTCGACCTTGTTTGTCAAGTGATGTGAACATTACGTTAACGCAAATTACTAAATTACTACTATTTAAAATATAGCATTAACACCATTTCTGATGTCAGTGTCTCTAATAAATATTTGGCCAGTATTAAGATGAACTAATAGTCACATATATGAAGTTTAGACTCAAGGCTATATTTAGACTATATTTAGACAATTTAAGGGATGTTAACTTTTCTTTGTGAGAGAGCAGATCTAATGAAGTTTTTTTCCTAAGAATTAAAACAGTTCCATGCATAACTTACAATGGAATTGGCCAACAAAAAGAACAAGTATTTATATCTAATTATTGCCCTCTTACATTGCTTCAGCACATATAAGAGGCAGCAGCAGCAGCTGCCAATGATGAAAATAATTATTGTCCTGGGTCTGATTAGAGAAAATCTTGATGCTGTCTGTTGAGTTGTCTTTCCTTAGAGATGTTACAAGAAAAACGGGAGTTTAGTAGTAGAGGTTCCAATAGTTTTGAAAGTGGGAGACTTAAGAACCTCCTTACAGAGCTCAGAGAGCTGCAGGTAGAATTTACCTGGAGGCTGGCTAAATTCTGTGGCTTGCCTTTACATTCATGAGTTCTCTTGTTCCACGTTTGGGGCAGAACCATCCTAATTTGAGATTGGAGAGATTGGAAAAGACTGGAGAGGGCTAAGTTCATCCAAATATGGCCCAGGTCTCCTGAAGTGTTTAAGCACTTCAGTGAACTAGAGTAGAAACTCACTTAGATTGTGAGTTTGGAGAAAAACTTGTTCTGATTAAAGTAAAACTGTTCTGATTTTTGGAGTAAAACCTGTTCTGATTTTTGGCCTTTGTGTTTTCAATGTGCCTCAACAACAGCTGAAATCTTGGGCTTTCCTAATGTAGAAGCAACTCAACGAGGAATTGATTTATTTTTCATGCACAGACCGCATCACACCGCATATAAGGCCTTCTGCTAGAAAGGCCAAACTGTCCTTTGGCCTCAGTATTTTGGAGACAAAGAGTTAATACTAGTAATTCCTGTGTAATATCCTTTTTTGGCAAAGGAACAGTAGACTTTATCAGTTTGGTTCTTGCCATTACTTGTGTTCGATCTTGACCAAGTTAAATTATTTCCAGGATGTATCTTTTTTTTTTTTTCTTTTTTTTTTAGACGGAGTCTCACTCTGTTGCCCAGGCTGGAATGCAGTGGTGCGATCTTGGCTTACTGCAATCTCTGCCTCCTGGGTTCAAGGGATTCTCCTGCCTCAAGGCTCCCTAGTAGCTGAGATTACAGGCGCCTGCCACCACTCCGGCTAACTTTCGTATTTTTAGTAGAGATGGGGTTTCACCATGTTGGCCAGGCTGGTCTTGAACTCTTGACCTGAAGTGATCCGCCCACCTTGGCCTCCAAAGTGCTGGGATTACGGGCCGCGCCCGGCCTCAGGATGTATCTTAAACTCATTATTTTTGATGCTTGCCCTGCAGCTGAGTAAATACCTCTTTAGGATATGTGACAATTGAACTGGCTTGGATTTTGGAACATGTCCTGGCCTTGGAGCCTGCTTATGTTCATACACACTGGTTCCTTAGAAATGTAAATTTGTAAAGTCAATGTAAAACTGAAACTTCAAAAGTCAATTTTCATTGCTGCTGTTGTGCATTTCTATATCAAATTTTATTTACAGTGATTTACGTGAGTAAAAAATGGATTACACGATTTTCTAACATCTCCCTAAGTATGGGTTTGGATCTTAAGTAATTTACATTTTTCTTTTCCAAGTTGATTGTTATACTGGGCTAATGATTTCCTTCAAATTCCACTAATAAATCACAGATTCTCAGTGCTGGTATTCCATTGCTTTATTATTAAATGGCACCCTTTTCTAGTTTTTGGTTTTGCAAACCAGTGGAGTATTTAAAGTAAAATTTCAGAATCCCTTTTGGAGCTTTCGGTTGAGACCAGGCTCCTTGGAACCCTAGTGCTTTGGGAGTTCTGCTACTGCTGCAGTACCAAAAGTAGCTTCTTTGAATTTCGTTTGGGTTTTGTAGGGCTCCCCCGAGGCCCGAGAACTGGGAGAAGGGAAAGAGCTCATCGGTTTGTTTGAAGGCCGGCGGGCGGTGCAGGCAGCTTTTCCCAGACTCTCCCAGCTCCGGCTTTTCACGCATACCAGAAGAGCCGCTTTTTTCCTCCAGTGATTGAAACCATCTGGACTCCAGGGGGGTCACGTGTGTATGAGAAAATGACATAAAGTTTCAGACCCTGTTGTGCTTTGCTCCAGACCCAGACAACTCTTGGTCGGATGGTGCGGAGGTGAGGGCCGTCCAGTTTGGGGGCCAACTTGTCGTCCCTGCTGCCCCCGGCCCCCGCCTCCCTCACCCCTGTCCCCTACCCTCCCTCGCACACTCTCGGCGCGGCTTTCTCGCTGCCTCGGCGCCTCCGAGCGCTCCCCTCCGCCGGGCTCCAGCAGCCCACCCTCTCTGTCTTGGGTGGAGGCGCACATCCTCCACGCCCCCTCCACTCAAATCTGCGCTCCCTCCCCTCTCTCTCCCTGCAGCCCGGCCGCAGCCCGGGGCGCGGATGCCTGCCCGCCGCCCGCCCTCTCTGCAGGAGCGGCTCCTCCTCCGGGCCGCGCGGCTCCCGGCGAGACCCCATCCAGGCGCCGCGCCCGGCCCGGCTGGGGAACGCAGAGGTAAGCGCCTCCGGGCCGGGTGGCCCCGGTTCCCGCGTGCCGCGCCGGGTCCCGCCCCTGCCCTCCCAGCCCTTTTCCCTCTGCTCCCGACTCCCGGCCCCGGCGGCGGTGTCCAGCTCCGTGAGTACGCGCGTGGGGGCCGCCGCAGGCGCAGAGGAGCGGGGCTGGTGGGGTCCGCCCTCCCGGGCGGTCAGTAGCCGCCGGCTCTGCTTTCCGGCCCGGCGGGGGCCGCGCGGTTGGGGGTGGGGAACCTCGCGGCCAGAGTCCGGCGGTGAAGAGCTGCCTGGTGCCGAGCGGAGACCCGATCTCGGGACGTCCTGGGAGCTGGCTCTGCGCACCGCCTTGCCTCTCGGTGGCGGCATTCGAGCTCCTACCTGGAGCTGTTGCAGCTTGTATGCAGGCTCCTTGAAGAACGCGCGCGCACGCACACACACACACATACACACGCACAACACACACACACAGACACACACACGGAACTCAAACAAAGGAAAATTAACTTTGCATGCTATTACTGCAGCAAGTTAAACTATGTTTATTTGTGGATGGTTCACTTTTTGCCCTTGTGCAGACACGCACTAAGTATTAAAGGGTCCACACTCTAGTCAACGTTTATGGCACCTTATCCAATAATTTAGTAACTGAGTAGAGTTCAAGAGACAATGTTTTCAAGTGTTTCTAAAGAGGGCTTATTGCATTTTCCTGGGATCTTTATATGAAAGTAGTTGATGATTAATATGAATAAAATAACTTCTTCATTAAGTGAGAAAATTTGCCTTAGTACAGCCTTAGTCCAGCTCTTGCTTTTATTACCAACCAGGTGTTTCTGCTGTTTGGATAGCAGGGTCTTGGGAATGGCAAAGAGGTCATTATCCCATCTGCAAGACTGTTTTCAGCTACCTCTTAGGTGCACACACTGCAACTGGCCATTTTGGGATGGGGCCACAGGATTAAAACCCAAAGGGCTGCATTGTTTTGTTTTAATATTTTTCAGAAGGTGAATCCCTTAATTGATTTTTTTTTTTTTGCCAGAATTAGGGGTTTCTAAAGGGTTAGACGTAATCTGGGGTCCAGAAAGCTAATCCAAGATAGAGACTGAATTGTTCTCAGCCTATCTCCCTTGCTGAATTAAGGACCGCACAAGGCCAGAACTCAAGAAGAGCCTGTTGAATGCATGAAGTGAAGGCTTCTTAAATTCTGCTGGTCTGGCAGAGAGTTCCTAGGTGACTAACATAGATGTAACCCTCCTTTTTATTTATCTGGCATATGTTTTTTATTTAAAAATTTCTTTTTTTTTCGAGACGGAGTCTCTCTCTGTCCCTGGAGTGCAGTGGCGCAATCTCGGCTCACTGCAACCCCCGCCTCCTGGGTTCAAGCAATTCTCCTGCCTCAGCCTCCCGAGTAGCTGGGATTATAGGCGCCTGCCACTACGTCTGGCTAATTTTTGTATTTTTAGTAGAGATGGGGTTCCCCATGTTGGCCAGGCTGGTCTCAAAGTCCTGATTTGAGGTGATCCACCCGCCTGGGCCTCCCAAAGTGCTGGAATTACAGGCGTGAGCCACTGGGCCCAGGCTATCTGGCAAATATTACCTTTGGAAAAACTCCCCAAGATAGGGGGAAGAAAAATTGTTCAAGTGTATGTATGGGAAATGTTATCCCCTAATTGGGCCAGAAGGGCACCCATTTTGGTAGCAACTCCAAGGCAACTCTTACCTTAAAAGTATTTTTTTACTGAACGCTTAGATTGGATTGGCTTGGTAATTAGGGAAATCCTTGGTCTTGAGTTTGTGGACTCCTTGGGGAAAGAGAAGTGACATTTGAGTGAAGGATAATTTCAGATCAATTGGCTTAGAACAGGAATGTCCAATCTTTTGGCTTCCCGGGGTCACACTGGAAGAAGAATCGTCTGGGGCCGCATGTAAAATACACTAACTCTAAGGATAGCTGATGAGCTTAAAATAAATCGCATAAAAAATCATAATATTTTTAAAAGTTTACGAATTTGTGTTGGGCCACACTCAAAGCCGTCCTGGGCGGCCCATGGGCCGCAGGTTGGACAAACTTGGCTTAGAATCTAAGAATTATAAAGCTCAAGGAGAAAATGATTCTGAGGCAGGGCGGTTTCATAGAAGAGGGGAGAGCCTTGAAGCAAAGTATGCTTCTGAAACTGGTGGAGAGTTGCGGGGGAAAGCGTTCAAGAGAATGGAGAGCAGACCATTTGGACTGGACCTAGCGAGAAAAGTAATAGCATCTGCTCTATGCCACCTGCCAGCTCTCTCTTTCATCCTTCAGTGTTGTGACATAGGTATTGTTGTTCTTGTTTTAAAGATGAGGGAATTCTTGTTTTTAAAAAGACAAGATCAAAAAGATACGTAACCGACTTGGGATGACACAAGTGGTAAAGTGGCAGAGCTGGAATTCCAATGCCTGGCTCTCAGACTAACATGGGTGCTTTCACATCTGCCTTCTCCAAAGAGCAGTGGGAGGTCCAGTGGAAGCCGAACTATGGTCAGGTTGAATTCTGGCTCAAGGGCTGGAACTTTATCCTGTAGACATTGTTTAGGTTTTAAAGATTTTTGAGAAAAGGAGCTATGGGTAAAGCAGTGATTTTAGAAGATTAAGGTGAGTGACATCTATGTACAGGAATGTGACATGCTCATCACAAGTCATGTGCAAGTCATAATTCCTAATGAGGAGGTTCAAAAAGGAAATGTAGCCAGGATATCTGGGTGTTTCAATTCCTGTCTCACTTACTGTACCCTGCAGCGAGTAGCTTGGTTCACTGGGTAAAGAGCTAGTTGCAGTGACCACGGGGCCGCTCTGAATCAGGAAAGAGCTGAATCTTACCAGGCATATGCTGAAATGGAATGTGTATGTGGATCAGTGCCACTGCTGGTTTGTCCTTTATGTTCCCCTATGTTTCGCAATGCTTTGGTTTTTTTCTTTCATGACTACCCTGAGAGGTAGATCAATGTTGTAATTTGTTTAAAACCTTTTCCTCGCCCTAAACATCTTATGTAAGTTGATGTGCCTTTTCCTCTCATATTCTCTTATTTCTTAAAAATGCTGAATTTTGGCCAGGTGCTGTGGCTCACACCTGTAATCCCAGCATTTTGGGAGGCAGAGGCAGGCAGATTGCTTGAGCTCAGGAGTTGGAGACCAGCCTGGGCAACATGGTGAAACCCTGTCTCTACAAAAAATACAAAAATTAATCATGCATGGTGGCATGTGCCTGTGGTCCCAACTATTCAGGAGGCTAAGGTGGGAGGATCGATCACTTGAGCCCAGGAGGTTGAGGCTGCAGTAAGCCATGATCATGCCACTGCACTGCAGCCTGAGTGGCAGAGTGAGACCCTGTCTCAAAAAAAAAAAAAAAAAAAAAAAAGCTGAATTTTAAAACTTGGTACTAGTAAGGTAAAAGTGAATTTAGATTACCTTTCTTAATTATGAGAAAGATTAACATAAAATGTACATTTATTTCACTTTGTGTTATGGAGGAAAAACAGGAGGCCTTTGTAGAGTTCCTGCGTGGGGATTTAGAAGGGATAGGAAAGCCAGGATTTAGAGATGTGCAAAGGTCTTCCTACCCCTCCACATTTCTTACCAGTTAATCGTATTGTTCATGTATACAGCTTATGGAGCTTATAAGGACATTGGACACCCACATTTATAGCCAGGCCCTTCGATTCTCGGCAGATAATGGGCTCAGGAAGGGCAGCAGTGGGTGGAGACATTTTACTAGAATTAGTCTGCCGCTTTGAATACAATCTGGATTTCTTGCTATTTCTTGTGCAACCTGTACGCCGTTTCCTCTGAACTTGCTAGTGCTCTGGAGACTTGGTTGTTTGGCCAAGGAATATCCCCTAGCAGGAGGGCTCACTAAGGAGGGGCAGCTTGACAGGCAGAAAAGTGACGTTTGTCAACTAAAGAAGTTTTCTTTTAATTAATGTTAGAGTCACCCATGGTTTTTTGTCAAATAAAAAATGCGAAATCAAAATATGATCTCAGTTCTCCACACCCATTTTTACCTTTAAGAGCCTCTCACACCTTGGAGAGCTTGCCTTACTGAATGGGGTTTTGATAGGTGAAATTATCACCAGGACCTCTACATGGGTCAGGATATGACTCAGTTTGGGTTTTGGACCTCTGAGGAATGTGACCCCTCTTAGTGTAGGGGATTTGGAGCACAAACACCTGGGTTAAAGTTCCAGCTTTGCCATTTATTCAGAAGTTCCTGGAATTTGATGTTTGAGAGATCTCTGAGCTCAGTTTTCCTAGTTCTTCTAGATCAGGGTAATCCCTTAGGGCCAGATAGAGGTGGTCACACCCTGATTAGCACCTTGGTTCCTTCTCCCAGTTTGTATTTTGTGTCACCTGAAAGTCATTTTATTTTCTCTGTAGCCTCTGGTTATAGGTTATGTGGTCATTCCTCCAGAGAATGGCAAAGCTCATTGTTGGTTGGGGATCATTTGGTATGTCTTCCTGGGAGAATGCTCTTGAACCTAGTTTTGAGAGTTGGGGCCTCAAGAAGAGACTTTGGCAATGCACTTATTTAAATGTCAGAAATGTTTGGTTGCATTTTTGATGCATTGCTTACATAGTTAATGTTTTTGTATTTGGTACTTGTCATTTTAATAATTTATTAAACAGGTGATTTAGGTTTTCTAAGATAGCTAAGAGCTTAGAAAAATAGGACTGCAGGTCGGGTGCGGTGGCTCACGCCTGTAATCCCAGCACTTTGGGAGGCCAAGGCAGGCGGATCACAAGGTCAGGAGGTCAAGACCATCCTGGCTAACACGGTGAAACCCGTCTCTACTAAAAATACAAAAAATTAGCTGGGCGTGGTGGCGGGCACCTGTAGTCCCAGCTGCTGGGGAGGCTGTGGCAGGAGAATGGCATGAACCCGGGAGGCGGAGGTTGCAGTGAGCCGAGATCGCGCCACTGCACTCCAGCCTGGGCGACAGAGCGAGACTCCGTCTCAAAATAAAAGAAAAAAAAAGAAAAAGAAAAATAGGGCTGCAATATCCTCTTTAAAAATAGTCTAAATTATTTTTTAGTGGGGATGGCATTTGGACAATTCCCCAGGACTGGAATATCCCTTTGATACTCAGATGTAATCTGCTAGTATGGTAGAACTTTGACTCTTTTGACCTCCTCCACCTCCAAATATCCTTAAATCTTTCTGAAGAGATTTACTCTCTCTTAAAGAGATCTCACAATTTCCCTGGGAAACACTTTCTAAGGAAGGTTTCCAGATTGATGATCACAGATTATCTCCTTGTAGTTAGCTTAAGTTTTCTTTTAATGTTTCCTACTTTTACTGTTTTCCTATCCCTCTTCAATGCACAGATGTTCACAGAGTGAACAAATTGTCTTTCCTGGACTCCAAAGGCAGCTACCAAATGTACAGACTGTCCCATCTGTACCCATCCTTTCCTTCCCTTCCTCTGGCTAAACAAGCTGAGCTTTCTCTGTTTTCCTTAACAAGTCTCTCTTTTTAGACCTATGATTATACTTGTTGCTTTGTGTTTTGTTTTATGCAGGAAGTTCATATCAGATATGTTGGCAATTAGAGCTTTCAAACTGGAAGGAGCCTTTTGGAGTAAAATATATATATTTTTTTCTATCAGCATAAGTAATTGTGGAATATATGTAAACTCTGGAGATGATCTTTTAAAAAAAATTACCATCAAAAGAATTTTACTCAAGTCCTTTAAGGGCTTAAGAAGAATCCAGCCTTTGCGAGATTGCACTAAAAGTAACAGATTAGCCCAATTAAGGCCTATCTAGAAGTCTGGGAATCATTTGTTTAAACTGGAATTTAGGATCTCCATGCAAATATGATAGAAATAATCTGCTTAACCCTTTGTTAGTAGCATTAGAAATAAGCCCCTTTTTATGGGACTCTTAATGATAAAAGGTCATAGTAATTAGAATATGCTGGGAATTTGTCCCTGTTTGTTAATGTTTTGGAAACTCCTTTGAGTAGGCAAGGGTCACTTTGGGTGGCTTTTTTCTTTCTTTGATGTGAAGTTGGGATCTTGGATGTAAATTTAGCCAAGGACAAGTTTGAATCTAGATTTTTTAAATTTTTTCCGTCTTGTTCCATTCTTCCTTTTGGAGGCGGCTAACTAGAGTGGGGTAAAAAGTGCCTTTAATCAGAGTCAGTGTCCTGAGACTGTCAGACACTGGTCTCTGGGAAGTGCTCTGTATCACTATCATTTATATACTTTTCCTTTCTTGTGTCCTACAGTTTTTGAATATCTCCTGCGGAAAAAGCACTGGGGTGTGTACAGGCATCTGTTTATTCTCTTATTATCTTTCTTCAGTGAATATGCTTAATGTTAGGGGTTTGATGAATCAATGAGTGGATGAAGTTAAGAAATTAGATGGAGGCCAGGCCTGGTGGCTAACACCTGTTATCCCAGCACTTTGGGAGGCCAAACTGGGAGGATTGCTTGAAGCCAGGAGTTTGAGACCTGCCTGGGCAACACAGTGAGACTCTGTCTCTACGAAAAAAATACAAAAATTAGCCGAGTGTGGAGGTGCGTGTCTGTGGTCCCAGCTAAATGGTGGGCTGAGATGGGAGGACTGCTTGATCCTGGGAGGTCAAGGCTGCAGGGAGCCGAGATTGTGTCACTGCACTCCAGCCTGAGCAACAGAGCGAGCCCCTGTCTGAAAATAACAACAACAGCAAAAGAAATTGGATGGGAAATTAGTTTTGGATATGAGTGTTGGGTACCTCCTGATCCAAATGTTGCTGTTGGGAAGCAACTGTTTTTACAACACTCTGGTCTCTGGGAGCTGAGATGACCTCTGTTAAGGCTCAACGTGTGGGGATATATTTTCTAGTGAGTAAACAGGGCCTAGTCAGTTATTTTTTCTATTAGTCATGTTGGATTACATTTTCTGTTGCCGGGAACTCTAGTTAGCATAATATCCCCTTGAATTAGGAAGTGCCACTCAGTAGCTGTCTTTCTCCAGGACTGCCTGGAGAAGCTTTTCTTGAAAGTCTGGTCTTGCCTCTTGAGCCAGGGATGGGTGCATTCTAAGTACTTAGGCCCAAAAGGCTTCTTCTACTGGGTCCAAGTCCCAGGGGAACGGAAATTCTCTTGAAAATCGTATAATTGTATGGGAGGGGAATCACAGCTTTGTACTTTTCAGTAGTCACTCGAATCTGTACATAGATACCTGGAGATAAAGAAAACCCAACTTGCAAATGAGTATTTGGTGCTGTGGGTTAACATGGAAAAAGGGCACTTAAGGTCAAAGTGTATTAATTGAATCCTTCATGTCCAGTTAATCAGCTGTATCAGTTGTGAGGATTCCGTTTTGCTATTTTTCCCCCATTTGTGTATTGACAGGTCACTCTTTTGAATTAGAATAGCACTCAGGACCACAGTGTTTGCATAGGAAGTGGCGTAAGAGGCAGGCCGGGCGCAGTGGCTGACGCCTGTAATCCCAGCACTTTAGGAGGCCGAGGCGAGCGGATCTCAAGGTCAGGAGATAGAGACCATCCTGGCTAATATGGTGAAACCCCTTCTCTACTAAAAATACAAAAAAATTAGCCAGGCGTGGCAGTGTGCATTGTGCCTGTAGTCCCAGCTGCTGGGGAGGCTGAGGCAGGAGAATGGTGTGAACCTGGGAGGTGGAGCTTGCAGTGAGCCGAGATCGTGCCACTGCACTCCAGCCTGGGTGACAGAGCAAGACTCGGTCTCAAAAAAAAAAAAAAAAAAGAAAGTGGCGTTAAGAGTCATGGGGCGTGGGTAGAGGCCACTTTATATCTTGTTGCAGAGGGCCATTTAAAACTTTTTTTAATTAGTTAATTAATTTACTTACTTATTTTTAGAGACGGGGTCCCCCTATGTTGCCCAGGCAGGTCTCGAACTCCCAGGCTCAAGCAATCCTCCCACTTTTGCCTCCCAAAATGGTAGGATTAAAGATGGACCATTTTTAAAAGCTCCATGAGTAGCTCAGTGATCAGAATTAGCTAGAAACAGCTCTGCCAAAAGGTATTGGCAAAATAACATCTAGCAGCCTTTGTCTATTTCAGGTTAGGTTTGTGCAAGAAAGCCAATTTGGGAGCAGTATGATGTGCCCAGCTCTGTCTACATTTGAGTCGCCTACATAGTTCCCATGTATTTGTCACTATTTCTGGTCCCTGGAGGGCTGGGGTAGATCTCAGGATATGAGGCTCAGACTTGGTTGAAGCCACATCAAGAGCTGTGGTCCTGGTGGGTCAGCGTTATTTTCTGCAGCTTATCACCCAGGCTAGGCGTGTGGGAGCATGGGTGGGTAGGACAGGGAAGAAAAACAGAAGACCAGATAGTTCTGTGGAAACTGAATAAATAAGTGAAAAAGTTGGCCAGGCACTGTGGCACTCGCCTGTAATCCCAGCACTCTGGGAGCCCATGGCAGGTGGATCTCTTGAGCTCAGGAGTTTGAGACCAGCCTGGGCAACATGGTAAACCCCTATCTCTACAAAAATTGGAAAAATTAGGCAGGCACAGTGGCACACACCTGTGGTCCTAGCTACTCAGGAGGCTGAGATGGGAGGATCACCTGAGGTGATCACCTGAGGTTGAGATTGCAGTGAGTCGAGACTGTGGCACTGACCTCCAGCCTGGATGACAGAGTGAGACCCTGTCTCAAAAAAAAAAAAAAAAAAAGAGTGAAAAAGTTAATCTTTTTCCCCTCACTGACTTGGACCTTTGTTCTGTTGGAAACCCTTATCACTTGAGGTCATTTTATTTATGTACTTATTTTTAAATGTTTCATTATTATTATATTTTAAAAATATGTATTTTTTATTTCAATCGCTTTTGTGGTACAAGTGGTTTTTGATTATATGGATGAATTGTGTCTGAAATTTTAGTGCACCAGTCACCTGAGTAGTATACATGGTACCCAATATGTAGTCTTTGTAACCCTTCATCTCCCCTCCCTCCCTCCCTTCCTCCCCCTTCTGTGTCTCCATAATCCATTATACCACTCGATATGCCTTTGCATACCCATAGCTTAGCTCCCACCTATAAGTGAGAACATACAGTATTTGGTTTTGCATTCCTGTGTTACTTCACTTAGAATAATGGCCTCCAGCTCCATCCAAGTTGCTGCAAAAGACATTATTTCATTCTTTTTTTATGGCTGAGTAGTATTCCATGGTGTATACATACCACATTTTTTAATCACTCATTGGTTGATGGGCACTTAGGTTGGTTCCGTATCTTTACTGTTGTGAATTGTGCTGCGATAAACATATGTGTGCAAGTATCTTTTTGATACAATGACTCATCCTTTGAGTAGATACCCAGTAGTGCAATTGCTGGATTGAATGGTAGATCTATTTTTAGTTATTTGAGAAATCTCCATACTGTTTTCCACAGAGGTTGTACTAATTTATATTCCCACCAGCAGTGTATAAGCGTTTGCTTTTCACCACATCCATGTCAAGATCTATTGTTTTTTGACTTTTTAGTAATGGCTAGTCTGGCTGGAGTAAGGTAGAGTATTTCATTGTGGTTTTAATTTGCATCTCCCTAATGATTCGTTATGTTGAGCATTTTTTTTCATATATTTCGTGGCTATTTGTATATCTTCTTTTCAGAAATGTTTATTCATATCATTTGCTCAGTTTTTGATGGGATTGTTTTTTTCTTGCTGAATTATTTGAGTTCCTTGCAGATTCTAGGTATTTGTTGTTTGTCAGATGCATAATTTGCAAATATTTTCTCCCATTCTGTGGGTTGTCTGTTTAATGGTTATTTCTTTTGCTGTGCAGAAGCCTTTTAGTTTAATTAGTTCCCATTTATTTATTTATTTTTGTTGTTACATTCGCTTTTGGGGTCTTAGTCATAAATTCTTTGTCTCACCCAATGTCCAGAAGAGTTTTTCCTAAGTTTTCTTTTAGAATTTTTATGGTTTCATGTCTTAGATCTAAATCTTTGATCCATCTCGAGTTAATTTTTGTATATGGTGAGTGATAGGGATCCAGTTTCATTCTTCTGCGTGTGGCTAGCCAGTTTTCCCAGCACCATTTATTGAATAGGGTATCTTTTCCCAGTTTATGTTTTTGTTTGCTTTGTTGAAGATTAGTTGGTTGTAAGTATTTGGCTTATTTCTGGGTTCTCTATTCTGTTTCACTGGTCTGTGTATCTACATTTATACCAGTACCATTGCTGTTCTGTTACTATAGCCTTGCAGTATAAGTCAGGTAACGTGATGTCTACAGATTTCTTCTTTTTGCTCAGGATTGCTTTGGCTATTTGGGCTCCTTTTTGGTTCCATATGAATTTTAGAATTGTTTTTTCTAATATTTTCGAAAATGATGTTAGTATTTGGATAGGAATTGCATTGAATCTGTAGATTGCTTTGGGTAGTATGCTCATTTTCATGATATTGATTCTTTGATTTCATGAGCATGGGGTGTATTTCTATTTGTTTGTGTCACCTGTGGTTTCTTTCAGCAGCGTTTTGTAGTTCTCCTTGTAGTGCTCTTTCACCTTCTTAGTTAAGTATATTACTAGGTATTTTATTTGTTTTTGAAGGTATTAAAAAGGATTGAGTTATTGATTTGATTCTCATCTTGGTGGTTGTTGGTATATAGCAGTGCTACTGATTTGTGTACGTTGATTTTGTAACCTGAGACTTTACTGAATTCATTTATCAAATCTAGGAGTCTTTTGGAGGATCTAGGCATCTTTTAGGGTTTTCTAAGTGTACAATCATATCATTAGCAAACAGAGATAGTTTGACTTCCTGTTTTCCAATTTGGATGCCCTTTATTTCTTTCTCTTGCTTGATTGTTCTGGCTAGGACTTCCTAAGGTCATTTTATAAATATTCATAGTAACTAGTTGAAGGCACTGAGATTCCTGTACCTTGGCGGGAAGAACCCTGCTGGATGATTCTCTAGGTGTTTATTTGGGTTATGCCCATTTTCTTTCCCTCTTTTCTTCCTAAGTTTTGATGCTCCTGTTTTTCTGGGAATATTTTGGCTTCATTGTTTAGGCTTTTTTAAGGGCCATGGGGAATTCTGGGGACAGGGGCAGGTGTGACATGTTGCTAGGTATGGGAGGTTTTTACAGCTTGAGAAATTTCCAGGAAAGAAGAGACAGAAAACTTTGTTCACAAAGCATGTGGACAGGAAGTCAGGTGGGAAAATGGCATGGCAGATGGTGTAACTTCTTTGGTCAGCATGCCTGTCTCTGCGAAGATGGGACTGATAGGGTAGTGGGGGTAGTGGGGCAGTGCTGAGGATATAACTTATAATTCACATTATTCCTTGAAGAGAAGATGGTTCTTTTTTTTAAAAGGAAGTATAATGCCTTACATTGATTTCTTTGAAATATACATGATATAATCCATGAATGAGTATTTGCAAAACACGTGGCCGGGTGCGGTGGCTCACGCCTGTAATCCCAGCACTTTGGGAGGCCGAGGCGGGTGGATCACGAGGTCAGGAGATTGAGACCATCCTGGCTAACATGGTGAAACCCCGTCTCTACTAAAAAATACAAAAAATTAGCCGGGCGCGATGGCGGGCGCCTGTAGTCCCAGCTACTCGGGAGGCTGAGGCAGGAGAATGGCGTGAACCCGGGAGGCGGAGCTTGCAGTGAGCCGAGATCACGCCACTGCACTCCAGCCTGGGCGACAGAGGGAGACTCTGTCTCAAAAAAAAACAAAAACAAAAAACAAAAAACAAACAAAAAAAACACGTTAGTGTTTATCTAACCCTATGCCAAGCCTGGTAGTAGATATACAATACAACTGAGGGAAAATGATAACCTGAACTTAGAACATATAATTGTTACCTAAAGAATGATATAAAGCAGTACATCATCAAGCTCTAAATTTTGAGTTACTGATACATACAGGGGGTTTGGAACCCCAGACAAGGTTTAGGACGTGCAGGCTTATGGCAAATCTTGGGCCAAATGGAGGCCTTTGGAGCTTTTGGAGCGCCCAAGGGCTCAGTCTTCAGCCTTTTTCTTGTCTCTGTCTTCACTTTTCTTAGGTGATCCCCTGGCTTTGAAGTACTAGCATTTATGGAATGTTTACTGTCTGCCAGAGGCTGTTGTAAGGGTTTTATGTGCACTAATCTAGCCTTCCAGACAACCTTATAATATAGGTACTTTTATTATCCTTGCTTAAAGGTGTAGAAACTGAGGCAAGAGATGGACTTTCTTGAGCTCACACAGCTTATAAGCTGGAGAGCCAGGAAATAACCTAGTTTGGGTGACCAGCCAAGCCCTCGACTGGTTCAGAATAGCCATCCTCAGCTGGTCCTGGCTCCTCTGCTCCTGTCTTTGCAGTCTCTTCTCCACATAGCAATGAGAATATATATATTTTTTACCCTCATATGGAATGCTATCACACTTAGAAGTAGAATGCACATTTACTACCAAGTTCTTGTGTGGTCTAAGCCCCAGCTTTCCCATCTGCTCCTGCCTTCCTCCCATCTCTTCTGTCTCATGGCCTTTGCCTGCTCCTAGGATGCTCTTCTCCTTGAATATTGCTGGTTTGTCACCCAGTTCATTTGAGTGTGGGCTCGAGTGTGCCACCTCAGGGAGGCCTTCTCTGCCCATCCTATGTAAAACTGCTCCGAGTCACTCTTTAATCCCCTCCTTTCTTTTTCTTCCTAAAATTATATTACATATTTCTGTGTTTTTCCTGTCTGCTTTCCCAAATAAATAAACTCCATGAAGTTAGGGACTTGATCCATTTGTTTACTGATATCTTTACTTTTTAGAATAGGACGTGGAAGGTTTTCTTTAAATATTTGTTAAATAAATGACTAAATGGTATCTTTTGCATTCATTTGCTGTTCATGACTTCACTTGGGTAAAAATAGTGGAGAGGAAAGGGAGGTACAGGTGATAACTACAGGCTGGGTCCTAACTGGTTTTATGTTTATTACCAAGGCTTTGCTATCATAACATGGCCAAGAAAATGCTCAAAAATCTTGGTTGAATCTTGGTTGAATGCACTGTGTAATTTGTTCTGGATTCCACACAGAGGGGACAGAATAGTGTGGGCTGAAGTGCTCAGAGAAATTTCTTGGAGGACCTGCAGACTTTGAAGGAGAGATTGGATTTGGTCGAGCATATAGGAATCGAAGAATACTTTTTTTTAAAGGTGGAAGGGCTATAGGGTGAACTAGTCCAATCTTTCTGTTTATAGACAGGAAACTGAGCCCAGAGAGGTGCAGGACCTGCCCAAAGGCACACAACCGGTTGATGTCAGAACCACGTCTGGCATCCAGGTGTTTTGACTCCTAATTTAGTTCCCTTTCTTCTACACAGTGCTGCCTTCAGAATCCAGGAGGACTCTGGGGGTTGGGGAGTAACTAGGGGCAGCATGAGCAAAGGCCCAGAGGCAGAAAAGATGTTGCCTTGTATGGGCTGGAAATAGGTGGTCCTATTGGAATCAGCAGGTTTATAAAGGAGCCCATCGGAGACAGACCAGGCTGAATCAGATCCTCTGGGATCTTGAATGTCATCTTGAAGACTTTGAGTTTGGAATGAGTGGGAGGCATGTGAAAATGCTTTGACTATTGTTCTGTCTTTCTCTACAGGGATGGTGACAGAATGGATAGTATAGAAAATGGATTGGAATTGAGGAGGAAACTAGAAGCTAAGAGGAGTTAGGAGGCCCTTGTAACAATCCAGGTATTATTGCTAAGGGCCTAGTATCATTTTAGTTATTTCTGTTTCTGTTTTTAGAGATTTGTGGTGGTTTTTGGAGAAGATGACATAAAATTATCAGGCAATATGTGTATACTCAGCTTTCTAATAGAGTTTGGGGATAAGAAGGAGGAGACCTGGTATTTTGCCTTAATTCTGTATGCGGCTATAAATGACATTTTAGTATCCAGATGATAATTCTTCTAAGAAACCTGGGCCAGGTTAGGACAGGAGGGACAGAAGATAACATTATACTGGTGTGAAAATAGTGATGGGGCTAAGTGCAGTGGCTCATACCTGTAATCCCAGTGCTTTGGCAGACTGAGGCAGGAGAATTGCTTGAGCACAGGAGTTCTAGACCAGCCTGGGTTACATGGTGAGACCCTGTCTCTGCAAAAAGTAAAAAATTAGCTGGGCATGGTGGCACACATCTGTAGTCCTAGCTACTCGGGAGGCTGAGGTGGGAGGATTGCTTGAGGCCAGGAGTTCAAGGCTGCAGGGAGCCATTATTGCACCACTGCACTCTAGCCTGGGTGACAGTCAAGACCTGTCTGAAGAAAGAAAGAAAAAAAAAGAAAATAGTGATAGAGTGAGGAGAGACTGAAGGAACAGACGGAAATGAATGGGAGCAGCTGCCCAGAGAGGGCCTGGGCCTGCCTTTCCGTCAGGGGAACTGCCCAATATAGTGGTTGGGGAGTCAGGCATCCAGGGACTTCCAACCAACCTTGCACATTTTTTTTTGGACACGTGTGACCAGTGGAAGTAAAACCTGTCTCCTGGGCCCACAAATGCTTTAGACGGATAAGTTGTGCTCAAGCCTAGGCCCATTCAGGTAGTCCACATATGTTTTCAACCAGAGCTGATGAGAACAGATTGATACAGCCTGTACCAGGCCGGTGAATTGGCAGTGTATGATACTTTAAAAATTTTTCCATACCCAGAAATCTTTTTCCATCTCTAACAAAAAACTTTGAAAGTCAGCATAAAAGTGAGAACACAGACTTTTAAATAATATCTTCTACTGGATCTGAAAGTTTTGGATGCAAGAAAAAAATTCTGGATCATTTAACATTCAATGGATATTTATTGAGGAGCACTTCTTAAACACCAGATACTGTGCTGGGTACTAGAGCTTCAGTCTTTTGATCATATTGCATCAAATGTTATTAATGGAACATTAACATTTGATTCTATTTCATGTTAAGCTCTTTTAGCCCCAAAGGTTATACAGCTTGGTCCATAAACCTTCAGTTGGTTCAGCCTGTTCACTTATGTTTGTGTTCAGTTGTTGAATGTTTATGTGTAACAGGCAACATATGTTGGGTGCTCAGACAGTTTTGAAGATGAACAAGAATTGGAGAGGGTTCTCCAGTTCTCTAGCTGGTTGACTGGAATTTACCAGGTAGATCTGGCAGCTGTCTAGTTTGCTGGGATTCCTCCCAGAGGAGAGTATAGTCAGCAGCAATGTATCCCCTTTCCTCATTCTGTTTGGATTGGGCCCTTCCCTTTGCCCTTTACACCTTCTCCCTAATCCCTGTCTTTAAATTTGAGACAAATGAAAATTAGCTCCTTTGTATTAAGTTTGGGCAGCTCCATCAGGACAGCACTTCCCTGATGATGCCCTAAAGTTAGAAACCCTTCCAGGAGAATCTCTGTTGCCATGTAATCCCAAAGAAGAGCCTTCTCGGCGTGCTGTTTCCTTCTTTCTATGAAAGTTGCTTTTGCCTACTGTGTGGATACAGGGTGCACAGCACTTGGTATTTCTCGGGCTCTTTGCATCTGCCTGCTCCGTTGGCTCACTGTGGGGATGCTGGCAGGGGCATGGTGTCTTGTTTTCTTAGAATGAATGATGCAGATGAGCAGCCTCTCTAGATGATGGGAAAATTTAGCATGATCCATCATGATCCATCAGGCTAAATTTTCCCGTCATCTGGAGAGGCTGCTGCTCAGAATAAAAGAGAGGAACATAAGATGGGCGCCCAAGAGGAGTGCTTTATTGAGCCTTTAGATTGCCAGCCCAAGCGAGATAGTCTTCTCCTCCTTGCTTGGCATCTGGAGCCAGCTTGTACACTACACGTTTGAGGTTTGCTGTTCTCTTCTTTTCTTTTCTCTCTTCTCTTCCCTCCCCCTCCCTTCCCTTTTCTTTTCTTTTTTCTTTTCTTTCTTTTTCTTCTTTTGAGACAGAGTCTCCCTCTGTTGCCCAGGCTGGAGTGCAGTGGTGTGAACACAGCTCACTGTAGCCTCGACCTTCTGGGCTCAAGTGATCTTTCCACCTCAGCCTCTTGAATAGCTAGGACCACTATGTGGGCCACTATGCCTGGCTAATTTTTTCAAAAAATTTTTTTTGTAGAGAAGCCGAGGCAGGCGGATCACTTGAGGCCAGGAGTTTGAGACTAGTCTGGCCAACCTGGCAAAACCCATCTCTACTAAAAATACAAAAATTAGCTGGGCGTGGTGGCACAGGCCTGTAATCCCAGCTACCCAGGAGGCTAAGGCATGAGAATCAGTTGAACCTGGGTGGCAGAGGTTGCAGTGAGTCGAGATCATGCCTTTGCACTCCAGCCTGGGTGGCAGAGTGAGACTCTTGTCTGGAAAAAGAAAAATAATTTATAGAGATAGAGTCCCGTCATGTTACCCAGGCTGGTCTTGAACTCCTAGGCTCAAGTGATCCTCCCACCTTGGCCTCTCAAAGTGTTGGAATTACAGGCATGAGCCATCATACCCAGTGGCTGCTACTTTTTTTGTGTCTGTGAGCTCCTTTAATAGAAAACTACAGAATAGAAATTATTTCCAACTTTCAACTTTAAATTGGCTCTTTTAGGCCAGGCACTGTGGCTCACGTCTATAATCTCAACACTTTGGGAGGCCGACGCAGGTGGATCACTTGAGGTCAGGAGTTTGAGATCAGCCTGGCCAACATGGTGAAACCCTGTCTCTAGTGAAAATACAAAAATTAGCTGGTCATGGTGGTGCACGCCTGTAATCTCAGCTACTTGGGAGGCTGAGGCAGGAGAATTGCTTGAACCCGGGAGGTGGAGGTTGCAGTGAGCTGAGATTGTGCTGTTGTACTCTAGCCTGGGTAACAGAGCGAGACCCTGTCTCAAATAAATAAATACATACATAAATAAATAGGTTCTTTTAAAAATGTAATATATGGCCAGGCATGGTGGTTCACACCTGTAATCCCAGCACTTTGGGAGGCCAAGGCAGGAGGATTGCTTGAGGCCAGGACTTCAATACCAGCCTAGGCAACAAAGTGAGATCCTGTCTCTACAAAAATAAATAAATAAATAAATAAAAAATTAACTGGGCATGGTGGCATTCACCTGTAATCCCAGCACTTTGGGAGGCCAAGGCAGGAGGATTGCTTGAGGCCAGGACTTCAATACCAGCCTAGGCAACAAAGTGAGATCCTGTCTCTACAAAAAAAAAAAAAAAATTAACTGGGCATGGTGGCATTCACCTGTAATCCCAGCACTTTGGGAGGCTGAAGGGGGAGGATTGCTTGAGCCCAAGAGTTCAAGGGTGCAGTGAGCTGTGATTGTGCCATTGCAGTTGAGCCTGAGCGACAGAGTGAGACCTTATCTCTAAAAAAAAATTAAAAATATAGTGTTTGCTTTGCAGTACATTCTAAAAAAATAAAAACCTCACTTTCCCAACACCCAGAGAAAAATCTTAGTCCTCTCCTTTCTAGGTCTTTCTCTACGCATACGGATGTACATATTTATATTCTTTTTCTACCAAAGTAAGATTATACTATATATACTGTTTTTTATTCTATCTTATTTTTCAATTACGTTCACTTTTCTAATTCAGTAACTTTTTATTTTAACTAATACTCAGACCATATTCAGATTTCCCCATAGTCTTAGTCCATTCAGGATGCTATAACAAAATACTTTAGGCCAGGTAATTTGTGAACAACAAAAATGTATTGCTCACAGTTCTGGAAGCTGGAAAGCCCAAGATTTGGTGTTTGGAGAGGGCCTGCTCTTCATAGGTAGGACCTTCTGGCTATGTCCTCACTTGTCAGCGGAGGCTAACAGGCTCCCTCAAGCGTCTTTCTTTTCTTTTCTGTTTTTTGAGATGGAGTTTTGTGCTCTTGTCGCCCAGGCTGTAGTGCAATGGTGCGATCTCAGCTCACTGCAACCTCCACCTCCCGAGTTCAAGAGATTCTCCTGCCTCAGCCTCCCAAGTAGCTGGGATTACAGGTGCGTGCCACCACGCCCGGCTAATTTTTGTATTTTTAGTAGGGACGGGGTTTACCATGTTGGCCAGGCCGGTCTCGAACTTCTGACCTCAGGTGATCCACCCGCCTCATCCTCCCTAAGTGCTGGGATTACAGGCGTGAGCCACCGCGCCTGGCCGAAGCTTCTTTCATAAAGACAGCAATCTTGCTTATGAGGACAGAGCCCTGGTGATCTAATCACCTCCCAAAGGCCCCACCTCTTAATACCATCACCTTGGGGTTAGATTTTCACATGAATTTTAATCACGAAGTTTCATTAGCAGTCACACTCATAAAAGCTTATCAGTCCCACCTCCCAAATGTGTCATGAATCGTCCTTCTCCTTACTGTCTTGCTGCCTCCAATCCAGCCAAAGTCTTGACCCTCTTTTGCCAGAATGCAGCTTTCATTTCTCAGAGTGCTGCCTCAGGGTGTTCAGTCTTCTAGGCTGCTGAACAAATGAGCTTTCTAGAATAGTTTAATTATGATACTTCTTTGCTAAAAGCTCTTTGCTTTCTTATTGAGGAGTAACACAGTAAAGTACGCAAATTTTAAATGTATAGCTTAATGGATTTCAACATTTGCATACATTGTTATAACCACCACTCCGATCAAGATGTGGAACATTTCTGGCATCTCAGAAGGTCACCTGATGCCTCTTCCCAGACAGTATCCACATTCCTATCCCAATTACTCTTCTGTTATCATTTGTTTTTTCTTTTCTCTTATTTACTTGTTTATTTACTATGTTTGTAAAGACAAAGTCTTGCTATGTTTCCCAGGCTGGTCTCAATCTCTTGGTCTCAAGCCATCTTCCTGTGCCTTGGCCTCCCAAAGTGTTGGGATTATAGGCCACTGAACCTGGCCTGTTTTACCTTTTTTTGATCCTCATATTAATGAACCACGAAAGCTCTTTATTGATTCTTCTTTGACAGGATAATTCCACCCTTTAACGTGACATTCAGAAGTCTTTGTGATCTGGCTTTTACTTCAGTCCTCCACTTGCACCCTGCCCTTCTGCCACGCCGAAATTGCATGTAGCTTGTCAACATAGTAGGCGCTTTCATTTTTTGCACTTGATAGTCTCTTGCCCTCCTCACTTTATTCTTTGGCAAATTCATCCTTCAAAACTCAGCTCCAGGCAGAATCAAGGCCTTCTCTGCTCTCCAGAAGCAGCAACTGTTATAGGGAGTTGCTTTTATACCTATAACGTTTTTCTCCTCTACTGGTGGCTTTGGGCTTTCAGGAGCCCAGGGATGATGGGGCATTTCCCCCCTAATTAGTTAGTTGAATTTCATACAAGTAATTCATGGTCTTTCTAGAAAAATTGGAAAATAGGAAAAAGATCACCCACAATCCTACTACACAGAGATAATTAGTGTTTATATATATACCAAAATATATATGAATACTTTAAAACAAATAAAAAAATATTCACAAAATACTAAATATTTGATCTACTTTAATCTCCTGTTATTGTTTAGTTTGTCCCCCCCATGTATTTAAACTATTACAGAAATGCTATGGTGAATATCCTTATACCCATATTTTAGTGCAGTTCCTTGATTATTTTGGGGATTCCTAGAAGTAAAAGGGATGAACATTTTTAAGGACTTTTGATGTGCTTAGCCAAATTGCCCTCCAGAAAGTCTTTAACCTGTGTACACTGTACACTTCTACTAGCGTGAGCGAGAGTTCCTGTTTCCAGCCATTCTTGCCAAACTAAAAAGAATGAAGATAATCGATATTTGCAAATCTGATAAGATAAAAATGGTATTGCATTTCTGTTTTGATTTCCATTTCTTGGATTGCTATGGAGCTTGAATATTTTCTCATATATTTAATGGCCGTTTAATCTCTATTTCTTTTATGATTTACATGTTTTTGTTATTTTATTTTTAAATTGACAAATAATTGTATATATTTATGATGTACAATGTGCTGTTTTGATTTATATATATATATTTAGAATGACTAAGTCATGCTCATTAACATACATTACCTTACATACCTATGTTTTTTTGAGGGTGAGAACAGTTAAAATCTACACTATTAGTAATTTTCAAGTATGTGATGTATTGTTATTAACTATAGTTGCCATGATGTGCAGTAGATCTCTTGAACTTATTTATTCCTCCTATCTCTCTGAAATTTTGTGTTCTTTGACCAACATCACCCCAATCCCTTCATCCCCTAGCCTCTGGTAAAATGGTTATTTTACCCTCTGTTTCTATGAGTTCAACTTTTCTAGATTTGGCATATAAGTGAGATCATGTGGTGTTTCTCTTTCTGTGCCTGGCTTATTTCATTTAACATAGTGTCCTCAGGTTCATCCATGTTGTAGGAAGTGACAAGATTTCCTTCTTTTTTTATAGCTGAATAGTATTCCATTGTGTGTATATAAACCACATTTTCTTTTTTTATTCATCTGTTGATAGACACTCAGGTTGACTCCATATCTTGGCCATTATGAATAATGCTGCAATGAACATGGAAGTGCAGATAGCTCTTTGACATACTGATTTCATATCCTTTGGATATATGCTCAGTAGTGAGATTGCTGGATCATATGATAGTTCTATTTTTAATTTGTTGAGAAATCTCCATGCTGTTTTCCAGAATGGCTGTACCACTTTATATTCCTGTCAACCTCCACATTCCCTCCAACACTTGTTATCTTTTGTCGTTTTGGTGGTAGCCATTCTAATAGGTGTGAGTGTTATCTCGGTGTAGTTTTAATTTGCATTTCCCTGATGATTAGTGATGTTGAACATTTTTTCATATACCTGTTGGCCATTTGTATATCTTCTTCTGAAAAACGTCTGTTCAGGTCCTTTGCCCATTTTTAAATAAGTTGTTTTCTTACTGTTGAGTTGATTCCTTACATATTTTGGGTATTAACCCCTTATCAGATCAAGCAGTTTTTTATTTTATTTAATGCATTTTACCAACTTTTAAAATATTAAGAACAACTCATATATACTACATATGTTTTTCACAGTTTGTCTTTTAACTTTGTTTTCCACATACAAAAATTTTTAGTAATTTAATGTGAAATTTATCAGTTTTTGAGTGTGTGTGTGTGACTGGGTATCCCTCTGTCCTCCAAGCCAGAGTGAGGTGGCACGATCACAGCTCACTGCAGCCTTGACCTCCTGGGCTCAAGTGATCCTCCCACCTCAGCCTCCTGAGTAGCTGGGACTATGGGCACGTGCCACCACACCTGGCTAATTTTTGTATTTTTTCTAGAGACTGGGTTTCACCTTGTTGCGCAGGCTGGTCTTGAACTCCTGGGCTCAAGTGATCCACCTGCCTTGGCCTCCCAAAGTGTTGGAATTACAGGCATGAACCACAGCACCCAGCCTTATTGGTCTTTTCTTTTCTTTTCTTTTTTTTTTTTGAGATGGAGTCTCCCTCTGTCACCCAGGCTGGAGTACAGTGGGGCGATCTCAGCTCACTGCAACCTCTGCCTCTTGGATTCAAGCAATTCTCCTGCCTCAGCCGCCTGAGTAGCTGGGATTACAGGTGCCTGCCACCACACCTGGCTGATTTTTGTATCTTTAGTAGTGATGGGGTTTTACCATGTGGCCAGACTGGTTTTGAACTCCTGACCTCAAGTGATCTGCCCACCTTGGCCTCCCAAAGTGCTGGGATTACAGATATGAGCCACCATGCCTGGCCTTATCAGTCTCTTCAGTCTTTCTGTCGGTTTTTTTTTTTTTTTTTTTTTTTTTTTTTTTTTTTTTTTGAGACAGTCTAGCTCTGTCGCCTAGGCTGGAATGCAATGGTGTGATCTCGGCTCACGGCAACCTCCACCTCCCAGGTTCAAGTGATTCTCATGCCTCAGCCTCCTGAGTAGCTGGGATTACAGCCATCTGCCACCACACCTGGCAAATTTTTACGTTTTTAGTAGAGACAGGATTTCACCACGTTGGTCAGGCTGGTGTTGAACTCCTGACCTCAGGTTATCCACCCACCTTGGCCTCCCAAAGTGCTGGGATTACAGGTGTGAGCCAACATGCCCTGCCTGTAGTATTCTCTTCACCTTTGTATCCCTAGTGCCTAGCAGTGACTGTCTTATTTTAAGTGTTCGGTGAATATTTGCAGAATGGTGCAACCCTTGGGGGTCCATGGGTAGAATTTGAAGGGTCTGCAACTTGGATAGGAAAAAAAAATTACATCATTTTCATCCACCCCGATTGAAATTTAGTATTTCTTTTTTATTATGAATATAGGCAATAAAACAGCAGTAATGGCAGTACCTGTGATTTAGTCACCCATAGAAATCATGGATATTTCCCTGGATAAACCCTGGGTTAAGAATCTGCTTTACTGTTTTTTTTTTCTTGAGGCCATTTTATTTTTGTGTCAAATACCTAAGCAATACCTGGTACTCAGCAGATACCCAATAAATATTAATTTAAAAAACTTCTTATTTCAAAATATGCACAAAAGTCAGGAGAACTGATTCAGTATGTTGGCTATTATGAATAATGATAGCCATTGTTCCCATCTGTATAATGAACTCCATATATTCTTTATCTGCTTCAAATATTATTAACATTTTGCCAATTTTATCTTTCTCCTCCATTCCTGGACATTATGTTATTTACCCAATAATATTTTGGGAAGCATATTTGATAAGAACTTTAAAAATCTATAACCACTCTCTCACATTTAACCAAACTAACAATAATTCCTTAATATCATCTGTTATTCAGGCCATATTTAAATGTCCTCAGTTGTCTCAATGTTGTCTGGTATTTAAATGCTGGGCATGGTGGCACGTGCCTGCAGTCCTATTTTATTAATAATGTCTTTTTGACAATTGCTGTTTCGCTATTTAACATTTTATTATTATTTTTAATGGGAAATTGTTGATTTGGGTTCTTTGGTCTTATTTGTAAAACTTAAAACGTTTAAGTCTCATGTAAAGTTGTTCTTGGACATAATTTAAAGTGAAGTGTGTGATGGGTAAATTTCTTCAGGTATGATCAAAGCTCTAAGAGATATTTCTTTTTCACTTGCTCAAAGAGTCTACTCACCTTGTTACACTGGAGGTAAAAATACTTTCTCTGAGAGTTTTATATGCATCTCTGGACTTTAATTGTATCCTTTGCAAAATTGGAAGAAATTTGGATTTGGGTCTTCTCAGCCTGCTGAGTTTTTTCTTTTTCTTATGCTTAAAAATATGAGAATGTCATAGTGGTAGTCTCTGGTTGATGATTTTGTACATCTTTTGTATTCAGAGCAAATCCTTCTATTGTTTTTAGATAGCATTTTTTTCTATTAAACTTTATAGATTTGAGGCCATTTGTTCAAAGACTTTGATCATTTGCGGGATAGTTCTCTGAGCTGCATTCCTTCTTGTGCTTGTCATCTTGTGCGTGCTTTGAATCTTTTATTGAAAAATATATTTTTGTATTTTATATCTTTTTCTGATTAGTTTTTTCTGTAGCATCACTTCTGTTTTTATTGCATTCATCAATTCATTTAGTATGGACCTTACGTTTCTGTTTGTTTTGCAGCCAGCACTTGCATAGGCTGTTTCATTGCCTTGAGAATCAATATCAGCCATTCTGTAAATTTGATGACAAATATTGAGAGCTTGCTGTGAGGAAGGCATTCCATTACAAGGATTAGCTTTTCTTTTCTTTTCTATCGTTAAGCTTTGTTTTCTTTGACTGCTTATACCCTTTTCCTATATATTCATTCTTCTCTGTTTACTGATCTTTCTTTCATAGTTTCAAACTATTTTATTTGTATTGTATTTACTGAGATTTGTGAGAAATTCTTTTAAATATACTATTGAGATCCCACTTTATGTTCGTTATAAAAGGTAAAGGAATTGAGGTATTTTGAATTTTGTAATGGCGAGTGTAATTAATGATCACCTAATTATAATCCCCCCATTTTAGGAAGTGACTTTGTATAAGGGAAACGAAATTCCAAATTCCCATTTCATTCTTGTTAAGATTAGCTTGAAGGGAGAGCCTCCCATGATGGGAGAATGCTCTCCACTAGCACGTGGTTTGTACCATGTGGGCGTGTCTCTGGAGAGCTGGCTCATTGGTGCTACAGCCTCAGGTAGAGCAGCAGCTGAATGACTGACTCTGGAGAAGTTGCACTGAGTGGTTAGCAAGTGTGAAGCCCTAAGCCAAAGACTATGAAAGACCCAAGAATTCAGAATCCACATGTATATAATGAACCTTTAATTTTGTGAAAGAGATAGACATTTGGATGAGTGGCAGGAGACAGTGTGTCCATTGGAACTGTAAGCAAGTAGGTGTCCCGCACAGTAAAGCATTGAGGGGTCACCCTGTGGGACAGGAACATGTCTAAGTCACAAGCCTTATCTTCAGAGAGGCATCAAACACCTACAGCAAAGAGCTAAGGATTAATATCAAAATACAAATGGATCATGGAGCGGTTTAGAAATATTGCAGGCCGCCTCTGGTATAAACAGAGAATGATGAGGGTTTAGAGGTAGAAGAACTGACTATAAGCAGAAGTGTTTGAGGAGGCTGCATGGAGAACAAGGGGCATCATCTTGGCCCTTGGCAGGTTGGCAGGATTTGACTTGGTGAAGAGAACGAGAAAGGGGACTTGAACTGGGAGGACTACTCTGGGGCACAGAGGAGGGAAGCTGTTTTATGAAACCAGGTTCATTTGTTCCCATCTGTAGGTTCTGCCCCGTCCGCAAGCAGCCGCGTCTTGGCTCACTCCTCTTCTCCCCTCCTCCCCATTGTGATGACCATGAGCCTTCTCTTGGAGTGTCTGCCCAGTGGGCCCTTCAGCCTGGGCGCTGCTTTGGTTCGGATGATACTGTCCTCCACTTGTCTTCTTCCAAGGATAGATAGCGCCCTGACCTCTAGGGCCAGCAACCGGTGGGGGGATCTTCCTTCCAATGTCACCAGCCTTACCAGCTTCTTGAGTATTTATTCCTTCATACCACACTCAGCCTTCTTCTGGCTCCTTGCTACTTGTTCTCTTAGCATAGACACTGTCCCCTCTCCCTTTCCCCAGACATAGGCTTCCAGGTTGCAATTCCATGAGTGTTCATAACAAGCCTCAGCAGTACACTTTAGGTCTTACCGTCCTTATGTCCTCTGGCACGTCCCTGTCTGTGTTGCTCTGTGGACCATGGTTTCCCATCTAGAAACCATTACTTGCAGTGGGGAATGATGCACATGAGGACCTTCGAAGGGCTTGTAGGAGCTGAGGCTGTGGGAATAAAGTGTGGGCCCTGATTCTGAAGGGACTTGATTCAGTCCTGAAGAGAAATCGTGTATTTTTGGTTTCTAGACACTCTGTAATTTATTTAATCAGACCTTTATTGAGCACATTTAGGCTGTCTTCAGTCTCTTTCTGTTAAAATATAACAGTAATTATCCACGAATAAACATAATTTAATGTTAATTTTGATAATGCCACTGTTTTGGTGGGAGAGGCAGATAAGCTAGTAGTCTTCAGACAGGGGATATTTTTTAGATCCTTGACTTTCTATGTCCCCTTTCCAAAGGCTGATCTGTCTGAGAATTCAGTTGCACTCAAGGTGTTTCCTTTCTCAATCACTCTTCTCTCACTTTACAAAAGGAAGACATAGTCATTATTAATCTGGAGTCTTGCTGTTTGTGTGCCTGATGTGTGAAAGCCTCCAGATTAACAAGCAAAGGAACAATTAGGACTATTATTAGGAAAGTGAATGACTGTGAGTAGCAAATCCTTTTCTAAGTCAGATGGTTTCCAATTCTTGCTTTCAACAAAATTGAAGGCATTGTCAGTTGGTAGATAATTAAAAATAATTTTTGATTATAGGTCATGACATGATTTTGACTTGTGATTCTAAAGATACTGATATTGCTATAGCAAAATTTATTTTACTTCTCCCATTCAAGTACTAACGAGGCCTGACCCTGCTTAGCTTTTGAGATCAGACGAGATGGCACATTCAGGGTAGTATGGCTGTAGACTCTCACTTCTGTTTAGTTATTTATGTGAACAAGATTTCTTGGTGCTTACCACTATAAAAATGAAAAATTAATGCATTTTGAATAAAATTTTACTTTTTATGTTTAATAATAGTACCAATTTCTAAACCAATTATGTTTTGATCATTTGCATATTCAAACAATAAAGATAATGAAAACCCAATCCAGAAGAAGAATTTTTTTTTTTAACATTTACAAGTTATAGCCTGGATGTGGTGGCTCACACCTGTAATCTCAACACTTTGGAAAGCCAAGGCAGGAGGATCACTTGAGGCCAGTAATTCGAAACCAGCCTGGGCAACAAAGCAAGACTCTGTTCCTACAAAAATAAAAAATAGAAAGAATTAGCTGAGCAATGTGGTGGGCATCTGTAGTTCTAGCTGCTTGGGAGGCTGAGGCAGGAGGATTGCTTGAGCTCAGGAGTTTGAGGCTGCAGTGAGCTATGATTATGCCACTGCACTCCAGCTTGGGTGATACAGCAAGACCCTATCTCTAAAAAAAAATAAAATAAATAGAATAAAAAATTGAGGTTATAATCATAGCAGAATTTAAAAATTTATGCATTTATATGTATATATGTATAATATTAATATATATATTGCAGAGAAGTATAGGTTGATCAGTAAAAGATTTTGAAGCATAAATATTAGGATACAATTCTGAAAATGAAATAAAAGGAAGTAAGAGTTAACAAAAAGGCATAGTATAAAATGTATGTTCTTTAAATAGATGATCCACTATGGCATTTAGAGTCCATTGGATCATTTAGATTCATTTAAGAGAGTAATGTTGTATTTAATTTAAAAATGTAAATATTTATTTATTTTTAATAAGACATTTTTGTTGAGACAGAGTTCTGTGCTGTCACCCAGGCTGGAATACAGTGGTGCAATCATGGCTCACTGCAGCCTCGATCTCCCGGGCTCAAGCCATCCTCCCACCTAGCCTCCCAAGTAGCTGGGACTGTAGGCATGCACCACCACACTTGGCTAACTTTTCGATTTTTTGTGGAGCTGAGGTTTCACTATGTTGCCTAGGCTGGTCTTGAACTCCTGAGCTCAAGCCATTCTCCCACCTCAGCCTCCTCAAGTGCTGGGATTACAGGCATGCACCACTGTGCCAGGCCTGTACATATTTATAAAATGCCAATATTTAGAATATGGCAGAAAGTACGTCTTTACTACTGGTTGTGATGCAAAAATTTAAGTATTAAATGTAAGGAGGGTAATATAACATTCTTTTAGGGCACATAAGATAAACAGACATTTACAATGGAGTATGATACAGATGTTTGACCAGAGGAAAGCAAAGAATGTTGAGGAGAAGATGCAAGGGAAGCCCATGGCCAGAGAAAGCAACCAAAGGAGGTGCCGTGGGAGCGGCATCTTGAGGGACTGTTGGAGTTGGCTTAGCAAACAGAGGAGGGAAGCCATTCTGGGAAGAGGGAGTGGTGTGTGCAAAGGGTCTGGAGGTAGAGAATATCAGGATCAACCTTGGGGGAAAGCACAGGTGTGGCATGAGCAGGATGGTGATTTACGGCAGCCAGACAGCGTATTATTTGTGACAGGATTTGTGTATTCCATATGAGAGGAGGGCTTGGAAAGGAGAGGCGGTGGTGGGGCTGGAGATCTGTGGAGGTAGCTGTTGCCAAGGGCTAGGCATGAGCAAGTGAGGCCAAGAATGACCCCTGAAGGGGTGCTTCCTTCCCAGTGACTGTTTTCCATCTTAGTAATCTTCTGGACATTTTTACAAATGCAGAGATTCTTATTTACATTCTGCTAGAGGAAGAAATTGAGGCCCACTGAGAGTCTGTTCCTCTTGCAGGTTTTGTACTTAGTAGCAATGGGCTGATTGGACTTAGTGCTGCAGCCTAAGGTTCCACATTGGCCACATGCTCGATTAGGGCCCTTAGCTTGTTATTAAGATGAGTGACTCCGGCCGGGCACGGTGACTCACGCCTGTAATCCCTGCACTTTGGGAGGCCGAGGTGGGCGAATCACCTGAGGTCAGGAGTTCGAGACCAACATGGTGAAACCCCGTCTCTACAAAAAATACAAAAATTAGCCAGGCGTGGTGGCACTTGCCTGTAATCCCAGCCACTCAGGAGGCTGAGGCAGGAGAATTGCTTGAACCCAGGAGGTGGAGGTTGCAGTGAGCCGAGATCGCGCCACTGCACTCCAGCCTGGGTGACAGAGTGAGACTGCATTTCAAAAAAAAAAAAAAAAGAGAGAGAGAGAAAAGAAGAGCTACTCTAATTTTGGAGCCAAAATTTGAGATCCTTAGGCCAGTACAGGATTTTTGTCCTGATTTTTGAATTTGCTTACATGAGAAGCCTTTACAGAGTCCTAAACATTAAATCAAACTGAATGTATGCATTTACGAAATCACCCTTACTGTAAAGAATTTAACTGTATAAACTCTTTGGTCTCAGGAAAGGTAGCACGTGTGACACTTTTCTGGTACAGGGAATTACAGGGAATTCTTTGGCTTTCATGATGTCTCCATCATGAAATAAGTGAAATGAGACTTTAAATAAGTGAAGGACTTGAAATAAGTGCAGTGAAATAAGACTGTGAGCAGTCCCAAAAAATATTTATGACAATTTTTTTCCCATTTGGAACATTTGTTTAGCACAGTGATAGAGACCTGATGTGGTGTTTGCGCAGGGCAGATTGAATGCACTCCAAAAAGAAACCATAAAGGGTTGAGTCGATACCACACAGAAACACGAGGTGGTGGGATGAGCGGTTTTTCCACATTTTAATATTTTCCAGGATGACACTGAAAGCCTTACCCTTAGAGAACCCTGAGCCACCTAATAATTCATAACTCCAGACTCTTGAGAGGGAGAAATGGAGGTTTATACCATTAAATAGATGTTCTGGGCCTTTCCTAAGAGAGGCTGGAAAGGAATTGAGGGCAGTCATCGGAATGTGACCAGCACAGCAAGGTAAGGGACACTGCACGACTTTGATTCCTTGTGGAACAATGTCTTATTGATATCAGTATTTCCAGCTCCCTGTTTTTAAAAAAGTCTCTAAAAAGCCTATCTTTTGGGAGGACAGGAGAGAAACCTGTCAAGGAAGTAATGAGTCAGCACCGGAGACCTACTATGTGCCGTTCACAACTTGATACTTTCGTGAACGGATTGTCTCAGAGAGGAGGAAATCATGACTCAGAGAAATTATGTAAATCACTGAAGATCCAGGATTTGAACTTTGGTTCATTTGATTCCAGATTTCTTTCTACTACTTTGTGATGCCGCCTTGTGCTGAAATCGTGGAGAATGGGGGATACTCCAGATTGAACTGGGGAACTCATGGTATCCAGCTAACTGGCCTGAAAACCCAAGTACCCTTGATCTGGAGGTGTTTGGGGAGAGGAAGAATGGTGGTTAGAATAGAGGAATCGAGGAGAGAGACACCAGGAGTTGCTCAGACTGTTTCCGTTTCATGGAAAGGGAATTTTGTGCCATGGCATGTAGTCCATGGTGGTGGTTCGGAAGAAGTGGGTCCTGAATTCATCTGCTACCAGTTACCCAATGAAGGAAAATGGGAGAAATGTGGCATATGGGATTTTACAAAACACGTTTTTCTTTTATTTTGAGACATGGCCTTACTCTGTCACCTAGGCTGGAGTGCAGTGGTACAGTTATAACTCACTGCAGCCTCGACCGCCCAGGCTCAAGCAATCCTCCTGCCTCAGCCTCCTGAGTAGCTGGGAATACAGGTGTGTGCCACCATGCCTGGATAGTTTTTTAAATATTTAGATTTTTTTTGTAGAGATGAGGTCCCACTATGCTGCTCAGGCTGGTCTCGAACTCCCAAGCTCAAGCGATCCTCCAAGCTTGGTCTCCCAAAGTGCTGGGATTACAGGTGTGAGGCACCTGGCTTCACAAAAACACACGTTTTGTTTGTTTGTTTGTTTCTTAATTTGGACCAACATAGGAAAAATTTTAAATTTTTTTTTTAGGCAAAGGGACTAAAAACAAAAACCTCAAATCTATTATCATCTTCACAACATATAAGAAGAGACATTTGCAAATCAAAATAATAAATAAATTAAAAACAAGTCAAGAAAATGGGCTAATAAGACAGCAAAGAAAGAACCTTCCACTTGTCTATTATATAGTTAGGTTAGATTTAAGATGTTTGAATCATGGAAAATGACAGCGTAAGTTTCTTGATATTTGTCAGTTTGGGAATTTTTATTTAGTAGTGCAACATTAAGAGAAGTTTGACTGTCCAGCTTGTTTCATGCCTTTTTTTTTTTTAAATCACAGTTACTGTTGGGAGTCCATTTTGACAGATGTTGATGAAAACAGTATCAACAAGCATTGTAATTTCACTCAGTATGGAATATTCTGGTGGATGGCAAGAAGGGGAGTGAGAACAGTTCTTAGGCTTTCAGTTCCGTGGCCAGGCCAGGAAGAAAGCAGGAGTAGCAGCTCCTGTGTGTGACTGGTGAGGGCTGCAGGAAGGGGCTGCAAGGACCTGTCTGCCAGTGCTTCCTATGGGGGTGGGGCTGGATGCTGCACAGCACCCTTCCTGCCCAATATGGAACGGGTAGGAGTCTTATTTGAGAGGGATGCTGTGGATGGTAAAAACTTTCATCTTGGCCTGGACTGATATTTAGGAGAGCCCCTCTTGTAAAGGAATTATCCTGTTTGGTTCTCCAAAAAGAGATCTACAGGAGAAGGCACAGACAAAGGCCCCATTGTTTTCTCCAGGGCAGCTGTTCATTGCGTTGGTGCTGGGAGGGGTGTGGGAAGCTTGCCCGACTCAGGCCTAGGTGCTCAGATGTGGGAGTGGTCCTGCCGTTCAGCCCTGTTATTTTCTTCTGAGCCTTTCTTGTGGGGTCTTTTTGCAAACTGCATTTTCCTCCAAGCAGCAGAATCTTAGCTTCACCTTTTTTGTGGTCTTGGTGCCCTGGAATTTTGGTGAATGCTGAGTGCCTGGGAACAGAAAAGCCTGAAAGCACCTTGGGAACTCCCCAAGTCCCCTCTCTCTTGTCCAAGAGAATACCTACTTCTGCCTTTCCAGGGACTGTGCTGGGGGAAGTGTGTGTGTTGGCCTCTCTGGAGAAGGGCATGCTAGCTTCCCTGGCCTGTTTACATTAGTCTCATTCTCGCTGCCCTTGATTACAAATGAGGCATTGGGCGGGGGATTTCCCTGCTTCCAGGGAGGTCACTCCTTCCTTTTGTCTGTGCTCTCAATTTTTCCACCTGGGGAAGAGCTGCCTTGAAAAAAAAACCCAAAACTCCCCTTAGCTTAACTCTTTGTCTCATAGACTGTCCAGTAAGTGCATCAGTTCATAATCAGGAAGCAATTCATCTGTCTCCTGAAATTCCCTTCCCCTGGGTTCTCTTAGTCCTTTTCTCATTCTCCTGTCTCTGCTGTAGTTATCAGCACTCCTTCCTAACAAAACGAACAGTGTTCCCAACCCAGAGTCTGGTCTGCTCCCGGGCGCTTCTTGAGCTGAGGTGTTGATGCAAGGGTTCTGGACCTTAGGAATGTGTGTCCTGGCACTTTGAGTAGAATGGAAACCCTTTGAGGTTAAGAGCTCCAGGTTTTTTCCTTCCCTCTTCCCCACTCTGTATGTAATGCTTGTGAGAGGACAGGAGGGGTCACTGGGGAGGGGGACCACTGGTGGCCCAGTTTGCTGGTGTGGTCACCTCAGAAGTGAGGGAAAGCCTGTTGCCCTGAGCATGGGTAGAAAGCTGGCCTCAGACCTCTTTGCTCTTCTGTGGAACCCCCCGCCCACCTTTTCTTGTTCAGTTGAACAGTCTCAATATCAGAGCCTCTAATACAATTAAGGGATCCTATTTGAAGCCCTTTCTTAAACGTTACTGGAAAGTGTAAGTGAATTTTACTTGGTGGTAACAACCTTTCCACTCTTTTCACAGATTTCACACCCTTTGGAGAGTTTCTTTCTTGGATAATTCAGGTAGGTTTTTACATTTTGTTTTTTAAATCAGTGGATCTAGTTCCGTACAGTGACTTCTTCAGTTCCCCCGGCAAAGATCCTTGTTCGGGTCCCTTGAATTTCCTTCTGGTTCCACTGATGATGCTCCTGGTTTCCCAGGGCTTCCATCTCATTCTCATAGATTCCTGTCTACCTTATCATGTTGCAAGCTTTATTCTAGCTTCTGTTAGGCCAAATTAGTATCTATTCTCTTTCTCTCTTCCTCCTTTTTTCTTCACTGGAATGTTAATGTTTTGCCTTTGGGCTTTTTTTCTAGGCCAGGTTTCAGTCCAGACCTTGGTGCTGGGAGTAGGCTTGGATTCCTGTGTTATGTTGCTTCAGCATACATCTGTGTTGTAGGCCTAAGAATGGTCATTGCTTCTATGTTGCGCTGAGATTTTAGCTCCATATCCTTTTGATCAAGCTTTGTGTTGGTGAGCACTTTTTGTGTCCTTTAAGAATTCCTTTCCCGCCCCAAGGTCATGAAGATAGTCCTCCTAAGTTTTCCGTAAATGCTTTCCCTCTTAGATAACATTCCCATTTAGACCTACAATCCTATCTTTAGATCTCAACCACTTTTAAAACTCGGATTCCTTTGTTCCCAGCTTGTCCTCAGTTTAGGATTGCATTTTTCCTCTTTTGTCACCCATCTGCTGGCCTTTGCAGTGGTCTCTTCGATTTCCCTCTGTGCTGTGCCTACCCAACTCCCACAGTTTTCCTCTCTGGCCTAGGTCACAGAGGAAATATTTAGTTAGTCCCTGCCAAACATTCTGGCTGTGTTGTTTTGCTTAAAAAGACATGCAGTAAACTGTTTTGATTCTTGGTCGTGGTGCTGTAGGGCAGATGTTTCTCCTATAACGGAGATGTTGTGGTCAGTTGGAAGGAGCGGTGGACGTGAGTTCAGAGAATTGGATTCTAATCCCTGCAGTGTTACTAGTTTGTGGTGGGATCTTGCGCAAGGCACATTTATATGTCTGAATTTCCTTTTGTTAGAGGGGAACTTATTTCATGGTGAAGAAGACAGGACTCTGTGGGTATGAGATAGGAATCTGAAGAGTAAGCCTGGGAGATCCAGGAAAGACTAGACAGGCAAGAGGCAGAGAACCATTAGTGTGAGCATCCTTAGTGGAACTGGAAGGGAACTCAGATGACTCCAAACAGATAAAAGTAATATATGTAGTCACTTTGAAAAAGTATAAAACGTGGTAAGAAAAACTGATGGAAATTCTCTGACGAGGATCACTTAAGGAGATAACTGCCTGTCCATGCCTCGGCTTGCTGCGGGTCCACACCTGTTTGCTGTCACCCTTGGGATGTGGGAGGCCTGGCCTTCTGCGGGTTCAGTTCCAGAATTCTTCTTCCCGCCTTCCACCTCCTTCATAAACTCAGGAATATTTGAAACTCAGCCCAGATCTTCACCTGGCTTTGATTTCTCCATCATGCGGAGATTGGTCCTTGGAAGTTGTAGCTTCCAGAGACCTTCGATGTTTGCTAACATGTCCAAGCTCTACATTTATTGATTGTTGGTTCTGTTCATGGCTATGTTCAAATTCTTGTACCCTGAGGGTGGTATGATTTGGTTCCAGCAAGGAAGGGGAGGGTATTTGGGGGACCCTATCATCAAGAACTAAGAAATAAAGGGAAACGGCTGGATGCGGTGACTCACGCCTGTAATCCCAGCACTTTCGGAGGCTGAGGTGGACAGATCACAAGGTCAGGAGTTCGAGACCAGCCTGGCCAACAGAATGACACCCCATCTCTACTAAAAATACAAAAATTAGCCGGGCATGGTGGCGGGTGCCTGTAGTCCCAGCTACTCAGGAGGCTGAGGCAGGAGAATCACTTGAACCTGGGAGGTGGAGGTTGTGGTGAGCCCAGATCGTGCCACTGCACTCCAGCCTGGACAACAGAGCGAGACTCCATCTCAAAAAGAAAAATAAAGGGAAACAACTGAGTAGGTGTCCTCTTGGTGTTCCTGAGAGGCAGGCCTTTGAAGAAGAAACAAAATGGTTTAACTTCTGCCTATGTAATCCCCATCCCTCCTCCCCAAATACACTTACTCAGACAGAGCTACATTTCTTCCTTATCCCTGTACCCTTCTGAAATGACTGAGATTTAATCAGATCTTGCATAGTTTAGACTTTTTTTGTTGTTCCAGTTAAAGATTTGCATTGGCTTCTTCCAGTACAGAATGAGTTGGACAAAGACAATCTCCTAAGTATTTTGCTGTTCTGTGGTCCTTTGTCGGGCAGAAATTCTCCTAAAGAAGTACTGAGGGCCGGGCATGGTGGCCCACGCCTGTAATCCCAGCACTTCGGGAGGCTAAGACAGACAGATCACTTGATCCCAGGAGTTCCAGACCAGCCTGGACAACATGGTGAAACCCCAGCTCTATAAGAAATACGAAAATTAGCCAGGTGTGGTGGTGTGTGCCTGTAGTCCCATCCACTCGGGAGGCTGAAGTGGGAGGACCACCTGAGCCCAGGGAGGTCGAGACTGCAGTGAGCTGAGATCGTGCCACTGCACTCCAGCCTGGGTGACAGAGTGAGACCCTGTCTCAAAAACAACAAAGTAGCCGGGTGCGGTGGGTCACACCTATAATCCAGCACTTTGGGAGGCTGAGGCGGGTGGATCATGAGGTCAGGAGTTTGAGACCAGCCTGGCCAACATGGTGAAACTTCATCTCCACTAAAAATACAAAAATTAGCCGGCTATGGTGGCGCATGCCTGTAATCCCAGCTACTTGGGAGGCTGGGACAGGAGAATCATTTGAACCTGGGAGGCGGAGGTTGCAGTGAGCTGAGATTGCACCACTGCACTCCAGCCTGGGCGACAGAGCAAGACTCCGTCTCAGAAAAAAAAAAAAAAAAAAAAAGAAGTACAGAAGGATGCTTGTCTTTGCAGGGTTAGTGATGAGGATGAGGACCCATGCTCACTGTTGCTGTGCCCAACCCTGGGAGGCTCTCAGGCTGCTGAAACTTGCTAGAGAAAGTTGTGGAGCTAAGTAGAATATTTCTGGGCAGAAGAGCTCCATAATTGATTCTGTATACTTTCAAGTAGGACTTCTCTGTTATTTTGCAATTTTTTTTTTTTTTTTTTTGTATTTTTAGTAGAGACGGGGTTTCACTGTGTTAGCCAGGCTGGTCTCCAAATTCTGACCTCCTGATCCACCAACCTCGGCCTCCCAAAGTGCTGGGATTACAGGCATGAGTCACCATCCCCAGCCCTATATTCACCATGTTTTTATGTATTCCATAAGCCCTAACTCCACTGTGACCTACATCCCCGATGAGGATGCCTCCTACTTTCCTGAGACTGTTAGAGCTAGGTGACATAGAACTCTGGGGTAGTTTATTTTCTTTAGATAGATCGGTACTCAGCCAGCCAGCTCAGGAGAACAGGCAGTGAGCATTCCCTGTAGGCTCTGTAGACGTGTTCCTTGTGAATGCCAACGATGTCTGGTTGAAGTAATAGTTTGATCTGGGGCTGGATAAGAGTTGTGAGCCTGTGTCTGGCATTTGGTATTTTCCCCCATTCTTTGATCTTAAGTTGTCCTAGGCAGGTGACCCAACTGGTATCTGTCACATAATATCCAGTGCGTCCTCCCTGGCACTCCGATTCTCAGTAGTCATGAACCAGCTGGCTTCTGTATCTCTCACCAATCACAGGTAATTGAGGTCTCCCTCAGGTAAGTGTTCTTCAGATCCTACTCACATCCTCTTTAATCCCCATCTTTCCTTCTCTTTCTGTCCTTATGATTTTGCTTAATTGCCTCCCGAAAAACCCTCCTTATCCCCTTTCCTTTTTGCCTGTGGGATAAAAGCTAGCTTTGATCATAGCTGGTAAAGTGTGAAACCAAGAATACTTCTGAAAGGACAGTCAGACATTTGGGAATGAAAGTAGACGGTTTGAAGTATCAGTGCCATCACTATTGTTCTTGAGAATGCTTTTAAAGATTCCCCCCAGATATCCATCTTTTAATTAACCTGCCCTTCTTCCAGGACCACAATTTGAAATACGTAAAAATTATTATTTATTTGTTTGTTTGGAGACAGAGTCTTGCTGTGTTGCCCAGGCTAGAGTGTGGTGGCGTGATCTCAGCTCACTGCAGCCTCCACCCTCTGGGCTCAAGCAATTCTCCCACCTCAGCCTCCCGAGTAGCTGGGACCACAGGCACACACCGCCATGCCCGGCTAATTTTTGTATTTTTGTAGAGATAGGTTTTGCCATGTTGCCCAGGCTGGTCTTGAATTCCTGGGCTCAATTGATCCGTCCACCTTGGCCTCCCAAAGTGATGAGATTACAGGTGTGAGCCACCATGCCTGGCCAAAAATGATATAATTTTATTCCTCTTACGTTTTGTGTTATTGCTAGTATTTACAGAGGTATTGTTTTGTGTCTTTATTATGTATAAACAGTATTTCAGCCATGTTGTTCATTAATGAGCTTGTCTGCACATCTGGCTACCATGTCTGGTGTTGTTTCTGTGGAAAACTGTCTTCAACCTATAAAGGGCGACTGCCTGAAAAAGGAGCTTTTAGTGAAAACACAGTCTGTTCACCCTCTGGCCCCTGCTGGTGAAGTTGCTCTAGAAGAGACTGACTCTGTTCCCATTGCATGAAGAGGAAGAAAAGTGCTTCCAAGGGCTTCCGGGAGCAGGTCAGGAAAGCTAGGTCTGTTTTCTTCAGTCTCGGCTAGAGGAGCTGGAATGTGCCATGCCTAACTTTGCCTAAGCTCTTTTCTTTTTCGCACTGTGTGTCACACTGGGAAAAACTTGAGCTTAAAACCCAATGAAATTCTCCCACTTTGAAAATCATGATGTAATTATGACAGGATCACATTCTTTAAACTTACTGTTTAGTGGGGTTAGTGGAGTTATCTCCTCTGATTTTTGACAAGGAAATAATACATTCTTGTTGCAATGCTGTATCAGGTCTTAGGATGGAAAGCGTCTAATTTAAAGCTACAGACCTTTCCTGTAGGACGCATATGCTGCTAATCTATGAAAACTGAAGATGTCCCAGTGCACTGTGTGTAAACTGCAGCATCTCCTTGTGGAATGAACAGTTCAGGAAAATAGAATGACTTTCCAAACTGTACTAGGTTCCAGGTGACTGAAAATTTCCTGTGAGGGTGGGAAAGCTTATCCAGATGTTCTTGCTTGGGGATCAGCGTGTGTCATCCCGTTCCAAAGAAGTACAGTCACAGCTGATTTTATCTTTGTCCTTCTTTCTGTGGTGCCCAGGGATGCTCTTTTTGAGTTCATCTTTGGTCTTGTGTCTCTGAAAAAAGCAGCATGCATTTTGATCTAGGTTTAAACAGTTAAAATCTGTGGCCACAGGGTAAGGTGAAACTAATGGCTCTAAGTAGCCAACTTTTTACCTTTGCTTTACTGGCACCAGGCTGTGAGTAACTGAACTAACCAGCTGCAGACCCTTATTATGCAATTTTGAGGTAAGGATGGGTGAAATCCTAGGGGCTGGGAGACAGACATGTTTGGCTACCAGAGAGATGACATCAGTTCATTTACTGGTGCTGTGGAGGAAGGGGAGATTCCAGGTGCTTAGCCTTCTTCCTGCCTGTGGGGGTGTCCAGAGCCACTCTTAATCCTATTCGCAGCCAAGGTCTTTGCTTGGGAAAAACCGTATTTAACTCTGTGCCTCCTGTTATCCCCATAGGGACATGAAGTTGGAAGGGTTCTTGTATCTTTGGCTTCCCGAACAAAGCTTTGAAGAACAGACGTGTGTCTATATGTGTCTCTGTGTGTATTTTGTATTAATGCTAGCAACTGATTAAGGTTTTCAGAGTCCAGGTCGTATATGAGAAGGGGAAGTGTCATCTGGATTTTATGGAATCTGTATTAGGAATTGCCCTTTCCTTGCAAAGGAAACAGTTAATGATGTAATCCACTTTTAAATTAAAATTATTTTATTATTTTATTTTGATATCCTTCACGTGGACACTTAGTATATAACAGGAAGGCATCTTTAATAACTCTTTCTGTGTTCTGCTCCTTCTCCTGTGCTTATCCTAGAACAGAGCCTTACAGGGTCATAATTTGGAGGAAGCACAGGCTTCTGGGAGCTGTGGTACTAACAGTAGGACTGAAAAAAGCCTTATGACCTCTGAAGCATGACTGAGAGAATCAAGCTGGGAGGCATTGGAGCCCATCTGCTCACCAGCTTTGCTGGCCTGTCAGATGTTGGGCTTCCCCTCCGGTTCTGCCCTCCTCCCTCAAGATGTGTTAGAAAATGAAGCCTGCTTCCTGGAAAGCAGGTGACGCCAAAGCTTATGCTAAGAGGATCCGACCTCACATCTGCGTGCCTGCCTTGGGCTCCCCTGTGACTGGATTGCTTCGGGTCTCCCTAAGACCCTTGCTCACATTCAAGTGCAGCCGCTGCTTACTGGAAGCCGTCTGGGGCCAGCCCAGGCTTGTTCTGTCAGGGCCTCTTCCCACCACTGTGTCCTCGCCTCCTGTGGGGTTTCACATACAAGGGCCTCACCATCCCTGAATTGCCAGAATCCTTGTTCTGAGAACCCAGTGCCTCCCGGTCAGGGCCCAGGAAGCTGTGGGTAAGCTCTTGGTTTCCTTCTCGGCCAGACACTTCTGGGAAACTATCTGCATTCCTTTCTGCCCAACTCTGCCTCTGGGCTCTGGGGCTGTGTGGGGTGTGGCTGCCTCATGCCTCTGTGAGGAGGAATGCTAGCGCAGTTCCACTGAGACCAGCCATGGAAGGTAACCGGGAGTTTGAAGGTGGAATTCCCTTTTCTTGCAGTCCTATAGCCAGGAGCTAGCTTTTCATGGATTGTGATGAGGTGTTGGTTCTTTTTTTTTTTTTTTTTTTTTTTGGAGACAGAGTCTCGCTCTGTTGCCAGGCTGGAGTGCAATGGCACAATCTCGGCCCACAGCAACCTCCGCCTCCCGGGTCCAAGCAATTCTCCTGCCTCAACCTCCCGAGTAGCTGGGACTACAAGTGTGCACCACCATGCCCAGCTAATTTTTGTATTTTTTTACTAGAGACGGGGTTTCACCATGTTGGCCAGGATGGTCTCGATCTCTTGACCTTGTGATCCGCCCACCTCGGCTTCCAATAGTGCTGGGATTACAGGCGTGAGCCACTGTGCCTGGCCGAGGTGTTGGTTCTTTTAAAAATTTTCCAACTTGCTTTCCTGTCTCCCTGTCACTCTGGAAGGCGGGGGTGAGGGGTAGGAGGAGAGACAGTCGACTCAGTCGGTTGTGATCCATCTTTGGCACTGGAGATGGGTGTGGCAGATACCTTTTGTGAGGAAGGAGCTTAGAGGCAGATGAGAGAATCGGCCTCTTGGTCTTGGTATAACTGGACGTCTCCCCAGTCTGGCTCTGTTGACACTCTGAATGGTTTGTGAAGGCATCCCCTGCCCCCTGAAGGCATTACCATCCTTACCAGGTTTAAAATCTTCCAGAGTGCACCCAGCATCATCAGCTCCTGCAAGCAGAAAGGGCCCAAGGGAGCACGAACACACACTGGGTAGAAGTTAAGCCTGGTTTTTTAAAATTTAAGTTTAAATTTTTAATTATTTAGGGAGTGAATCCTACAGAATTTAATTTTTCCATCTTGTTTTTATGGAGACAGGGTCTTGCTGTGTTGCTCGGGCTGGTCTTGAACTCCTGGGCTCAAACAGTCCTCCTGCCTCAGCCTCCCAACGTGCTGGGATTACGGGAGCAAGCCACCCCACTGTGTGCAGCCCAGAAGTTGAGCCTGAGAGGTAGGCTTATTGCCCTGTGTCTACCCAAGGGTGTGTGTGTGTGTCTGGAAGTGGAGATTAGGAGTGAATGCATCTTATAAACAGGAGAAGATCTGGAGAGACGATGGTGGGGGCTGGCTGTGGGGAGCACAAAAGCTGGGACTTTTGCAGAGATGTATTTGCTCCTGAGTGGCCAGAAGCCAGGAGTAGTGGGGAAGGTGGGTTTAGGCATGCTAGGTTATGCTTGCATTGCTGAGTACCTTGGGTGTGATGGCCAGGAATGCTTTCCTCTGGGAATTGGGCCGATCTCCTGACAATCCTCCCCATTTTACACCCATTACATACTTATGTGATTCTTACCTATCAGGGAGGTCTTGGGGTCATGTGTTGTGGGGCAGAGGCTCTGAGTCTAAGAATGGGCTGGTCAGCCAGAGGCTCCACCTCCCAGTTTGTTGGCTTCCTCAAGGATGCCATCCTTCTTTGCAGCTGCCAATCTTCACTGGTGTCTGTGCCCTGGCAGGATATAGAGCCCTTCTCATGGGTGCTCTGCCTCTTTGGGGGCTTGAGGACAGATGGGGCTTAATTTGAAGCAGATTTCCCTCCAGGGCCCAGATATGAAATATATATTAGAAGATGACTACTGGTCTTGGCTTTTCTTTCTTATGTGTCTCTTTCTTCCTTTTATCTTCCCACTACTGTCAGGCACTGTGAGCAGCTGTTGCTATCACACGGGCGGATCAGAACATGAAGAATGGAGCTAAATAGAGCTGTCTGCATGCTGTTCTGATGGGCTCAGGCTCAGCCTCAGAGAATAGGTGGATTGGAGCCTGTGATGGGGGCTCTTTCCCCCACCAGAGTGGGTGAAAGCAGGGAGGAACAGGCGGGAAGATACTTTAGGAGTTGGGAGGGTATTAATTCCACCTCTTCTCTCCTTCCTCTGTACCCCAACATTCCCTGTGAGTTGTCAAGGGCTGGAGAGATAACAAAGATCTTTCTTTCCACCATCAGGCAGTAAGGCAATGCAGCCCTTGCTGAATTTTCAGCTCCACTGACATTGTGATGCAAATATTATATAAAGCTTATTTTCTGACCTGAGGGAATTTATAAGCTATTGGGAGAGACAGTGTTTGTTAAACAAGTAGAGAATATCCAAGATCTTAACTGTGTTGGTTTACGAACCATGGATATATTTATAGTTCAGAACAAGAAAGTTGTATCTTAAAACCACAGAAAACTTTCCTTGGAGGAGGCAGGATTTTTCTGGTCTTTAAAGTTGGGTCAACTTTATAAGGAAAGGAGAGATGTTCACTCCAGTGTCACGGCGATGATCTACCTTGGAGGGGTAGGTGTGGCAGAGCAGAGCCAGGGACCTGAGCTCTGGAAGTCCTGCCATTACATAGGTGATGTGAAGTGATGCAGTGAAGGTGGAGTTTTGTGGAAATCTCTCCTGTAGATCGATGAAAATAGGATAATTTTGGAGAGGCCAGAGAAAGGCAGTGAGGAGGCCTGCTAAAGGACATGGCAGGTCAGCAACAGGAGAGAGGAAGGGGGCGAGTCCTAGAGAATATTCCAGAGTAGATGAGGCAGGACTGACATGAAGGATGAACTTGAGGGGAAAGATGGAAGACACCAACGTTTCTGAGCTGTGAGAGCTAACCAATACTGACACGTTCTGTTTGTGAAGTACTTGGACTTTTCAAAGCACTTTTTCATTCAGCAGAGCATTGTCTGGGCTCTTAGAGTTCATCTAGTCTGGCTCTGTTTTATAGAAGGGGAGATTGGGGGAGAAAGGGGAAGCGACTGTTCCCAGCACACACAGCTATTTAGTGGTGGAGCGGGACCCATGATCTAGGCCTCTCCCTCCTAAGACAATTTTAAGACAACAGCAGCGTGGAGGAGAGTGTGGGCTTGGCAGAAAGTCCGTCTGGCTGGATAACATTAGGTGATAAACCAATCTCTGAGAGCTGAGAGAAACTTACTCAGAAGCATTCGGACCGTATCAGTGGTTCAGCTCCTCAGAATTGTTTTTGAGAACCACAGAGAAAGAAGATGGACTCCTTGGGTCCTTCTAGTTCTGAGATTCATAGGAGTGCCCAAAAATAATGTATATGAATAGTACTGAATGGGGCTCCCCGGAGACTGGCGGGTCTCCAGTGTGGTGCCTTTCTAAGGGAATTTTCAAGATAACTTGACTCCACATGATTTTTGCCTTGTGCTGACCACGGAAGCTGACTGCAAGGACACCACTGCTGAATTGCGCTGTGGCCAGTCATCACCACAGCCAGGGGCTCAGCATTGCAGTGACGGCTCTGATGTGTCACCCACTCCTCTCCCACCTCCTCTCACAACATACGCTGCACATGCACGTGCACACACACACCACACATACTACACAACACACACACACCACACATACGCACACACACCACATGCACAAAAGCACACCACACACCCACACCACACACACAAACACACCATACACACCACACCACACACAAACACACCATACACACACACGCACAACACACTCCACACATACTACACACACACCACACACATGCACACCACACACACACCCACACACACCCCCCCCCACACACACTTTCTCCTCCCTTCCCTGCCTCCCTCCTTCCTTTCATTTTACTTTTTGTCCTCCACTGTTTCTTGTCTCATCCCTGTCTTCCATCTCTGCTCCCCGCTCTTGTCTGGTCTAATTAACTTCCTCTGTTGGAGCAGCTTCCCCTCTTGGGTAAACTCAGACATGACCGCAGCAAAGCAGTGTGGAATCTTCTGTTTGGTCAGTGTTCCCTGAGATGGTGGTGGTACTCAGCCATCCAGGTCAGAAGCTGGAGTCCTTCTGGAGCCTTGCTCACCTCTGCAGCTGGTCACCTCCGAGTCCTTGTTTCCTACTAAAAGAGTGCTTGGTCCGCCCTGCTTGTCCCCATTCTCACCACCCCACATGGCAGGAGAGGAAGCAGAGAGGGATCATGGTGGAAGAAAGGAACGCAGAGATGAGGGTCCCCTTTGGTGTCCTTGAAAGCAGTGACCCCTCACAGAGTGGGTTCTTGTGGTCTGCGTCCTGACCCCCAGCTTCCCCGCAGATACAGCTGCACTGGAGCCCCTGAAGACAAACCAGAGAAGTGCTGCATCCTGGGGGGCAGGAGGCTTTGCTTTGCCCAGGGCTGGGCTCCTGAATGAATTTTGGTGCAGCCTTAACGGCCGAGTTGTGCTGTTGAAGGTGCACTGCTCTGTGTCCAGGCACTTCTGGAAGAGGAAGTCAAGGTCATGAGGCTGAATTAGGCTTTGTGTGCTCCTTCTAGATTCTCAGCGTCTGTCTGATCCTTTACTTGCTTTAGATCTCTGCCCCAGCCACTGTAGGCAGGAACAGCTCTCTTCCTTGAGAACTCAAGAGGTTCTCAAGGTAGTAAACTTCATGGTGCTCTTAGTTTAGTCTGAATGGCCTTGGCCTTGGGGTCCATCCCAAGTTCCATAGCCAGCAGTTGGGTCCATGTCTCACATTTTTGTCCTTGTCTCCTCCACACAACATTGCCACAGTCCACCCCCATTCCCCCTCCCCACCTCCAGTCTGGTGCAATAGGGATTTAAGGAGGAAATGGATTACCTGGATAGTAGAGGAAGGAAGTTTGTGGCTGGCAAATTGTAATTTTATTTGGAAAGTCTATCCCATTCTCTCCCAACCCTCAGAGCATAAGGTGAAGTCAGATGTTGTTGAGCTGTCTCTCTTCCTAGCCATCTTGGATAAAACAGAGGTACAGGGTTCACCCTTCAGAAGCTTGCTGAGACAGTCTTATTTACTAAAACAACAACAAAACAAAAACCACTTCAAGCCCCCAAATCCCAACCACATAAGTCTCTAAGCCTCTGACAACTCTCGCATCTCTCTGGGTCTTGGACCCTCTGTGACAAAGCAGTGGTAACTTGGTAACTGTCTTGGGAGCACGCAGAGAGAGTCAAGCCTCATCTTGCCAAATTTTCCCAGAGTATGCACCCCTTCTTCATCTCCTCTGGGCCTTTACCTTAGAAGAGCTGTGTCATGCATTACTGATGGCAGAGGCTGTCTGCATTGGAGATGAGTGGCTATAATCTTTCATCACCTTCAGAAGAACTGTGAAATCGTTGACTTCCTTTATCTGCTCGGGTTTGAGATGAGCTAGCATCTACCAGTTTTAGCCTCTGGAGTCCCATGGCCTTGTAAGAAGGGAGTGTTCTGCTGGCACTAGCTGTGCGGGGGACAGTAGTCCTTGACCCTTTGTTCTTTTCACTCTGCCTTCCTCCTCTCAGTCGTTCACAGCTCAGCCAACCAGCTAAGTGGGGTGTAGGCAGATGTATCACCCCAGGGTAAGGGGCCCCAGACAGGGAGGGAATAAAGGCTTTCTGAATTCTTTCTTTCCTGCAAATTCAAAAGGCTAAGTGGTGCTCAAGTATGTTCCCTGACATCCCTGGGAGTAATGCTCAGGAATTCCCCCAAATTTGCCACTCTGAGACTTCCAAACAAGCTTCCTCCTGTTTCTGTCCTTCAAGATCTTAAATTGCTTTCTACTCTCCCCGCTCCCTCCACATTCCTCTGCTTTTCCTTTCATCATCTCCCTCATCTTCCCTTCCTTGCATCGTGGGGTCTAATTGATTTCTCTATTGCAAAGGTTGTTCAATGTTGATCTCTAAGTGAATGAACATTCATAAGGACCTCTTTTTACACAAAGGCAAACTAGCTCTCTTCTGCAGAAACATAGGATGGGCCCAGTGCATGTCTTGTTAGGAAAGGAGCTAATCATTGCATAGATTAGGAACTTTTAAGTTCTTAACCTTGGGGAGAAAGAAGATAGTTTAAAAAATGGCATCTTCTCCTGTAGGATGTTGACGTTTATTTAGTATGACTCATCTGTAGATCAGGGCCGCCTTCCATGTTCCTAGGATAAGAACCGGATGTTGAATGGCCACTGCTCTTCTCTCTCCCCAGATCCTTAGAAGAAGCATCATAGGGTTCCTTTTCAGGAGATAAGCTGGTATGTCTATATCCCAGCAATCCCTGAGGAAGCTGAAATGCTGCATTCCTACCATCTAATGTTTCGGTTACAGCATTTAAGCCTGAGTCCTTGCTCACAACAGCTATCAGATGACAGCTTAGTATAGGAGGTTAAAGATCCACAAGAATTCACTCTGATAGTTAAAAATATCACTCTGATTCTGCTTGTAGTGAACCATGGTTTGGGGAGATGATGGGTCAGAATTGTTTGGATTCCTGAGCTGCTCTATATCCTTGATAAAGCTCGGATGGTCAGAGCCCCAGCTGGGAGGTTTTGATGTGACTAGCAGGAGGGACAAAGGGCAGGTCAGGCAGGGCCCAGCTGTCTCTTCTTTCTGTGAGCGTTCTTTATTCCCCAGAGATGACTCCGTGGGGATAAAAGCGGTAGTTTTCTATCTTCTTGTTCTGCAGGAGAACTTACAACCTCATGAATCAGACGTGTTATCTTCTCAGTTTAAGGGGCTCCAAAAGACTTGATTTCCTTTTTTTCTTTCAATATATTTGTCTGAAATGTTATTCAAGACTCCATTTACCCCGGGACTGCAAATATAATATATGTCTCCTGGAAACACTTTTGTTCTAACCAGAATGGAGCAGAGTAGGACATGAATCTCATTTGATCTGGGCCCTGTGTTTTGTCAGCTAAACTCAAAATCACATTTGCTCATCAGTTGACTCATATTGAACCTTTCCTCAGGTCTTTTTCACTAATAACCATCTTTATCCTGTTGTCTTGCAGTATTTTTCTAAGCTTCAGTGTAAAATTACATATTTTACCCTTTAAAAATTTCATCTTGCCATATTTAACCTATGGTTCCAGTTTGTGGAGGCTTTTCTCTCTGATTATATCTAGTATATTCATTATCCCTCCCAATTAATTTATCATAAACATATTTGATAATTGTGTCTTATCCAAGTCATTGATAAAAAGGGTAACCATGATGAGATCTAGAATAAATGGGAAGAGAAAGGAATATTACAGGGCAACATCCCTGATGAACGTAGATGCAAAAATCCTTAACAGAATACTAGCAAATAGAATTCAACAGCACACTGAGTCTAATAAGACAAAGGTCCAGTATCCAGCATCTATAAGTAACTTAAACAAATTTACAAGAAAAAAAAAAACCCATTTTTAAAAAGTGGGCAAAGGACATGAACAGACACTTTTCAAAAGAAGACATACATGTGGCCAACAAGCATATGAAAAAAAGCTCAACATCACTGATCATTAGAGAAATGCAAATCAAAACCACAATGAGATACCATCTCACACCAGTCAGAATGGCTGTTATTAAAAAGCCAAAAAACTATAGGTGCTGGTAAGGTTGTGGAGAAAAAGGAATGTTTATGTAGTGTTGGTGGGCGTGTAAATTAGTTCAACCATTGTGGAAGACAGTGTTGCGATACCTCAAAGACCTAAAAACAGAAATACCATTCCACCCAGCAATCCCATTACTGGGTATATACCCAAAGGAATATAAATCATTTGATTATAAGATGCTGGGTGCAGTGGCTCATGCCTGTAATTCCAGCACTTCGGGAGGCCGAGGCAGGCAGATCACTTGAGGCCAGGAGTTCGAGACCAGCCTGGCCAACATGGCGAAACCGTGTCTCTACTAAAAATACAAAAAAAAAAAAAAAAAAAGCTGGGTGTGGAGGTGTGCGCCTGTAGTCCTAGCTACTCGGGAGGCTGAGGCAGGAGAATTGCTTGAATCTGAGAGGTGGTGGCTGCAGCAAGCCGAGATTGTGCCACTGCATTCCAGACTGGGTGACAGAGTGAGACTCTGTCTCCAAAAAAAAAAAAAAAATTTGTTTGATTATAAAGATACAAGCACATGTATGTTCATTGCAACACTATTCACAATAGCAAAGACATGGAATCAACCTAAATGCCCATCACAGTAGACTGGTTAAAGAAAATGTACATATACACCATGGAATACTACGCAGCCATAAAAAAAGAATGAAATCATGTCCTTTGCAGGAACATGGATGGAGCTGGAGGCCACTATCCTTAGCAAACTAATACAGGAGCAGAAAACCAAATACCGCATGTTCTCACTTATAAATGGGAGCTAAACATTGAGTACACATGGACACATAGAGGAGAAGAACAGGCACCAAGGCCTACTTGAGGGTGAAGGGTGGGAGGAGGGAGAGGATCAGGAAAAATACTAATGAGTACTAGGCTTAATACCTGGGTGATGAAATAATCTGTACAACAAGCCCCCATGACACAAGTCTACCTGTATAACAAACCTGCATATGCACCCCTGAACTTAAAAAAAAAAAAGAGCCGGGCATGGTGGCTCACGCCTGTAATCCCAGCACTTTGGGAGGCCTAGCTGGGCAGATCACAAGGTCAGGAGGTCGAGACCATCCTGGCTAACACGGTGAAACCCCGCCTCTACTGAAAATACAAAAAAATTAGCCGGGCGTGGTGGCAGGCACCTGTAGTCCCAGCTACTGGGGAGCCTGAAGCAGGAGAATCGCTTGAACCCGGGAGGCGGAGGTTGCAGTGAGCTGAGATCATGCCACTGCACTCCAGCCTGGGCGACAAAGCAAGACTCCATCTCAAAAAAAAAAAAAAAAAAAAAAAAAGAAGAAGAATGAGCAGTGGCCTCAAGTCACAAAAAAAGGAAAAAAAGGGTTCATGTACCATGATCAAGTGGGATTTATCCCTGGGATGCAAGGATTGTGTATTAGTCCATTCTCATGCTGCTGTAAAGAACTGCCCGAGACTGGGTAATTTATATAAGAAAGAAGTTTAATTGACTCACAGTTCCACATGTCTGGGAGGCCTCAGGAAACTTACAATCATGGTGGAAGGCACCTCTTCACAGGGTGGCAGGAGAGAGAATGAGTGTAAGCAGGGGAAATGCCAGGAGCTTATAAAACCATGAGATCTCATGAGCCTCACTCACTATCATGAAAACAGCATGGGGGAAATGGCCCCCATGATCTAATCACTTCCCATTGGATCCTTCCCATGACACCTGGGGATTATGGGAACTACAATTCAAGATGAGATTTGGGTGGTGACACAGCCAAACCATATCAGATGGCTCAACATATGCAAATCAATAAATGTGATAAAAACAGATGGGATGTGCCTAAACTTCTAGGAGTTCCAGAGCTCCTCTTCCTGGTTGATGCCGATTCATTTCATAGCACTGTTTGGACCCAGCTGTCCTGAGTTACCAGTCCATCCAGCTGCCGGTGTATCTCTGATTTTTTTTTTCTTTAAAGATCAAGAGATATTTTTCTGAAGTCCAGATAAATTATGTCCCTGACATTCTTTGCCATATGTATGTGCATATGTGTGTATTTATTTATGATATATATATTATATACAAATATATATTGTGTAAATATGTGTGGATATTACTTTTTAAGTCCCCAATCTGTTATTTATGGATCACTTACTAGCTATTGCTGAGTGTTTTACATGTATTATCTATTTTATTCCCTACAATAATTATATAGTAACCTCATTAACTAAAAGTAATGATGTCTCTTGATGCGATTTGTACTTAATCTCCAGGGATCAATACTTCCTTCTCTGAGTCCTTGCCACTTTTTATATATTCTTTTCTGGAGTTTTGCCTATGATATTGATTAAGAAATATTTTTTGAGCACTTGCTATGTACAAAGAAAGTACTGCATTACAGCCTGCTGGAAATTCAAAGATGAATATGCTCAGAAGAGATTATATGTAATTAAAAATGTAAGGGAATGAATAATAGCTTGGTAGGGAAAGGAGGAAAAACAAAAGAACAGTCCTGAGTGTGAATGGAACGCCGAAACTAGCCCACCTGCAGAGTTCGAAAGGGAAACCTTTAGAAGCCATGGGGATGGTACAGTCCACGTTAGATTCTCTTCACAGAGGTGGAAAGTATCCAGGTGACTGACAGTTTTAAATCCTATCTCAGTACCTTGTTGGAGTGGCTCCGTGAGTCTGAGGTCAAAGAGGAAGGTTGCGGGAAAGAGTCCACTTTTGAAATCTTTTCTTTAAAAAAATGTTGCTAAACGTTCAGTTATAAGATAAATCCTGGGAATCTAATGTACAGCATAGTGACTATAGTTAATACTGTATTGTTTACTTGAAATTTGCCAAGAGAGTAAGTCTTAAGTGTCCTCACCTCTCCCCACCACATACACAAAATGGTGTGTATGGTAATGAATGTGTTAATTTGATTGTGATAATTGTTTCACAGTGTATTAGTATATCTAATTATCATGCTGTACATCTTTAGTATCTAGAACTTTTGTCAATCATAACTCAGTAAAGTTGGAAAAAATTGAGAAATTATTTAAAATATGTAGAATATCTATTTTTATATGTATAGTTTAAGTGACCCACCACCTAGCTTAAGAAAGAAAATGCTACTATTAACTTTAAAATCTCCTGTGTCCTTACCAGTAATTGATTTAATTTAAGAAAATAAATGTATGTTGAATGGTAGAAAATAGTTCACAAATTTGAGACTAGCCTGGGCAACATGGCAAAACCCCCTCTCTACAAAAAATTAAAAAATTAGCAGGGTGTGGTGGTGCACACTTGTAGTCCCAGCTACTCGGGAAGCTGAGGTGGGAGAATTGCTTGAGCCTGGGAGGCAGAGGTTGCAGTGAGCCAAGATCTTGCCACTCCACTCCAGCCTGGGCGATAGAGCCAGACCTTGTTTCAAAAACAAAACAAAACAAAACAAGACAAAACAAATCTACAATAGCAGCAGTGTAGAATATGTAGAATTTAGTAAAAAGGAAAAAAATTGCTAACATGATTATTGCTTGGTATAAGTTTTTTTCACTTGCATATGTCTTTACATTTTAATGTAGTTATAGCTTTATTATGCATAATTAGCGTTGTCTCCCATGCTAATAAAGTCTTCGTAATTGCCATTTAAAGTTAGTTCTTTTTTTTTTTGAGACAGGATCTCTCTCTGTCTCCTGGGCTAGAATGCAGTGACGTGATCACTGTTCACTGCAGCCTCTATCTCCTAGGCTAATGTGATCCTCCTACTTCAACTTCCTGTGTAGCTGGGACTACAGGCTTGTGCTAATTTTTTTTTTTTTTATTTTTAGTAGAGACAAGGTCTCTATGTTGCCCAGGCTGGTCTTGAACTCCTGGTCTCAAGAGATCCTCCCACCTTGGCCTGCCAAAGTGCTGGGATTACTGGTGTGAGCCAGCTAGTTAATTTTTAAATAAAAAACGTGTTATAAATTCAAAAGGTACAAAAAGATACACAGTGAAAAGCAACTTTTCCTCCCACCCTCTTTTCTCCTTAGAACAAATTACTGCTACCAGTTTGTGGTTTATAGTAGTTTCTTTTAAATTTTTTAAATTTAAATTTAATTAAATTAATTAATTAATTTTTTTTTTTTTTTTGAGGCAGAGTCTCGCTCTGTTGCCCAGGCTGGAATGCAGTAACACGATCTCAGCTCACTGCAACCTCTGCCTCCTGGGTTCAAGCAGTTCTCATGCCTCGGCCTCCTAAGTAGCTGGAATTAAGGCATGCGCCATCATGCCTGGCTAATTTTTGTATTTTTGGTATAGATGGGGTTTCACCATGTTGGCCAGGCTGGTCTCGAACTCCTGACCTCAAGCGAACCACCTACCTTGGCCTCCCAAAGTTCTGGGATTACAGATGTGAGCCGCTGCACCCAGCCATAGTCATCTCTTACAATGGCTGCACAATAGTCCATCTAGTGCAGTTTTTCAGACTAAGGGCCATAATCCATTATTGGGTCAGGAAATCAGCTTAGTGGGGCTCTATGTACTTTGTTTTCTTAATTTCTTAATAACATAGATTAGGATTGAAAATAGCAGAGAGCATCACATACAGTAAAGATAGTGTTGTTTTGAGAAACCTTTTTGGTTCAGTTTTTTACACACACGCACATACACACACACCCTCTCACACATGCATATGCTAGATTACAATGTAAAACATTCTTTATTGGGTTGCGGTTTAAAAAAATACTAATCTAGGAATGACTGATATGGAGATTGTTTCTAATTCTTAAAATTATTATAAATAATGCTGGAAACAGACATTTATTCTGCATACTTAGCAATTTTCTCTTAGGATATTCTCCCTGAGTGAGGCTACTGAGTCAAAGTCTATGAGCATTTTAATTGATAAGTTACTTTCCAAAAGCCATATCCCATTTACTATTTAATAAATGTCATCTGTGCTTTGTTTAGCATAGGTTATTTTTATTTTAACACAGACTGTTTTCTATGGGTAATATATGTGATATATATATTTTTTAACAGAAAGGGATGATTTATTAATTTTACCCCCAAGAAATATAAAGTGAACATTTCCCTATTTTACTAAATATTCTTCAACAGCAGTGATTCTCATTCTGGGGGCGACTTTTCTTGGGTGTAGGGTAAATACTTTAGTGCTTCCCAAACTTGAGTCAGTCTTACCTACCTTTATGATTTTTTCCTGTAACCATGTATTGTATATAATTTTATTTACTTATCTTTAAATTTGGCTTTTAAAAACTTTTTACTTTTAAATAATTTTAGACTTAGAGAAAAGTTGCAATGGCAGTACAAATTCTCCTAATCTTGTGTAACTACAGTACAATGATCAAAACTAAAATTGATATCGATATAGACTTACTGGGATTTCACCAGTTTTTCTTACGAAACTCCTTTTTCTATTCCAGGATCAAATCCAGGATCCCATGTTGCATTTAGTTGCTGCGTCTCCTTAGTCTCCTCTAATCTGTGACAATTCCTCAGTCTGTCCTTGTCTTTCATGACCCTGGCCCTTTTGAGGAGTACTGGTCAGGTATTTTGTAGAATATCCCTTAGGTTGGGTTTACTTCATGTTTTCTCATAATTAGATCATGGTCATGGATTTGGGAAGAGCACCACAGAGGTGAAATGCCCTTCTCAGCACATGGTATCGGGGTATGTGGTGTCATTATGTCTTTATTGCCTGTGGTGTTAACGTTGATCACTTGATTAAGGTGATATGTGTCAATTTCTCCACCGTGAGGTTATTTCTACCTTTGTAATTAATAAATACTCTGGGAGAGATACTTTGAGGTTACACAAATATCCCATTTTATCTTAAACTTTTTTTTTTTTGAGACAAGGTCTCACTCTGTCACCCAGGCTGTGGCGTGCAGTGGCATGATCATGGCCCACTGCAGCCTTGACCTCCTGCTAGGCTCAAGTGAGCTTCCCACCTCAGTGTTGAAAGTAGCCAGGCCTACAGCTGTGTGCCACCACGCCTGGCTGTTTTTTATTTTTTGTAGAGATGGGGGTTTTGCCATGTTGCCCAGGCTGGTCTCAAACTCCTGAGCTCAAACGATCTTCCTGTCTTGGCCTCTCAGATTGTTGGAATTACAGGCATGAGCCACCAAGCCCCGCCTCTCCTTAAACTTCTACCTGCTATAAAACAATACTAAAAGCATACAAAAAACGTAACTTCTTTAGTATTGATCTAATCAATGAGATTGGTAATAATGAGGTTAGTAGCTGGCTTTGTTCTTCTATAGATTAAGTAATATAAAAGTATTAAAAACTTAAAGTTTGTCCATATACCACTTATAATCATCTTGTATACACACCCCATCTTGGACACTCTGGACTACTGTGAGGTGTTAAGCATCAAATGGTCTAGGTTCTGTGGTGACATTATTAATACCCTTTTTAGTTGGATTGATTAGTTGGTTGGTTTTATTAGTTCATTCATTTAAAAATTTATTAATTGTACGTGGTAAACAGCCCTAAGCTAGAATTCAGAGTTAAGACATAGTTCTTTCTCTAAAGAATATTACAGCTAGCAGGAGAATTAAGCTGAATGAGCTTTGGTGCAGTCACACAAGGCAGTGGGGCATGGCTGGCATTGGAGTGGCAGCCTGTTCTGAGGAGTACTGGGGGGTAGGGCTAGAGAATCAGTCTAGCCGGGGAGAATGAGGGGAGCTAGGATTGAGGAGGTTGACACAGTCTGGGCTCACACTTCCTACAGCCTTGCCCAGATCTTACTCTTAGGGGTACTTCTTTCCCAGGCTGAAGGTATTTTCTTGGGTAGATCATAGAAAAGCAGCTTGAGTCCACATTCCTCTTAATACCCTACCTCTTCCCTTTCCCTCCACTTTGCCTCCCCAATCCTGAAGATTTTAATCATGGTAGGTTAAGGTCATTGTTGAACTCAGAGTTCTGAGCTAGCTAAGCTTGGAAAGCCCATTATTATTATTATTATTATTATTATTAGAGACAGAGTCTCACTGTGTTGCCCAGGCTGGAGTACGGTGGTGTGATCTCAGCTCACTGCAACCCCCACCTCCCAGGTTTCAAGTGATTCTCCCACCTTAGCCTCCTGAGTAGCTGGGATTACAGGTGCCTGCCACCATGCCTGGCTAGTTTGTGTATTTTTAGTAGAGACGGAGTTTTGCCGTGTTGGCCAGGCTGGTCTCAAACTCCTGACCTCAAGTGATCTGCCAGCCTTGGCCTCCCAAAGTGCTGGGATTACAGGTGTGAGCCACCACGCCCGGCCAGAAAGCCTATTTTAGAAGGGTAAAATGGTGCTTTCATGGGGATCTAGGGTATTGCTTTCTTGATCCAGTCTTTCCTGGCTGGAAGCCTATGTTTATGTGGCCCAGTGTTAACATGCTCCGACTTAATAAGGGACAGTGGTCAGGGGCCTGTGGATTTGAGAGATTTCAGAAAATTGGCTTATATATTAACGTTATCACAGAGACTCCAAGAAACTGAAGCAAGCTGTGAGTACCTATGTTGTGAGTATCTGGACATTGAGCTTTATACGGAGGGTTGTGAGCTGAGCGGAGGTGAACTAGGGCTGGATGACTGGCAGACTGAAGGAGAGGGGGTGCAACCTAGCATGAAGGTGTGTGGTAGCTGCTTCACTGCAGGGCTGTGGGGTCTAGAAGAATTATAGACTGAATTCCACACTTCCCTAGTTCAGAGCCTTAAGGTCAGGGGTGGGGTGCTGGTGGTAGGAGAGGCAGGGGGAATTAGGTCAGGAGTAAGGACCTGGGAAAACTTCCTATCATAAAACACTAGGACTTGACCACAGAATGGGTATTTCTCTGCCTTCCTAGGAAGGCTGTGCAAGCAAAGTTCGTGTGGCAGTGGTCAACACTGTGCAGGTCCTGCCAGATGTGGCTTCCAGGTGGAGGGGGCCCAGGATTGCCATCTTGAGGAAGACATTTGTTTTGTTGATCTGAAGGCCCTAATAGCACCCAGGTAGAGAATGCTTGATTTGCAGTAGACAGATTGTCTTCCAAGAGAACTTAGGTATTGTCAGCTGTTCAATGTCTGCTTTGTAAAGGCAACTTTGTCTCAGACTTATGGATAGGGGTGAGTCTGAGCAAGGACCTCAGCAGGAGCCTTAGTCCTCTTCGAGGCCATTTCCTAATTTCCCCATTCTGTAATTTAGCACCTTTCTTCTCTGTCCAGCCCTCCTTAGGCAGGAAGCCTGAGTCTCCCTTTTCTTTTCTTCTAAAAAAGGCTACTGTTCATTGGTGATGGACCTCTGTCTGATCCCAAAGCCCCAAGCCCGGGGCTCTGCTGAAAGGAGTCTTTCTGCTGCTTTGGACTTAGAAAGCAGTAGGACTGGGTGACTGCGTAGAATGATGCAGTAGGACAGTCAAGCCGAAGGATGCTTGAACAGCTGGTCCAGCCCTCTCATGTGGAGGAAAAAGCAAAGGCCCTAAGGGAGACAGGGACTTGCCTAGGATTTTACCATTCCAGAAAGCTGGAAGCCAGGACTGGGCTCCAGCCTGCTAGCTGTCTACTCTTGAATTTTAAAAGCTTCCCTCTTTACCACATTGCCATTCACAGGCAGAAGAGGAAAACTGTAAAGCCCTTAAGGGCTCTTCTATAAATGGCAGCTAGAACCCAGTGTAGGAGAATTGGTGGAGAGGAATATGTTTGATTCCCCCCACCTTTTTTTTTTTTTTAAGACACAGTTTTGCTCTGTCACCCAGGCTGTAGTGCGGTGATGCGATGATGTCTCTCTGCAGCCTTAACCTCCCAGGCTCAAGCGATCCTCCCATTTCAGCCTCCCCAGTAACTGAGACCACAAGCGTGTGCCACTATGCCCAGCCAATTTTTTAAAATTACTATTTGTAAAGATAGGGTTTCCTTATGTTGCCCAGGCTAGTCTTGAACTCCTGGGCTCAAGCAATTCTCCCACCCCAGCCTCCCAGAGTGCTGGGATTACAGGTGTGAGCCACTGCACTTGACCTGATCACCCATTAATTTGGTAGAACTGGATGTTTTCAGTGGGAATACCACTGGACCCCAGTCTGGTGGGCATTAGAAACTAGGCTTCCCAGAGGCATTTGAAATTAGACTGCCATTTCTTAGGCATTCTAAGATCCAACCAATAATATTGAAAGAACAGCCCATTTTACTTGAATTTCTTTGATCCCAAAGTAAGGAATGACTTGAAAAGATTTACTCTGTTCCTGTGTTTTCAGGTTCAGAATTTCAGTTGTCTTTAAAGAGACAAGAAAGTACTATAAACCCCTCTAGTGACCTAATCCAAAATCCGATTTACATATATGTATTTTCTTGTACAATGTAGGTCCATCCACTCAAATTCCCTCACCTTAGAGAGGAAATAGCTGTTTCTGTTTGTTTGTTTGTTTGGAGAGTGTTTTCAATGATTCGTTTATCTCACACACACTTATTGCATACATTGAATGAAATACTAAAGTGGATACACCTCGAGGAGCTCAGGTCTGTGGGGGAGACAGGTGTGCAAGTAACAGTGATAAAGTGATATCAACGCTATAGTAAAGGCATCTTTAAACTGCTGTTGATTTGCAGAAGAGACAAACAGATTCTATCAGGAGATTGAAAAATATTTTACAGAGGAGGTGATAAATGAGTTGGACCTTGAAGGCAGTAAGATTTTGTTAGTGGGGGAAGGAGAGGCATTCAGATAAAGGTAACAGCATGAGCCATAGAGGGAGGGAGAGGAAAATGCAGGCAGTGTTCAAAGAACCAGGCAGTGCACTGTGGTTGTGCCTGTAATGGGGTGGTTGGTAGCAGGGGAGGTGTGGGCAAGAGATGAAGCCAGAGGATTTCAGATTTGGGTGGGAGCGTAGGCCAGAAGAGGGAACGTTGGATGTAGTCACACTGCTGTTGGTGTTACTTAGACCTTCATTTTTCCTCCAGACTGTAGTGTTCAAAATTCTTTTTAGTAATAGAACCCTTTTTTTCTGAACTTTTTACAACCATCTCCAAATTATAAAACATAAGACTTTTTTTTTTTAGTAAAATTTTTTTTTTTTTACAAGCACAGTGGCTTGCACCATGGAGGGGAGAGGAGGTGTTTTGTCCTTGGAGCTGCTGGCCTGAGAGAACCTTGTCATCGTGGGAGCTGGGCCATTCCTACACAGTGGTCTGGCAATGACCTGGTGGTGGTGGAGGCCTGTGAGTGGGGACTGGTAATGGGAGCAGCTGTAAAACCCTGGAGGGCAGCCCCAGGAGAGTGACCTTACCAGGAAAGTTCTGGGAAACAAACCACAGGGAGGCTTTACAGGAATTTTTGGTTGTGCCCACAGGCAAGGCACATGAGGAAAAGAAATGTAATTATAGTTCGTAAGTCTATGAAAAGAGGCAATGAGTGACATGAAATAGCTGCTCTAAGTTTCTTCTTCCTGTCGGACAGGAAGAAATGGGGTTTTATGCATTTCATTCAGCAGATATTTATTGAGTGCCAGCTGTGAGCTAGGCCCTGCACGAAGTGCAGGGAATATTGGTGGTTAGCAAAATAGTCAAGGTTCGTATCCTAAGGAACTCGTGAGGGAAGACTGAGATTAAGCAGATAACTGTACAAATGCATAATTACACAGCATGGTGAGTGCTCTGAAGGATAAGTGTGGGGAGCCTCATTTAGATTGGAGGATTGTGAAAGTCAAGAGACAGGAGAGTCAAGGTGAGGCAAGGTGAGTAAGAGCTATCCAGGCAAAGACTGCTTGGTAGGGGAGTGTCCCAGCAACGGGAAACAACCTGGAAAAAATATGACACCTCAGGGGAGCTAAAAGCAGTTGTATGTGGCTGATGCACAGACAGGGAAGGGCAGGAAGTGTGCTGAAACAAGGCAGGAGGAGAATCGTGCTGGGCTTTGTAGGTCCTGGTAAGAAGTTAGATTTTATCTTAAGTGTAGTGGGAAGTCAATGAAGTGTGTTAAGCAGGAAATGACCTGATCTGGTGTAAAAAAAAAAAAAAAAAAAAAAGTGATTCAGACAGCTCTAATGACTTTGTGAGGGGAGAGTGGAAGCTGGGGCAATTAGGAGGTTTTTGCAATAATTAAGGTGAGAGATGGGTAGCATCAGAGGTGGAGAAAAGTGGACAGATAAAAGATATATTTTGGAAGTAGAATTGTTTGCAGTTGGGAAATGGGTTGGATGTGGGCAGAAAGAAGAAGGGAGAGTCGAGGATGTCTCCCAGGTTTCTGGCACATGTATGCTTGCAGGCCTCTCAGCAGACAGCAGAGAGCTTATATAAGGTTGTCAAATCCTTATCCTTCAGAAAGGTCAGGTAGGATTGGTCTAAATCCAGCCTTGCAGAGGCAGTGGCGGGATTCAGCTGTCCCTGACTCTGCCCAGTTCAAGGAGTGTGTACACAGTAGCATTACCCAAGCAGGGATTCCAGTTCTCTCAGTAATGGGGCCCTTCCTTTGTCCCTTCCCCCAGGACAAGGCCCTAAGGAACCTCCATAACTCCAGCATGCCACTAGGGGGAGCATGGCCCGCATTCTGGGTCTGGTTTGGAGGGCTTCTTAAGTTTGGATTACTTCAGGAACTGACTTGTATCAGTTCTAGTACTCAGTCCAGACCCCTGGCCCCTCATACTGCTTAAAAGAATGCCTGGCATATGGTAGGTGCTCAATAAGTGTTAATTGGTGTTACTACTGTATTATTAATATTATCTTATTATAGAAAGGGGTGGGATCACCCCTTCTTTCTCAGGATGGAGACTGGGCAAGTGGAATGTGCATTTTGAGGATCAGGAGGAGAGCAGAGGGATGCCTTTTGGACAAGGAAGAGGCGGAAGTTTAGTGATTTGATGATACTGCGTTTGCCCTTCTGTCTTGTCTTTCTTTGTAGACTTGGGATTCTTCAGCTGGGGCTTGGGTGAGGTTGGGGATTTATAGTGGGTGATTAGGTTCACTCCCTTTGAAGCTCTGATTGCTTCACTAAAGCAGTAGTGCCTGCCATTTAGGATTTGTGCCATTCTGTCATTTCCTGTTGGATTTTATAACACTTTCCTACCTTAACTTCTGGTATATATTTACCTTTTAAACTCAAGTCAATCAGAATCTTGTTTTGAGAATGTTGTGATATGCTGGAAATTAATGAAAAAAACCCACTAGATTCTGCATAGGATGTTGCATTAAAGATTCTATCAGGGTGGGTGTGATAGTACACACCTATAATCCCAGCTACTCAGGAGGCTGAGGTGGGAGGATTGCTTGAGCTCAGGAGTTCAAGACCAGCCTGGGCAACATAATAAGACCTCGTGTCAATAAATAAATAAATAAATAACATCAGGACCTTTAGCACTGTTTTTGGGAGCAACATTGGAAAATATCCTCCTTAAGCCTCAGTGTCCTCATCCTGGGGAGGGTATTAACTGTCCCAGTGTTTTTTGTTTGTTTTTGGTGAGGAGTTGTCAAGAGGAGTAAAGTTCTTAGTTCAGTGCCTGACTCGAGAGTGCTTTCACGGACAGCATCTCTTCCGATGCTCAGCCCCAGCCCTGTCAGTAGGCTCTGTAGGTGGAAAGGGGGAAGTCACGTGACTTGCCCAATGGCACATGGCCCGTTAGTGGTGGAGTCAGGCACTGCCAAGGTCTTCTGACCCCTGGTGCTGTTGCAACCACTGTGCTTAATGTACTCAAGAGACTTGAAAGGCTTGGGGATTGTTTCTAGATTTTATTTCCTGGTTCCATGACCTGGGGCAAGTAATTTTACTTCTGTTGTAGAATTAAAAAAAAAAAATCTGTTAAATTAGTATAATAATGCCAATGCTAACTTTCAGACCTGTCATGTTGTACAGACGAGCCAAGATTTTGAGAGTCGTTTAGAAAAGTGTAAGGTCATATATAGCTGTAGGGTAGGGCTTTTTCTCCGAGCTGTGCATCAGGACGTTTTACATCTTAGAGATGCTGTCTTAAGGTCTTTAGGCTGAAAGGATGGTAGTCAGCCTATCTCGCCACAACTTACAAGGATTCTCCACCTTCCCTTGGGAGCCCAGTGTTATCTCATAACCAGTTATCAAAAAGTTGACAGTTTTTGAAATCAGGTGGCAATACACTTTAGTTGAAAGTGTGCTGGACTAGGGCGAACTTGGCTGATCTCTTAGTTCTTTGACTGCCTAACTGTATAAGTGCAGATCAAATGTTTAATCTCTCTGAGTCTCAGTTTTTCCATCTATAAAATGGTCATAAGGCCAGTATGCTGGCTCACACCTGTAATCCCAGCACTTTGGGAGGCTGAGGCAGGAGGATTGCGTGAAGCCAGGAGTTCAAAACCAGCCTGGGCAACATAGTGAGACCCTATCTCTATAAAAATAAAAATTAAAAAAGTAGCCAGGCGTGGTGGTGCATGCCTGTAGTCCCAGCTACTTCAGAGGCTGAGGCAGGAGGGTTGTTTGAGCCCAGGAGTTTGATGATGTAGTGAGCTATGATTGCACCAATGCACTCCAGCTTGGGCAATGGAGCAAGATCCTGTCTCTAAAAGAAATTTAAGAAGAATAATAAATAAACTTGAAAAAATGGTCATAAAAATATCTGTGCAGTGTATTTCAAAAGGTTATGAGGATCAAACAAAATGATACATGTAAAAAGAATGTTACAAAGCAGAAATGTATGCTGGGTAGGGGGGAGAGGAAGGGACAGGATGGGGATGGGTATGGGACTAAACTTAGGGGGTCTGCCGTGTCCCAGGGACTGTGCTCATTGTCTGACAGGAGCAATATTATTACCGACTGTGACAGCAGCTCCCACGAAGCCTGCACCTTAGCTGCAGACCCTTAGCAGGGCAGAGAGACAAGGCTGTATTTGTATCAGGTTTGTCGTCTGGGTTGTGACTCTCGACTTGCCCAGGATTCTTCCTGGTCCTGACCGAGTGTCTTTGCTCTCCATTTCAGGAAGATGAGAGACTGCTTAGGCGCCACCACTAGTACCATGAGTCCCTGCACTGGTTAAAGCCATCGCCACAACCTGGACAGGCAGCAAGGTAAGCAGGGAGGCCAGTCCAGGCGAGCTCCTGGGATGTGAGTGCATTTCCGCCCCAACTGCTGCCCGGAAAAATCCCAAGTGCACAAACAAGTCAAGGCAGCGCATCAGGGTCCCTCCTACCCGAGCTCCAGGACCCAGAGGAAGGGCTGGCTTCCCCTTCAAGCGCTTCAGCTAGCTCCCTCCCGCCTGGCAGGGATTCTTCCAAGTTATAAAAAATGAGACACTGGAGGGGAAGAAAACAAGTCCACTCACTGTCTTCTCCCTTCTCCCCTCTGAGCTGTTCAAGCAAGTTCCCAGGAGCAGTTCAGAGCCCCTGTTGGACTGGAAGGGAGGTAGGAGGAGTGGAATGCATGCAAAAACCGAGCTGATCAAAAGACAGTGCTGTTTCATGGAAATCTCCCAGAACTGAGAGAGAGAGAGAGAGAGAGAGACAGTGAGAAAGAAAGAAAAAGAGAGCGCCCTTGTGCACGCGCTAGGCCAAGAGCGCGCCGCTGTGCGCGCGCCCGCCTAGCGAGGACAGGGTCTCCATGACAACTGGCCTGGCCGGCTAGCAGTGCTCTGCTCACTTGGCTGCGAGGATCGCCACGAAAGGTCAGAGGAAGGAGCTGTGGGGAGCTCGCAGCAGGTATCGGAGCTTAAGCCAGTGGATTTGGGGGCCCTGGGCTCCCTAGCCGGCTGCGGTGTGAGAATGGAGTGGGCAGGAAAGCAGCGGGACTTTCAGGTAAGGGCAGCTCCGGGCTGGGATCATTTGGCCTCCTTTCCTGGCCCTTCTCTCCGGCTGTTTTCTGGGAGTCAGGCGAGTGTCTGTAGTCTCTGCTCGGGGTTTGGGGCTCAGGAATGATGTCATGCTCCAACAGTTGGATTCTATTAGCTTAAGGAGGAGGGAAACAGCCAATTTTCTTGACTTTGCAAATCTAGCTGATCTCACTCTTGCTGAATCTGAGGTGTTTAGACTTCACTCTAAAAAGCATCATTTTACTTTTATTTAGCACAAAGGCACAGGATATTTTTACAGGAAGAATCTTTTATATGGAAAAATCTGAGTTAACATCACTCCCGTGGTGTTTGTAGTTCTTACAGGGAAACTCCAGTGCCTTTTGAGCCGCTTGTTCGTCCTAGTGAACACTGTCTGTTTTGTCTCTTGGTGCTGCTATGTCTGACCTGTAATGGAAAAAAAAAAAAAAAAAAGGCTAATTAAGCTCAGCCAGGAGCCTGTGGTGAGTTCCAAGTCCCTCTAGAGCATTTATTAGGACAGAGGGACTGTCACAGGGATGCCTGAGCTGGGGTCTTGCACTCTCTCTCTTCCAGGCAGCTTGGTAAGAATCAAGCTGTCCTCCCACATTAAAAGGTCGATCACAGACTTTCCTAAGAGGTGGAGGAGGGGGCTGGCTTGGGGTTGGGGGGCCTGCAAATAGGTTTCTCATCCAGATGTCCCAGAGTGAGCTCTCAGCAGCAGCTGCTAAGAGCTGGGGAACATGAGGCACTGTAGTTGTGCCGGGTGGATTCCTTTGGTTACATTTTGACCAAATCTCAGGGCACGCACTCCTACACTGATTGTCCTGTTTTGGTAAAACTTGTTCTGACCTAGAGGAGTGGTACATGGTGAGCTGTGTGGCCTAGGAAAGGAGACCCTCCCAGAAAGGCAGTTTTATAGGTGATAGGGTAGTGGGGTTGTCAGTAATATTATGAGGAGGATGAATGCAGCAAACACTCCCTGCAACGGAGACCCATCAGGGGATGTGCTTCCACTTGAGCCATGTTATGTCTTAAATTCACTTCTTGGCCTCAGGGAACTTTGCAAATGCCTTTGGTTTCTCTGTGGGATGAGGGAACAGCTGCTGTCCTGGTTCTTCAGTTTTTCTTCTTGAACTTTCTGAACAGAATGTCTTTTGTATTCTGGAAAACAATGAGGGGGCATTCTGATTAACTTCGGGTCAGCTTGCCAATGCAAGCACTGGCCATGTCCCCAGTTCTGGCTCCCTAAAATGAGTACATGTATACATCATGGTTGTGGCCTGAGGGTCCACAAGGGTGAACTCCATGGCCCTGGACCTCAGATGGTCCACTTCTGAAGTTATTCCTCTTGCTACACTCCAGGGATCCTTTCCTTAGTTGAAACCTACATTTTGCTGGAGGGATGTGGCATAACACTGAGCCAGTGGCCCCTTCAGTTGGCAGTGTAAATCCAGAACCTCAGCCTTCTTTTCTACTTGCGTGTGTAGTTGGAGCTCTTCAATTTTACCATCCCCACATGTGTGAAGAGGGCTAGCAGAGACCCACTTTCAGGAGCTGGTGCTCCTTCTGTTGGTATAGCAGAAAGAATAATGGATTTGGGTTGCTAGACTTGAGTCGACGGCTAGATTCTGTTCCCATAGGGTGGCCACGGGCAAGTATCTTAACTAATAGGAGCTTCAGATTCTTACCTGTGAGATGGAGGTAATAAGAACAACTTCACAGGACTGTTGGGAGGAGCCAGTGGGATAACTTCCATGAAAGTAGTTTGAAACAAGTCACGTCCTATCTAATGTAACGTGTTGTGAATTGAAGCTTGAGGAATGACCCAACTCTCTTCTGGAAAGTCACTTTGCCTCTCTGTTCTGGTTCTCTCATTTTATAAAGTGCCTTCTTCCTTTCTGCATTTATAAGTAAACATGAGAAAAATCTGAAAAGACTTCTTCAGGATGTTTAAGGAAACAAATGTTGCTTTCCTTGGGTTGGGTCATTTCATAAGAGTGATGTTTGCCATAGAACTGGAGCCTCATAGACGATCCTGCAGAGAGGAAGCTTTGCTTGGTCACCTGACTCATGTGTTTATGTATGGTATAGAGGAGAGGTATTCCGAAAGACCCGTCGCTTTTCCTGTGTCCGACAGCTGCCTGTAGAGTTGTGGCACCATAAACTTTAGCAGCTGGAAAAGAGGCCAGGCCTGGTTCCCTCATCCTGCTGGGTCCTGCTGGGCACACTCTGCAGTGGGCAAAGGGGTCTTTCTCCTTCATTCTGGGTTTAGAAGGCAGGGTTCTAACTGGGAGAAAGTGTTATTGCTCCGAAAGGCTTCTTGGGGGCTGGGCAGGTCTTTCAGGAACTCATAAGGCCACAGCTTATGGGGAAAGAAAAAGAAACAAGGAAGTGGGAATTCCAAGGGCAGAGATTCTTGATATGCCGTGGGACTGTGCCAAGGAATGGAAGAGCAGGGGAAGGGAGACTCCAGGCAAGGAGAGTCCCAGGTCTGTCCTCATTGAGTCGAAAGGGCGTATGGCATACTAGAGCGCCTCACCCACAGCCCCAGCTTTACTGTAGGATAGGGAAAACCTGCCAGCCATATCCCGGAGTGGTGTCTGGGAAGAAGCCCTTGAGCAGACCCATAGTAGGCAGATTAAAAAAATGAAACAAAACAAGCAGCTCCCCTTCTAGTTGAGTCATGTCACAACAGCCTCTAAGGCCTGAAGGAGAAGCTGCCCACAGCTTAGATTGGGGCTGCAGCTGTTCCCCGACTCCCATCAGTCCGGCTTCCCAGAGCTGAGTCACAAATTGGATCTGTCTGTGTTCCTTAAGGATTAAAAAGTAACATTCCTGTTCTCACTCCCTCTTTCCTCCTTCTACTCCGCTTCCTGTACCTTCTCCCCTTGGGCTCTCTCTCTCTCAAATTAGATATCAGTCACCCAGGGAAGATGAAACTTTGAAATACACTGGAGAACAGGCCAAGGACACCCTTGGTTCTGCTGGTTCAGCCTCTTTCCCTGGAATGAAGGGCAGGGTGTACAGATTCAGGAGGGCAATCCAAGTATCATGGCCCCACTGGTAGCCTAGACCTGAGAGAGGCTGTGCCCCACTCCCCACCGCATCTGATTCTAAGAACTGCATTACGGGAGGTCCACCTGGCACCTCAGGGAGATGGGAGGCTCTGAGGCCTGGGCCTTCTGAAGCACCTCCCTGTGGGGCAGGTGGGACTGAAGGATTGAAGAATACATCTTCCTTCCTGTCACTCCTCTTAGCTGTTAACTGTCATTGCCCTGGAAACGTCCCCATTTCCACCATTGGGCCTAAGAGAGTCGGCCGAGGCAGCCAAGCCCGGGGAACACATAGTTGAGGCTGGAGGAGGCCTGGCAGCAGCCCTTCCGAGCCCTGGCTTGACCTTCCTTCTGTGCCTCTGCATGGGCTTGGGAGGAGGGTGTGTTTAGGGCAGGCTGCGAGGAGGGGAAGGGGAAATCTGCAGGCAGATAATTGAGTTCTTTGAGTTGGAGGGACCATGGAAAGTGGAGAAGGGGCCAGGAGGGCATAGAGCGAAAAAAGAAAAAAAAAAAAGACCATCTGGCGTAGTCTGCAGAGATTTGTCTTTAAAGCCTGTGGGAAAACTTGCATTAGTGTGTGCCTTCTCCTGGGGAGGCAGGGGCTGGGGAGGCTAGGCATTTGTTTCATCCTGGAGGGGAGGTGCTGTGTGTGTCTGTCTCAGTAGGTGGGTCGGAGGAACTACTGGGTGCATCTGTCTTAGAGGAATATGCCACATAATATTGTGCTGATAGAAAAAACCTGAGCTCTCTATTTCTAGCCATAGGCTCCAGAAAGCTCTCCTGGGGTGTGTGTGTGTGTGTGTGTGTGTGTGTGTGTGTGTGTGTTTTGAAGGGAGAGGTGGGTGTTAAATGAGTCCAGACTACCTTATTGAAGAATTTCTCCAAAGACCCCTTCTCTTATTTTTTTGGCTCTGATGTGATGAATGTACTGTTGTTGGGGAGGCTGTTGAAACTATCACTATACTCTTCTCATCTAAAACTGCCTGAATGTTAGATTTCACTGTCCTTATAAAAGAGTGAATTATATGCAGTTAGCGTATGAAGCCTTCTTAACCAAAGCAGACCTATTCTTACAGGCTTGTCACGAAACCACCACAGTTTCTCAAAGCTCCAGACTCTTCCTCTGTGTGACCTGTCATCACCAAAGGGGTTGTGTGTGAGCTGGAGATGGACTGTTGGAAATCACATAGTGGATGGAGGATTGTTTGTAACTGGGAAAAAATGAGATAAACTGAGGGTTACGGGAGACAAGATCTGAGGCAGGAGGAAGACTACCGGAAGGAAGCAGGAGTGAGGCACTGGGCAAGGGGCCCTGGGCGGAGGCAGTTCTCAGGAGCAGCAGGTGGTAATGGAGAGAAGGGCTGACCTCGGAGGCCTACACAATTTAGCAGAAGGCCAGACTGCCCCCAGGGAGCTCAGGGGGACAGTGTCGTGCAGGCCCTCAGAAGCACTGGAGGGGGTAGGGGTGGCTGGCATTGGGGTTAACACCTCTGTTGGTTTGTTCTTGGCTCAGAGGCGTCTCTGGTGCCCATCTATGCAGTGTTGGTCTGTTCACCCATTTAGTCAGTGAATACGGAGTGTCTGGGCCAAGAGCTGGGAAGGAACGCAGAAGTATCAAGTATGGGCCTTACTCCCATCTATGTCATATTATAATAGATGTTGTGTTGTAGTTATTTCTTCCCCTCTCTCCCCCACTCTGTCTGTGTGATTAAGAGAGAAGCAGCGTAGACCTGCTGCAGTTCTGAGTTTTGATGGTAGGGTTAATGACCATCTCATGCTCTTAGGCTGGGAAAAAGGAGGAGGGTCCAACAGACTGATTTCAAGCACGATTCGAATGAAGGAAGAGAGCCAACTGAAGGACTGGAAGTAGGAGGGTGAGGATTCTAGGCCTGCGTTGAAGCTTCTCTTGACAGTGTCAAAGGATGGTGTATGTGGGAGGGAGTCATAGGAAAGGGGAAATGGGAAAGTTGGAAAAAAACTATCAAGTCAGCTATTTTTAAAACTCTAGTTTTGTTCGAGGAACTGACTTTTGGTGTGCTTGTGACTTGGAACACAGGCTACCTTATGGAGTTCTGACAACTGAGTTTTATAGATTGTTTTAAAATGAACTAGCCTGTGGTGTGTTTGTTCAACTCTCAGTGACTCTTAGGTACTCAGTGAGTGCGTGGTGCTGCTTTAGAGCAATTCTGATGGAACCATTTGCATTTAATATGAGTATCTGACGTGCATTGCAGTGCACTGCAGTGATGAACAGCTATAGCTCAGGGGTCTTAGAGGCCTAGCTTTAGAACCTGACCTTGCTGTGTGACCTTGGGCAGGTTATTTAATGTCTCCGTGCATCAGCCTTCTTTGAGGCATCTGTAGAATGGATGTAATAGTACTTGACTCGATAGAGTTGTGGTAAGGATTAAATGAAATGATACCTGTAAATAGGCCAGTGCCTGGTACATAGTAAATGTCCAATGCTTTCCAGTGTATTATTATCAACTTACAGCAGCATTTTGAAGAGAGTGGGCTGGTGTCTCTCAAACAGGTTGATGTTACTACGCTGGGAACAAACCAGATTCTTCTTTTAGAAGTAGCTGCTGGTTGGGCACGGTGGCTCACGTCTGTAATCCCAGCGCTTTGGGAGGCCGAGGTGGGTGGATCGCTTGAGGTCGGTGTTTGAGACCAGCCTGGCCAATATGGTAAAACCCTGTCTCTACTAAAAATACAAAAACTGGCCGGACATAGTGGTGTGTATCAGTAATCCCGGCTACTCGGGAGGCTGAGGTAGGAGAACAGCTTGAACCTGGGAGGCGGAGGTTGCAGTGAGCTGAGATCGCATCACTGCACTCCAGCCGGGGCGACAGAGCAAGACTTCATCTCAAAAAAAAAAAAAAAAAAAGGAAGTAGCTGCTATTTTGCATCTTGTTCATCTTTCTGTCAAGACCCCAGGTAGTCTGGTCTGGGGTCTGTGCAGTCCTGGGTGTGTAATAATACAAGATTTCCTAATAACACAGGATTTCCTCCCCACTTCTCAAAGCTGCTTGTGTTCAGTTCCTGCCACTTGACAGACAGCTCCCCATGTCTTATGGCTGCTGCATCAGGCAGAATGATCAAAGAAAGGGCACAGGGGGCCATGGACAAGGTAGGGAGAGAAAGACAATTGCTTTGGAAAGTCACCAGCAGCCAAGGAGGACTGCCCTTTCAGACCTGGCCTACACGTTAGGAGGGTACTTGAGAGTGTCCTTTAAGAGGAAGGAGTAGGGGCCAATGAGATTTTGAGGACACGGCAGCCGCCCGCACTGGAGAGGCCAGAAGTCCTGAGTCTGAGGTAGTCCTTGTCAACCCAGCTTCACAGGTTCAGCTCTTTCCTCCTGCTGTGGGATGCTCACTCCTCACAGACAGGGGAGACCCGTCCATCCAGAACTGCTTCTCGCCTGCCCCTTTCCTGCTGGCCAGCCTAGATGGAGCCCCTGAGGTCTTTCTCAGTGTGGTATTGGAGGCCCTTCACAAGCTGCTCTCAGTGCTCCAGACCCCGGCCTCTGCCTCAGCCCTCCTTACCCCTGCTTCCACAAATACTGCCCTTGTACCCTTCCAGATGCAGCTTAGAGCATAGAATAGGCTTTGCAGCCAGCTCTGAGGGTCCATAGTCTGGTTTTTTCTCTATCTGTGGACCTCTGGTGAGTTCATCTCTGTAAACCTCTGTTTTCATCTGTAAGTTGGGAGTGATAATATTACCCACCTCAAAGGGTTATTGTAAGGTTTCAATGTGTTAATTTATGTAAGGCACTCGACTTAGTTGTAGACACAAATATGCTCTCAATAAATGTTAGCTGCTGCTGTTGTTAGTAATCCATCCTTCCTGTGAATTTCTCTGCCTACATATAGCGGTAGAAAGTCCCAGCTAGGTAGTCAGCAGGTCTGAATTTTAGTTCTGGCTCTGTCTCTAATTTGCTGGGTGATCTTGGGGAAGTAACTTGACTTCTCTAGGGTTCAGTCTCGTCTTCCAGAAAGTAGAAGGCATGGATTCAGTGTTCTCATTGACATCCTGACTTGACATTTTTTTTGAGACAGAGTCTCGCTCGGTCGCCCAGGCTGGAGTGCAGTGGCATGATCTTGGCTCACTGCAGCCTCCACCTCCCGGGTTCCAGCGATTCTCCTGCCTCAGCCTCCCCAGTAGCTGGGATTACTGATGTGCGCCACCACACCCGGCTAATTTTTGTATTTTTAGTAGAGACGGGGTTTCACCATGTTGGCCAGGCTGGTGGCCAACTCCTGCCCTCAAGTGATCTACTTGCCTTGGCCTTCCAAAGTGCTGGGAGTACAGATGTGAGCCACCACACCTGGCCCTGACTTGACTTTTCAAATGTGTATATCTTGTGTTTTCAACTAGATTCCTTGAAGTTGTATGAAATCAAGTATAATATTTTATACTTTTTATTTCCCCAAATGGCTAACATATATAGTTGGTGCTTAAAAAATATTTGAGTAACTTTTCTTTAACCCCATCAAGCAGATTCTAGGAAGCATTTTGACTTGGTTCTCAGAACTCGGAGGCTGGAAGCTTGTTCTCCAATGCATAGGGCAGTACAAGGAGGCCTCAGCCTTTAGTAAGTAAGAAGGTAGGTTTCTCTTGGTACCCTGGGAAAATTTTGGTTAACAGATGTTTGGGGTACTTATTTGTTCGGCTCTGTAGCCTTAGACCAGGTCTTTGAATAAATATTTCCATCACTGTTTCCTTTTCTCAGTGGCGAAAAATGCCAGTGTTTTCTGAGCAATCCCCTCTCCTTTAGAGTTTAGGGTGAGCCAGTTAGTGCCCAGACGCAAATCTGTGTCTTAGGGGAAGAGCCATCCAATAGGAGAGTAATGTTTAGAGCCTGGGCTCTGGGGTCAGATTGGGTTCAGATTCTGCCTCTGCCACCTAATAGCTCTGTAACCTTGGACGAGTTACTTGTCCCTGCCCTGGTTCCTCTTCCGTAAAATTGAGGCAGTGGTAGCATTATCTCATGGGGCTGTAACAAAGCCTAAATGCTAAATGTAAAGAGCCTAGAATAGTACTTCCTGCCTCCTTGCTGAACAAAAGGTTTGCAGTTAATGTTTTGTTTATTATTCTCTTGTAAACCAAGTAGTGTTTATTTCCTTTTTTTTTTTTTTTCCAGACAGAGTCTCACTGTCGCCCAGGCTGGAGTGCAGTGGCACGATCTCGGCTCACTGCAACTTCCATCTCCTGGGTTCAAGTGATTCTCCTGCCTCAGCCTTCCAAGTAGCTGGGACTACAGGTGTGTACCACCACACCCAGCTAATTTTTGTATTTTTAGTATCGATGGGGTTTCGCCATATTAGCCACGCTGGTCTTGAACTCCTGATCTCAGGTGATACACCTGCCTAGGCCTCCCAAAGTGCTGGGATTACAGGTGTGAGCCACTGCACCCGGCCCTTTTTTTTTTTTTTTTTTTTCCAAGAGAGGGCCTTACTGTGTCACACAGGCTAGAGTGCAGTGGTGCAATATTGGCTCACTGCAACTTCCGCCTCCCTGGCTCAAGCGATCCTCCCACCTCAGCCTCTGGAGTAACAAATGTGCACCACACCTGGCTGATTTTTATAATTTTTTTTATAGAGATGGGGTTTCTTCATGTTGCCCAGGCTGGTCTCGAACTGAGCTCAAGTGATCCGCCCACCTTGGCTTTCCAAGGTGTTGGGATTACAGGCGTGAGCCACTGCACCCAGCCTCAGCAGTGTTTCTTTCTTTCTTTCTTTTTTCTTTTTTTTTTTTTTGAGACAAAGTCTTGCCCTGTCACCTAGGCTGGAGTGCAATGGCACGATCTCGGCTCACTGCAACCTCTACCTTCCGGATTCAAGTAATTCTCCTGTCTCAGCCTACCGAGTAGCTGAGATTATAGGTGCATGCTGCCATGCCCAGCTAATTTTTTGTATTTTAGTAGAGACGGGGTTTCACCATGTTACTCAGGCTGGTCTCGAACTCCTGAGCTCAGGCATTCCATCTGCCTCGGCCTCCCAAAGTGCTAGGATTATAGGCGTGAGCCACCACGCCAGGCAGCTGTGTTTATTTCTTTGTGGCTTGTCTGTTGGGTTTGTTCTGCTGAGAAATGCAAGGCCATATCCCCTTCTTCTGTGTCTTGGGCAGACGGTATCAGCAGAGCAGCGATAAGCGTCCCCCAGTCAGCATATAGATCGGAGCTCCTGTACCTTGCTTTTGTAAAGAAATTATAAACCAGAAGGGGAGTCTGGCTGAATCAAAAGAGCCTCTAGGCTGAGCGGGCCCCTCTCTGAGGAGTAATATGTGTTGTATGAACAACAGGGATAGGGACATGGCAGACCCAGTGTCAAAGAGCAGAATGGGAATTGGGAAGGCTGATGGGAGGGTGAGGGAGATAGATGGCTCTAGATAGTGAAGAGTGGCAAATGTCTCTGGGCATTTGTGGCTAAGGCGGTAAGAGGCATCAAGGTAAGTTCCTGGTACTTCATCTTCCCAAGAGATAGCCTGATCCCAGCCCCAGGTGAGACTTGCCCCAGCAGTCTCACTCCTCTTTCAGGGGAGTGGTGGATTGGGATGAGGAGGTTCTAATCTGTTTCTAAAGAGAATGAGTAGCTCCTTATCTACAAGTGTAAATTATAAAGAGATTTTCTTTTGCAACTTCAGGGAACAGGAACTTTTGCTGCCAAATTTAGCAATGTGTTTTAAGTCCCTCAAATCTTCTTTGAGTGCTACCCAAGCTCTGAGCTTTGTTGTTATCTCTTGTTGAAATACAGCCTGGAAAGGTCATATCAACAGTGCCAATTTATGGGCCTGCTGAGCCCAGACAGGCCTAGGGCAGAATAGGGAGTTCCTAAGAGTAGAGGCTTCACAAATTTTCTCTTTGAGTGAGGCTGTTTACAATGTAAGGTTATTTTTGCTTTAGAAGACCAAACTCTAGATGATGGTCAAACATCCTGTTCTTCAGCATTTTTACTTCTGCAGGCTTCCACAGGCAGGGGCTCAGGTTCGACAGTAGCTCCTTGTAGAACCAGGAGAAGCTTAGCCTCGATGGTGCATAGAGCTCCCAAAACTGTGCCCCGTACTCCTTAGTGGAGGTAAGTTTCCTTGCAGAGTTATGCTGGAATCTCCTTCCCATTTAGTTTATTAGCAATTTGTGACCTAATATATGTTCTGATGGAGTAATTAAAAGATGGTAAAGGCCAGACACAGTGGCTCACACTTGTAATCCTAACACTTTGGGAGGCCAGGGCAGGAGGATTGCTTGAGGCCAGGAGTTTGAAACCAGCCTGGGCAATATAGTGAGACCCCCATCTCTACAAAATACATGAAATTAACCAAGCATGGTAACACATGCCTGTAGTCCCAGCTACTTGGGAGGCTGAGGTGGAATGATTGCTTGAGCCCTGGAGTTCAGGGTTATAGTGAGCTATGATTGTGCCACTGCACTCTAACCTGGGTGACAGAGCAAGATCCTGTCTCTAAAATAATAATAATAATAATAATAATAAATAATACATGGTGAAGACTGAGGACTGTAGACACTACACGTGGAACTTTGTACTCATTTGCAAAGACCTTAGGACAAAAAGGTCTGACTTGTGTGTATATACTTTGCCACTTGGCAAAAAGGAATGCCAGTAGGGAAAGGAAATTAAGGAACTTGAATGACCCCAGCAACTATAAAGGAGTGTGCTCTGGGTTTGGGCACCTGTAGTCCCATCTGCTTAGGAAGCTGAGGCAGGAGGACTGCTTGAGCCCATGAGTTTGAGGCTGTCCTGCGCAATGATCACACCTGTGAATACACACTGCACTCCAGCCTGAGCAACATAGCAAGACACTGTCTCTTAAAAAAAAAAAAAAAAAAAAAAAAAAAGAGAAAAAGGAGGATGGTACATGAGTGTGAGAAGAAAATAGCTAGGACATGTGAGACAAGCTTGGCAATGGCAGTGACCTTGGTTTGCAGTCTGTGGCTTTGACTCTGGCTGCTATGTTCTGAGAATTGAGGCTTTTGAATCTAGAAAGGAAAGAAAATACTGAAGTTTCTTATGTTCTCTGCCTCTCTCCAACCTCCTGATTGACTTATCCCTTTGGGTTGAAACATAAATGGAACAGGTAGCACTGTCCTTTCCGAGTCCCTGCCTCTCTGCGTTTGAGTCATCACTGATGCTCAGGGTTTGCTCTTGGCTTGGCTGTGCTGGGAGAGCCAGTTGTGAAGATATTGGAGGTAAGAAGGGCTATTGGTTTTGTCAACTGAACTCTAATAAGTACCCAGGGGGAAGTGGCAGGGATCCAGGTTAAAAAGAAAGCAACCAGGGCAGGGTGCGATGGCTCAGGCCTGTAATCCCAGCACTTTAGGAGGCTGAAGTGGGTGGATTACTTGAGGTCAGGAGTTCAAGACCAGCCTGGCCAACATGGTGAAACCTTGTCTCTAAATACAAAATTAGCCGGGTGTGGTGGCCGGTGCCTGTAATCCCAGCTACTTGGGAGGCTGAGACAGGAGAATTACTTGAACCTGGGAGGCGGAGTTTGCAGTGAGCTGAGATTGTGCTGTTTCACTCCAGCCTGGGCAACAAGAGTGAAACTCTGTCTAAAAAAAAAAAAAAAGCAACCGGAAATTGTTGTTTTATTTAAATCTCATTAAGTGGAAATAGAAAAGCCTTTTTATTTTCTTTCTTACCCCCTCCAGTTGCAGGACCCACAACTGTTTGGTAAACCCAGGTGGGTTTTTTTTCCCTCCATTTAGATGTAGGTGCCTATTCTGCTTATGTGCCCAGATGGGTTTTCAAAGCAGTGATATCCAGACTTCTTTTCATCTGAAAAACACTGAAGGCCAGATGTCTACATGGCCTTGCAGGAAGAAGCTGAGCTTCTTCTGGAAAGCTGTAGAAACAAAAAAAGGCGGTGGAGACTGCAACACCTGTGCCATCCTCCTGGGTCCCTGATAGCCCTTAATGTTTTGTCATTGGGGGGGTTGGGATGGCTTTTATTTTTTGGTGTTCCCCAAAAGTTAATCCTCAGTCTGTTCTCTTTTTAATTTACAATCTTTCCCTGGGATTCCATCTTCCACTGTCACCAGTTAGGGAAAGCGAAGGAGTGAGGGGGAATCTAACTGCCTCTCTTGCTTCGGAAACTGAATGTATTTATTCATCCAATAAATATTTATGGAGCATTCCTTCTGTTCTAGGTTTTGTTCTGTATGCCGAGGAGGTAGAGATAACTAAGACATTGAAGTCCTTGTTGTCATGGAGCTTAACGTGTAGTGAGTGGGGAAGCATTTCAGTAAACAAGTAAACAAATCAATAGATGAGATCAAGATAGTGCTGTGAGCTAGGAAGGAAATAATGGTGATGTAAAAGAGTAACAGGGACGAGAGGTTAGAGAAGGCCTCTGAGAATGACGTTTGAACTGCGAGCTCAAGGATGAGAAGAAGCCGTTAATGTGCAGATTTGGGGAAAGTTCCTTTCTGGAAAAGGGAACAGCTGTCAAAGCTCCTGAGGTAGGAAAGAGCTTGACATGCAGAAGGGACACCTAGGAAGTCATCATTGTTAGCATATAGGGAGCAAGAGGGTGTCGGGGTGGAGGATGGTGGCACAACTTGGGATAAGGTATGGAAATTTGAGAGGGAGAGAGAGGAACATTGAATCTGATTGAGAAGAATCAGGAAAAAGAGTAGGGTGCTGGGCATGGTGGCTCATGCCTGTAACCCCCACACTTTGGGAGGCTGAAGCGGGAGGATCGCTGGAACCCAAGAGTTTGAAGCTTCAGTGAGCTATGATCATGCCACTCCAGCCTGGGCAACAGAGCAAGACTCTTTCTCAGAGAAAAGAATAGAAGAGAAGAGACAGAGCAAGACTCTGTCTCAAAGAAGAGAAGAGAAGAGGAAAGGGGGAAAGGGGGAAGGGGGAAGTGGGAAGAAGGGGGAAGAAAGAAGGGGGAAGAAGGGGAAGAAAGGGGAAGAAGGAGGAAGAAGGGGGAAGAAGGGGGAAGGGGTAAGGGGATAAGAATATGAGGAAACAAAAGGGATCGCAAGTGGGCATAGACATATCTGCTTAGCTAAGGAAGTCGAATTAATATAGTCTGCATACTTCTTGGGATCAAGCACTATGTATTTTTAAATTTTCTGCAGATTTTAGGTTAGTGGTAAGACATTAGTGTAATGTTTGTTCTAAGCATTGTGTTATACTAGGCATTTTTATTTCATTGTTTTAGTAAATCCTTACAATGATCTGTGAGTTAATTTGTTGATGTTGTAACATCTGCAGGGATGTGGAGTAGCTAACGTGCTTAAAATCTAAATCTAAGGCTGTTTGATTCCAAGCATGTGTTCTTGCCACACTTCCGCTCTGGTTGGTATATCAAATGCAGCTCTTCTTTGGTTATCTAGAACATCTAATGAGTTTTTTCCTTTGTATCACTATGTGTTATTTATGGTCACATTTTGAATGTTTGCAGAATTGAATGAGTTTTTTTAGCTTTCTCTGAAAGGGGTACCCGGTTAAATACTGAGAATGCGAGTCCATATAAACAACTGGGGAGGGTGGGGCTGTGGCCAGACTTGGAAGCAGTTAACCTGACTTACATCTCTTCCTCTGGGCAGGAAAAAATGGCCTTTCTCCTTAACGCTCCATAAGTAGTTAGATGTCTTAGATTGCAGTTCCCCCTATTGTATAAGAAGATGGAATTTACTTTTGGAAAAAGTAAGTAATTTGTCAGTAAACTAGTGTTTGTAAATAAACCCTGATTTCCTAGTGTACAGATCTCTTCTAGAGTCTTCAAGTTTATTGGAAATGTTTGAGAAAAGAAATGTATCAGGCCACAAATTTCACTTCTTGGAAATTGAACATTGACTAGTTTCTATGGGTTGATACTTCTTTTTCTTTTTCGAGATGGATTCTCTGTCACCCAAGCTGGAGTGCAGTGGCATGGTCTTGGCTCACTGCAACCGTTGCCTCCCTGGTTAAAGCCATTCTCCTGCCTCAGCCTCCCATGTAGCTGGGATTACAGGCACGCACCACCATGCTTGGCTAATTTTTGTATTTTTGTAGAGACAGGGTTTCACCATGTTGGCCAGGCTGGTCTTGAACTCCTGACCTCGGGTGATCTGCCCACCTTGGCCTCCCAAAGTGTTGGGATTACAGGCGTGAGACACTGTGTCCGGCCCATACTTCTTTTTTTTTAAAGGTTTGATCCTGTTTGGATTCTATCAGTAGTGAAGGCCCGGGATTCTGAAATGAAAATGTATGCAGTGTTTATAAACTCTCATTCCTTGGTGTTCATGAGATCTGTGGTCAGCCCAATCAGCCTGCTTAGATGGAATAGTTTGTGAAGGGCAGAGCAGGGTGAGACTGAATTTCAGATTTAGCATAGATTGCTAGAAAACAGAGGAATTTCTTAGGTAAGTCACTGGATTCTGCTTTCCTGTCTCCCCTTCCCAGTCTGTTTCAGTAACAGACTTGCTTCTGAAGGAAAGATAATGTAGTTGGGAAAGGTTCCTTTACAGGGTGTTGTTCAGATGGTCTTCATCACTGATTCACAATGAGCAGACATTAAATGGTCATCTGCCATGAGCAGGGACACACAGATGGGTTAGAAGATGAGGCTGGAAAGACTGGCTGAGGTCAGATCTTTAAGGGATTGAACCATCCAGAAAGCGGGGAATCACTTTCCCCAGGAAGCAGGAAGGAAACACAATTGAATATGATTTGTAGAAAAGAAACCTAGGAGACCATGTAGAAGATGGAAATGAAGTGGGAGGAAACTCGCCTATTTTATTGGCTGTAACTGGAGGATGATATTCCAGTCCCTCAAAATTCATTTAGAGCAGAAAGTAAGGGAAGTCTCAGGGTGGGCGGGATCAGAACTCCAGATTGCAGAGCTTTCTAGAGCCTGTAGAGCAGTGGTTTTCAGACTTGACTGTGCACCAAACTCACCTGGAGAGCTTGTTAACCAATTTAGTAGAAATTTTTTAGTAAAAATTTGCATTTTTAACAAGTTCGGAAGTGATGCTGCTACTGTTGGCTGGGAACCCCACTTTGAGAACCACTGCTTAAGAGGCTTGGCAGCTGAGATGCCAATAAGGGTGTGAGGGCCAGATGTTAATTGGCTTGCTTTCTTTTACTGACCCAGAATTTCATGTCTACAAAGCTTTACTTTAGATGTTCTTAGGTGGCTTACTCTAAAACATCAACAAAGCCTGGTAAAGGTCCATGCTCTCAATGACTCTTCTCACCAAATCTGTATCACTTCTGGATGAGATTTCCAGGTATGTGCTCGTCTTTAAACAGATGCTTCTCTGATTTTTGGAAAATGCCCATCCTGGGCACTTGATTTCATTAGGATTGGTGGCATTTCTGCCAGGAAAAGCTTCCCCCCGCCAGTCAGCACTGCTACTGGCTGGCAGGGCTGTTTCAGGGACAGCCAGCAGGGGCTGCACAGAATGTGTTCTGTTGATTAGCCAAATTTACACAGGACATGCCTGGGAGATTATCTCTTTAGGCCAGGAGTTGAATTTCAAGGGCAAAGTCCACAGTTGGCAGCCGAAAGGCTGAGAACACCTGAAAGAGGGGAAGGATTTCACTTGACTTTCACTTGCCCAGGCCTCAGTGCCTCTTCCCACAGAGGCTGGGTTTTCTCCTTGTTGCTGCCTGAGCAGGTGACCTTGGGATGGTTCCCACAGAGCAGTGTGGCTCCAGGCACTGCCCTTTGCTGTCTACTTCAGCACCTGTGGCTTCAGGTGAGACACTTGCATTAGTCAATGTCAGCTGCCCTGTCCTCCTTGGCATCATCATTTCTTGAATTCTTTTCTGGGCTTGCTTCTTTCTTTGCGGGGAAGGCCTTCCTTTTCCTTCATAGTCCATGACTCGCAGGTTTCCCCCGAGCTCTCCTTTTCTTACCTTCCTTCATTAGTTCAGTACAACTGTAGAATTCTGTTTCAATGTAGGAAGGGATATTACAGGCTGCCTGGCACAGTGCTGCCCAACTTAATCTTTGTAAGGCACACTAGATAAAGGGAGACGGCTACCCATACATAGCCTGAGACAACCCACCTGGGGCTCCTGTAGCCTCAGTGCTGTCCCCGGGATGGAAGGACCATGTGGGTGGGTCCACACAGCTGTCGTCTATTTTGCGGATACTCACTGGGAACTTGGATTCAGTCCTAGGTGCCTGGGAGTTGAGAGGTAAGAATACAGAGTGCTCAGGGTGGCAGAGTGGGGACTGGGACTCAGGTCTTCTCACTTCTGCTCATTTAGGGCCTTGCTGTGTATGTAACACTGAAACTGTGTTTCACATTAGCAGGCAGGCATCAAACCATCTATCTGGCTAACTTTTGTTTAAGACATTTTTTAAAATAACAAAAGCAACACCAGGTGTTCTAAAAACTTTTGCAAAATGGGGAATACGTAAGGCAGAATATGAGCATCTTCTATAAACCCATGCCCCAGAAAAATAGTTATTGTTAACAGTTGTGTAGCCCTGAATTTTTTATTTATTTATATTTTTTATTTATATATTTAAACTAACATCCTTGAGCCATAAAGATTCTTTAAATGATGCATTTTTATGTACATTTAGTTTTACACGAAAAGTTTATGCTCTTAATTTAAAAAAATGGAAAGTAAGAAGTGTTGGTGAGAATGTAGAGAAGTTAGAATCCTCATACGTTGTTAGTGGGAGTGTTAGCAGTGCAGCTGCTGTGGGAAAGTTTGATTATTCCCCAAAAAGCCCCAAATTGCCATATGACCCAGCAATTCCACTCCTAGGTATATGCCCAAAATAATTGAAAACAAGGACTCAGATTCTTGCATGCTAGTGTTCATTGCAGCATTATTCACAGCAGCGAGAAGGTGGAAACAACCCAAATGTTCACTGACTGACGAATAAACAAATTGTACAAACAATGTGCAAAGAAAATGTATGAACACAGTAATACAGACTGTGGACTATTCTTCAGCTGTGAAAGGAAGGAAGTTCTGATGCATACTACAATGTAGATAAACCTTGAAAATGCTGCCGTAACTGAAATAAGCCATATATAAAAGCACAAATATTTTGTGATTCTGCTTATATAAAATATCTAGAAAAGGCAGACAGGAAAATAGATTAGAGGTAAACCAGGAGCTTGGGGAGAGGGGAGAATGGGGAGTTATTGCTTAATCATTGCGGAGTTACTGTTTGGAGAAGTTTGGGAAATAGTGGTAATGGTTGCACAACATTGTGAACATAGTTAATGCCACTGAATTGTACACTTTTAAATGGGGAATTTTATATACTTTACTGCAATTAAAAAATGGAAAGAAAAGATTATACTGTACTGAAAAACATATCACTTGTAATTTACCTAGGATATTTTCCCACCTCAGTATGTGCTTTTAAGGAGCAGCATTGCATTTCTTCAGAGGGATGTATCATAATTTATTTAACCAAGCCCCTTTTGACGGACAATTGAATTGTTTCTCAGTTGTTCCTATTATATGCAGTACTGTAATGAACAGCAGTATCCAGCTGTCTTTGCCCATGTGTCCTAGTACTTGTATTTTATTTCCTTAGGCAGAATTCCTAGAAGGAAAGATATGCTGATCAAAGGGTGTGCTCATTATAAATGTTAATAAATATTGCCAAACTGCCTTCCAAAGAGGTTGCATCAGTGTACTTCTCATCAGCAGGGTATGGAGGTGCCTCTTTCCACTGCACCCTGGCCCAACACAGGTGTTACACATTTTTTTACTCTTCGCCAATCTGATAGGTGAAAAAGGATTTCTTATTGTTACTTTATTTAGGATGTCTTCAGTTATTAATGAAATTAGCATCTTTTTATCTTTCTGGTAGTTGATTTTATTCCTTTGTAAATTTTCTGCTCAAATACATTGTTAATTTTTCTCTTTGGTCACTGTTTTATCTTGTAGACTTGTGAGAGATTTTACATACATACGGCATTAGGACTCTTTGCCATATGTGTTGCTGATAATTTTTCCCCCAGTAAAAAATTTTTTTGACTTTGTTTATGCTAATTATTTGCCTTTCACATGTTTTACATTTTTATTTAGGCAAATATTTTCCTTCAAGGTGCTTCCCCTCATCTCGCTTCTCGGCTGTGGAGTTGAATTTTCTGTCATACTTGGAAAAATCTTCTTCACTTGTCAGAATCACAAAAAAAAATTTATTCATGTTTTCTTTTAGTGTTTTCATGGTTCCAGTTTTTACATTTAAACTGTAATTAATTTTGCTGTAAGGAGAGGAGTAGTAACTAAATTTTCTTTATTTGTGTGTGTGTGTGTGTGAGATAGCGTCTCTCACTCTGTTGCCCAGGCTGGAGTGCAATGGTACGATCTCGGCTTACTGCAACCTCTGCCTCCCGGATTCAAGCAATTCTCCTGCCTCAGCCTCCCAAGTAGCTGGGATTACAGGCACCCACCATCATGCCCAGCTAATTTTTGTATTTTTGTAGAGACGGGGTTTCACCGTGTTTGCCAGGCTGGTCTTGAACTCCTGACCTCAGGTGATCCACGCGCCTTGGCCTCCCAAAGTGCTGGGATTACAGGCATGAGCCACCGTGCCCAGCAGGAATTACATTTTGTTGACAAGAAAACCTAAGATAACCTTTTTTTCTATTAAATTTTTTCTTTACTAAAAATTTGTAAACTTCTTTTCACTTAAGGATGTACCATAACAATTAAAAACATTTTCTGTGACATTAAAGAAATATTCCTTTTTTTTTTTTGAGACAGGGTCTTGCTCTGTAGCCCAGGCTGGAGTGCAGTGGCATGATCTCAGCTCATGCAACCTCCTCCTCCCAGGTTCAAATGATTCTCATGCCTCAGCCTCCCAAGTAGGTGGGACTACAGGCACATGCCACCACACCCGGCTAATTTTTTGCATTTTTAGTAGAGATGGGGTTTCACTAGTTGCCTAGGCTGGTCTTGAACTCCTGACCTTGAGCGATCCGCCTGCCTCGGCCTCCCAAATTGCTGGGATTACAAGGTGTGAGCCACTGTGCCTGGCTTAAAAGAATATTTCTGATTAAGTTTACAAAAAAAAAAAGCCTTTAGTGAGAGAGGCAGATTAAAAATTTCACCCAAGTCTTCTGATTCCTAATCCTGTTTTTTGTTTGTTTTCTCTTATCCTATATACGACACAACCAGATTTCTTTTGTTAATGTTTGGGGATAGTTGCATGAATCCCCTTTGCAAAACTTTCCAGTGCTTCCCATGTGCAATTGTATTGACACGCTGGACCTAGATCTTGTGACGTAGAAGCTTCTCCCTTAAAAATTTTACCTGCTTTGATGAGCTCACCCTGGCTGAGGTGGCAGCAGGTGGGCAGCTGGTACTGAGGAGAGGCAGTAGGCCAAAGTCTAAGCAGGTATTAAGACCCAGAAAGGGTGTGGCTTTTGGAGAAGAGCAGCTTGAAAGGTGTGAGGAAATGGAGCTGCTTTGCGAACAGATTCAGGAAGGTTTTTGAAGTGAGAGAAGGAAAAGAAATAATGTTTATTGAGTACCTACCTATGTCCCAGACACTAAGCTAGTCAGGTCCCACCTAACTGTATTTTAAAAGGCAGCTTTTAGTGCTGGATCAACCTAGGGTTGTTTTTCCAAGGGTTGTGAACTTGCGAACTCAGAAAAGTTAGAGTTTAGGAGACCGAGAAAAGCAGGATTTAGCGAGCATCATTTCTGCTCCATCAGCCAGGGGCTTAAACAGAATTTTTCTTTGAGACTGCTCTCTTTCTTTGCTCTGTTGCACGGGCTGGAGTGCAGTGATGCTATCACAGCTCACTGCAGCCTCTACCTCCTGGACTCAAGTGATCCTCCCACTGCAGCCTCTGGAGAAGCTGAGATCATGGGCACGAACCACCATGCTTGGCTAATTTTTAAAAATTTTGTAGAGATGGGGCCTTGCCGTGTTGCCGAGGTTGGTCTCGAACTCTTGGGCTCACGTGATCCTCTTACCTCAGCCTCCCAAAGTGCTGGGATTACAGGCGTGAGCCACTGTGCCTGGCCCAGAAATGTTTTTAGTAGAAATAGGCTAAGTAAGGAAGCAGGAGAAACCACTTCCAATCAGCATACATTCATTAGGCCCCTGCAGGACCAGTGCACAGACATATAGCACTTACCTTCTTGGAATTTAATAGCTTATTGGACAAGACATATGAAAAGCCAGTATACTGCATTGCAATTTATGCCACCCTAGATGTTTCACTGGGAGGAAAGGATTAATTGAATTACTGGTGGGAGGAGAGTGGGGAAAAGGAGGGCATGGTTTCACAGAGGAAATGGTGCTGGTACAGATTTTGAAGGAGGCATAGTTTCTTTATAAGGAGACAGGGCAGGGAGGGGCATTCCAGGTAGAAGGATTTGCATGCACAAAGACAGGAGTGAAGCTGTAAGCGTAGAGTGTGCAGGGAAGTCCCAGTTGGTCGTGTTTGTTGTCCTTGGCAGGGTAGATTGAGGAGTGTCAAGATAAGACTCCAGAGACAGGTCTCAGGGCTGGCTCTTGAAAGGCTGGATTTACCAGTGTCCTGCCTACCAGACCACCCCAAAACATAGTGGCTTAAAACCACAATACTTGCCTGGTTCTGGGGTTCTTGCTCGGGGTCTTCTTGGATAGTTTTAGTTAGATGGTGGGGGCCTCAGCCTCCTGAGTAGCTGGGACTACAGGCATGTGCCACCACACTCTGCTAAATCTGCTATTTTTAAAATTTTTTATTTTTTTGTAGAGATGGGGCTCTTGTTGTGTTGCCCAGGCTGGGAGTTCAGTTTTAGACACTTCTTATTTCTTAACATAAATTCACTTTTCACATTATGGATTTGTCTGATTGTTTCTTTGGGGTATTGTTCAGGTTCTTCCTCTCTCCCCTGTGTATTCTATAAACTGTAACTTAGATCTAGAGACCTGATTAGATTTAGGTTAAGCATTTTAGGGAGAAAACAACCCTTTATGAATGATGCAGCAGATCAGAGGCACATGATGTTTGGCTGGCCCATTATTATTGATGCTAAGCTTGATTACTGGTTAAGGTAGGATCAGCTAAATTTCTCCATCGTGAAATTATAGTTTTCATTTTGTGACTAGCAGGTAATCTGTGTGTGACCTTTGGCATTGTTCCCCATTAATCTTGCACGTAAGTTGTTTTATTGTTAAACTTTTTGTTATGGAAAATACCAAGCATAACCAAAGTAGAGAGAATAGATGACCACTGCTGTGTCCACCATCCAGCTTCAACCATTATCTGTAACTATTAACTAATAACTATGACTATTAACACATGAACTAGCTTGTTTTATTTCTATTCTTGTCCACTACTCTTCCTTTTTTACCACTGAATTTTGTGAAGCAAACTCCAGGCATCATACCATTTCATCCATAAATGCTTCAGAATGTATCTCCAAAAGGCCTTTTAGAAGTGTATTGGATGTGTGGTATCTGACTAGCAATTTTTAGGTGTGCTGACAAAGGAATGGAGAATACCATAGTTAGAGCTTTTTAGGTAGGTACAGTGGAAAGAGAAAGGAGCTGTGGATTTGAGACGGATCCATTTGTGATGAATCATGGATTTCAGCCTGGATTGGCAGAAGGAAAGGCCAAGAGGTGGCTGATATACTCTAGGAAAAAGGCTTAAGGGAACAGAGGCCTGGCCAAGTTCAGAGAGCAGCTGTCAGGTAGTGAATGGTCAAAAGATAGACAGGAAGGGAAACTGTGGTCAGACAGTAGAGGGCAAGGTTTTGAGATGGGTACTCCAAGGTTCAGGGTTTGTGCAAAAGTGTGGGTGACTCAAGTGGAAGTGGAATTGATGTCAGGGAATCAGTTGTGAGCCAAGAGTTTTGAGTGGATCCATGCACGTAGCTATTGAAGTTGCCAGGGTGGAGAGAGCGCCCTCAGGGAGAGCCTGGTGTGTGTGAGGGCAGGAGATGGTGCACAATTCTGTGAAGAGTTTGAAGATGTGGGGTAGTTGCTTTACTGCAGAGCTGGGGCACTGTGGAATCGGTTGAAAGCTTAGCCAGTGGTGGAAGAAGACAAGGTGAGAAAAATGCAAGACAACCACTTTAAACAGTTTTAAATGTATTGTGCTCTGTTGGACATTGCTGCCCACTGGTTGGAGTGGAGGAAATTAATGAGGTAGGGGGTTAATACTGAAGAGGAAGAGAATTGTGATACATAGGTGGGGTTGAAGCAGGAGCCCTTGAGAGGAAACGCAGTGAGCCCCTCTTCCTGTTTTATCCCTGAGGGATCCCTTTGCATAGTAACCCCAGTGCTTTTCTGGTTGGGGTTTGTTTTGGTAGGTAGTCTTTGTGAAGATCTGTGTTGCATTCTTTACACTTCACTTACAGGGTTTGGACGGGTTGAGTAGAGAAGGGGTGGCTGTCCCTGAGTGAAGCAGTGGTCCAGAGAACCCACCCCAGCATTTTCTTGCTGCTGGTGACCACTTCCCTCTTAAACATCTAGAAAGCCCTTGATGCCCAGGACTAAAGGTAGAGTGACCCCTTTTCTGAGCACATCATATTCCAAACTTTGTCTCTAAACTACCAGGGAAGGCATGCATGTCTCCTAGGTAATAGCCATCAAACTTATAGGAAAGAAGCACATTGTAGGTGCCAGAGTTTTGGAGAGCTTTGATTTCAAAAAGTCGTGGATTTGTAGATGAGCTAGAAATTAAAACTTGAAATAATTCTTCTTCTCAAAGATAGTGTCTCTTGAAATAATTCTTTGAGAATGATCATCACTGAAGGAGATGAGATTAAAAGGGAGTTGAGAGAAAAGAAGGCCTACCTGGCCAAATGCCAGCATCTCCTGGATTCTGAAGCAAACAGGAGTCTGTGCCCATGGACGTTAGACGTGGGATGATTTCTCACTATCTTGCCAGACACCTGTGTTTAAGGGAGTGACTGACCCACACACTTGCTTACGTGTTTTTATGAGTTTTAGTGTTGAGAGAAAAGTTCTCCTCTTAGGCTATGTTTAGAGTTCACTTCCTGCTGAGTTTACTGGTGTGTGTGCAGTAGAAATGCCAGTTCTGGCCTGGCATCATGGCATGTGCCTGTAGTCACAGCTACTCAGCAGGCTGAGGCGGGAGGATCGCTTGGCCCAGGAGTTCAAGTCCAGCCTAGGCTGGGAAACGTGTCCCTGTCTCTTAAAAAAAAAAATGATAAAGAAAACTGTCAGCTCTGCTTTATGCATCTTCTCCTGGAGGATGATGATACTTACTTACATATAAATCTTGCCTTATAGCATAGAGCATATTTTCATATACATTGTTTCTTCAGACTTATATCCTGTCCTCTCAGAGGAGAAAATTGATGTGTCTGGCTGCAGTTGACATAAAAACACCCTACTGTACTTTCCATGGCATAGTGGAAGGAATGCGAATTTTGAAATCAGTCCTGGTTTGAATTGTGGCTCTTCCTTTTACTAGCTGTATGACTTGGGCCTTGGTTTTCCTGTTTGGTAAAATAGAATTGGTAACATTTACCTCATAGGATTGTGTTACAGTATTAAATGAATTAACATAATTAACACCTGGGAACAATGCTTGGCACACAGTAGATAACTGGTAAAGAGAGGCCTTAGTCATGTTAATAACATAGAAACAGAAATAACATCAGCACCGAAGAAAAGGAGAGCATGCAGCTGTTCTAATCTTGTTTTTTTTTGTTGTTTGTTTGTTTGTTTTCTTTGAGACATTGTCTTGGTCTGTCGCCCAGGCTGGAGTGCAGTGGCACAGTCAAGATCACTGCAGCCTTGAAGCCTCGACCTCCTGGGCTCAAGTGATCCTTCCGCCTCAGCCTCCTGAGTAGCTAGGACCCCAGAGGTGCACCACCATGCCCAGCTAATTTTTAAACTTTTTGTAGAGATGGGTTCTTGCCATGTTGCCCAGCCTCATGTCAAAGTCCTGGTTTCAAGAGACCTCCCGCCTTGGCCTCCCAAAGTGCTGGGATTACAGGCATGAGCCACCATGCCTGGCCTTCCTAATCCTGTTCATTAACGTGATTGCTGTGAATGGCCTTCTCCTTGGCAGTCAACATACCACTTTCTCAAAGGACAAAGTTTTTAAAATGAGTTTTATGTTTTAATGAAATTTATATGGATATGTAAGGCAATATTGAATGATATAATAGTAATTTTTACTTTTTTTAAACCAAGAAGTATGTTTTATTTATTTATTTTTCTTGTTTTTACCACTACAGCGACAGTTTCCTTGCTATTTTTATAACCAGTGCTTATGCAGTCTTGGTTTTCTATAGCTCTCACAGAGACTGCAGACAAAATGCAGATGTTTTACATGAAACTGCAACTTAGTGAAAACCACTCTGTGAGGAGCTGAGCTAATGACATCTGTGTAGCTTTCAGGTGATCTGCTAGAAAATGGAGCCTAAAATATGCAGGGGCATGGATTTATATCATACCCCTTAGACAGTCTTCCTTAAATATCACTTCTTTCAGATGGAATTTTGTGAAGAGTTGCACAGTAATTCAAGACCCCGAGTTCTATAATAGCTTCTGTATTCTGTATTTCCAACTAAAGGCAGACCCATAGACTTTGGAAAACAGGTAAAAGGATTGACTTCCTACCAGCTAGAAATTGGAGCCAAGTTAGAGCCATGTAACTTGTATTCTTGCTTCTATTAGAACATTGTTTTGTTTAATCCTTATACTAGCCTGGGAGGGAAGGGGGCTGACCTAACAGTTAATTCTTTCTTAAGTATCAGGTATTGGCCTTTCCTTCCATGTACAAATGGGAGGCTGGCTCAGTGCTGAGGGACCAGGTGAAGGAGTGCATTCCTCCCTTCTCTTCTCTGTCATCTCTTGGGTCACACATGCTAGGCAGGAGTTGCCCTTTGCCTTATCTGTGCGACTGCTCATGATCTGGAAATGACTGCCATCACTCCTAGATAACACCAGCCCTGGGCTTTTGCGGAATGAAGCCCACATTACAAATCATGGGATTATAGTGACCAGGGAGAGGTCCTACTTGGGAGGGAGTGATTCTTCTTGAAGGTGAAAAACAGCAGGGCAGGGAGGCGACTACCTTCATGAAGTGCTCCTTGGTCTGTATCCTCCTTTTTGGTTAGAGGCAGGAAGAGTGAGGGGAATTTCAGCCACAGAAGAGTTTGCGTGTGTGTCATTTTATCCTCTTGTGACTTTTCCTCTTTGCAGCAGTGATCCCAGAAAACAGGAAAAACTGCTATGATCACAATCAGTTTTTAATGTAAAGAAAAGCTGATGATGGTTTTTCATTGACATAGGGCAAATTCAGGATTTGGGGCCTGGGGATGAAGCTGACGGTCTGTGAAAGTGCAGGCAGCCAGCTCCTTGGATGAGGTCCAAGTCCAAAAGCCTAGGGGTAAAAGTAAAAGGATGGCTTAATTTCAATGGACACCCGTGGCATCTTAGATGTTGTACCTTCCTGTGGCTTCTTCGCAACTACTCTACCATGTGGCGGCTGTGTTAGAGGGGGTACTACATCCAGAAAGAAGACACGTGCCAGTAGAACATCCATGCTGCATCATAGGTGGCCACAGAGCCATTACTTTCCTGTTTAGTTTCAAGTTGTAGATGTTTCGTATTTGCCTAAACACAAGATTGGCTTATGATTACCCGCTGGCTTACCAGCCCACTTTTTTTCTCACTCTGTTTCTTTTCTTTTTTTTTTTGAGAAGGAGTCTTACTTTGTCACCCAGGCTGAAGTGCAGTGGCACAATCTCGGCTCACTGCAGCCTCCACCTCCCAGGTTCAAGCCGTTCTCCTACCTCAGTCTCCCAAGTAGCTGGGATTACAGGCGTGCGCCACCACGCCCAGCTAATTTTTGTATTTTTAGTAGAAACAGGGTTTCACCATGTTGGCCAGGCTGGTCTCGAACTCCTGACCTCAGGTGACCCACCCGCCTCGGCCTCCGTAAGTGCTGGGATTACAGGCATGAGCCACTGCACCTACCCATCTGTTTCTTCAGCTTCTCATTATCTCACCAATTCTAGAGAAACAGAGTTGCTGGTTGTGTAGGCTAAACTAAGGCCACTGTGATGTCATTGCTTTTGTCTCCTTTGTCACCCTTTTTTTTTTTTTTTGATACTGGGTCTTGTTCTATTGCCAAGGCTGGAGTACAGTGGCACAGTCACCACTCACTGCAGCCTCGACCTCCTGGGCTCAAGTGATCCTCCTACCTCAGACTCCCAAATAGCAGGGACCACAGGCATGCACCTCCCTGTCCATGCCTGGCTAATGTTTTTTTTTTTTTTTTTTCGGTAGAGATGGGGTCTCCCTGTGTTGTCCAGGCTATTGGTCACCTTCTTTATCATAGTTCAATCCTGAGGGTGTTTCCTTGGCCTTCTGAATATGTATGAGGGATGGGATCTGAAAAGTCTCCTCCTCTGGGGCTGATCTTATGACAGACTTTATGAAGTTCTACCCAAGAATCTTTCCTTCGCTCACACTACACCAAAGGAGCTGGTGGCAGGTTCAGAATCTGTGAAGTGAAAAACGTATTAAAATTTTGTGTGGAATTTGAGACCTGTGTAGTTCTGTCTGTACTCTCTGCTCTTCAGTCACAAACAGCTCTCCCAGCTGTCCTCCTCACTCTTGCCTTCTTTGTTCTTGTTGCTGAAAATGCCCAACCTGGATGAAAACCTCTAAGCCTTGCTCTTCCTCCCGGCTCTTCGTTTCGGTAGAGCTTTTGTTATACTTCTGTCTATGATATCTCCCTCTTTTTCTGCTTACGTTTTCCATTATTTCAAGTAAAACTCATCTGCTATTACCAGATTGTCCTTATTTTCTTTTTGCGCGAAATTAACTAGCTTTATTGACTTTTCTAATAAAAGAAATACATGCTCATTGAGGAATATTTGGACAATAACAAAAAATATTAGGAAGAAAGTAAAAGTCACATAATCCCCTATAGCATAATTATTGTTAATTTGTGGTGTATCTTGTCCTTTGGGATCTTCTTCATATGTGTTAACATATATTGCTTTTTTCCCCAAAGTGCCATCATTTTTCACTTATATTTTGTAACCTACTTTTCTGACTAATATTACTTGGATATATTCCACAGACAGTACATACAGAGCTACTCTATAATGTTTAATGCTGCATAGAATTACATTGTATGGATGAATTGTTATTTAGTTAACCTGACAATGGACTTTTGGGTTGTTTCTGTTATTAAAAGCTATGTGGGCCAAAGCAGGAGGATTGCTTGAGGCTAAGAGTTTGAGACCAGCCTGGGCAACATAGTGAGATGCTATTTCTAGAAAAAAGTAAAAAATTAGCTGGTGTGGTGCTACATGCCTGTAGTCCCAGCTTTTCAAGAGGCTAAGGTGGGAGGATCACTTGAACCCAGGAGTTGGAGGCTATGTTGAGCTGTGATTGTGCCACTGCACTCCAATCTGGGCGATAGAGTGAGACCCCATCTCTTTGAAAAAAAAAAAAAAAAAAAAAAAGGTATGTGGTGGCAAATATCTACATATCTGTATGGCTGTGCCTACTTGTATAACTTCAGGATAGTTATTGCTAGAAGTTTCTAAAAATGGAATTACTGGTTCGAAAGCTATGTAATATACTTAAATTATTTAACAATATCTTTTTTTTTTTTTTTTTTTTTTTTGAGACAGAGTCTCACACTGTTGCCCAGGCTGGAGTGCAGTGGCGTGATCTCGGCTCACTGCAAGCTCTGCCTCCTGGGTTCATGCCATTCTCCTGCCTCAGCCCCTCGAGTAGCTGGGACTACAGGCACCCACCCCCACGCCCGCCTAATTTTTTTGTATTTTTAGTAGACATGGGGTTTCACCGTGTTAGCCAGGATGATCTTGATCTCCTGACCTCGTGATCTGCCTACCTTGGCCTCCCAAAGTGCTGGGATCACAGGCGTGAGCCACTGCGCCCGGCCAACAATATCTTTTAAAACTTGGAAAAGTATATGGAAAAGTAAAAGGTTAATATAATAAAAATCTATGTACCCATCATCCAAATTTCATAAATGTAACACTGTACCATATTGGCTTCAGATCTGTTAACATAAATTTTTTTTTAAGTTTGACAAATATGTACTCATGCTTGGAGGCTCAGGAAAAAAAATTGGACAAATATGACTAAAGCTTTCTGCAGTCCTTTCCTCCTCCTGATACTGATAAAAGCCTCATTACTGTGCATATCTTATCCTTTTACATACATGTGTCCATAAATAATGTATAGTATTGTGTTTTAAAATGTTATACACATGATACTATTCTTGCAGGCAAACCTTTTGCAGGTTGATTTTTTTTCATTCAAAGTCATTTTTAAAAAGTTTTCATGTGTAAAATCATTTGGTTTAATTGGTGTATAATGCACCATTATATGGCAGTGAGAAATGGTTAAAGTCTTTCTAATTTTTGTGTATTACAGACACTATTGTAATGACTGTGCAAGAGTTTGTGTACGCCAGCTACCTAGGAATGGAAGTAATGTGGTGGGGAGTATGATTCTTTAGCTTTACTAGGTAATTCCAGATTGTTCTCTATAGTAGTTGTTATGTGTTTACCACCAATGTATGTAAGTGTTCATTTCCCCTTATTTTTGCTAACACTTGGAGATCCCATGCTTCTCAGTATTTTCCAGTCTAAGTATGATATAATATCTCATCACTTTAATTTGCATTTTCCCAATTTATCAAAGAGATTGAGCAATATTTTATTTTCTTTGAATTCTCTGTTCATATATTTTACTTATTTTTCAGTTGGGTTTTCGTCTTTTTCCTTTAGAAGTTCTTTATATGTTCTGATTTTTAATCACTTGTCAGTTATGTGCCTATAATTATTTTCTTCCTGTCTGTGGCTTATCTTTTAACTTTGTATAGGTTATCCTTGTGAGGATATGTGTGTGTGCGTGTGTGTGTATTCCTAAATTGTTTTCCAGAAAAATTGTACTGGTTTACAGAACATCCAACAGTATATGAGAGTGCCCAGCTTGCCACACCCTGCCTGACTCTGGGAATAGTTTTATCATCTTGCCCAGCGTAATAGACAAAAAGTGGTATTGCCCCTTCTTTGGTGGCTTTTCCTAGAACATTCCTACCTCTTTGTTATAGCCAAAAGCTGGCTTTTCCCTGAAGATCTTACTTTCCTTGTGACCCTCTCCAGTGAAGCCACCTCACCTCCTCCCAACTCTCGCTCTGAACTCCCCATGTTGCTTCCAAGCCCGGGCTGGCAGCCTTTCCCATGAGAAGTTAGTCCCTCCTCTGCTCACTCTTGGTGCCCTTACCTGCCTATTGACTTCAGGCTAACTGTTAACAACCTTCTTCATATGTCCTCTTTTTGGCATAATTAGGATTTGAGGATTCATACTGAGAATCCATCAATGCTCCGGCCTCACAGTCCCTCCGTCCTTCCAACTCTAAGGACTTCGTCTTCGTTCCTCTTCGGGTACCTTTGGCTTTATCACTTGGAGCAGTGTCATTTTTAGGATGCTGAACTCGGAGATTCCTTTCCCTTCCCCAGTCTCCTGTCCATTTCCACCTCCCACTCCTTCACTGTCCCCTCCCAAGAGCTGGCTCTCCAGCTCTTCTCTGCCTGTGTTAGCCTCTTAGCCACCCTGGCCACTGCCTACTGATTTTTCTGTTCAGCCTGAGCTTCAAAGGCAGAAATTCTCATCCTGCACTTGCTGCTTACCTCAGTTCTCTCTCTCCCTTGTCCCTCCTGTGATCATTAGCCCTCGTGGACCACTTGAACAGATTTTTCTGCCGTAGCCCCGAGACCTTGGAGTATTGCTTCATCTTTCAGAAGCATAATCTCTGACCCATCATTCTTTTCTCAGAAAACTTCTGTGATTCCCCAGAGAAAAACTAAGATCCCTAATTTGGCTCTCAGAGGCCTCTAAGAGCCGACATGTCTCTGTCTTTCCAACTCTCTTTCTCCCTGGTCTACTTTCAATTAAACTCCCATCAGACTGACAAACACTTTGTTGTCCTTCATACGTCTTCTGCTTTCCTGTTTCCAAGCCCTTGTGCATGTAGTTCTATCTGTGTAGGAATATCCCTGTATTCTTTTGCCATTTGATCTTCCAGGCCTAGCACAAGGGTCACCCTCTCTGTAAAGTGTTCTTGATCCTTTATTTGGAAGTAATCTCCTTCTACCTAAGCTTCAACATTGTATCTCTCTAATGGCATCTCTCTAGTGGCACTTAATTTCATCTTTCTAATGGCACTTAAAATAGTCTTCCTGGTATTTATGAGATTTATATGTCTGTTGTATTCACCCTACAGAGTGGAAGCTCCTTGAGGATGGACCCATATCTGATGCATTTGGTGTCCAAACAGCACTAAACATATTGGCTTATGCATGGTTGGTGTTTGGTGTATATTAGCTGAATGAATGCATGACTGTAAGTATGAATGGAAGGAGGAAAGATGGTTGTCCTGGCTTCCAGGAACCATAGTTACAATTTCATACTGCCCCCCTTCTCCTGCTCTAGCGAGAAAAGAATCAGACTCACAGCTTGACCCAGGCCAACACAGGAATAGTTCAAGCTCCTGGCCCACATTGCACCTGGGGGAGCCTGAAGCTTGTCCTACCGTGGGAGCAGGAGCCTTGAGTACCAGGAATTTCAATGGGATGTTTTTGAGTTTAGGGAGTTAGGCTGGCTGCATTCCATGACATGCAAGGGAGAGGATTTTGGAGTAGCACAGAAAAAGGAAACCTTGGCCGGGCGTGGTGGCTCATGCCTGTAATCCGAGCACTTCGGGAGGCTGAGGCGGGGCGGATCACCTGAGGTCAGGAGTTCGAGACCAGCCTGACCAACATGGAGAAACCCTGTCTCTACTGAAAATACAAAATATTAGCCGGTGTGGTGGTGCATGCTTATAATCCCAGCTACTCAGGAGGCTGAGGCAAGAAAATCACTTGAACCCGGGAGGTAAGAGGTTGTGGTGAGCCGAGATTCCACCATTGTACTGCAGCCTGGGCAACAAGAATGAAACTTCGTCTCAAAAAAAAAAAAAAAAAGAAAGAAAGAAAGAAAAGAAAGAAAAAGGAAACCCTGAGCATGCTTTTGGCAGAGGTAGGTGCAGAGGGGCTGGAGAGCATGGTAACCCAGAGGGGAGGGTTCTATTTTTACCAAGTCACGCCACTTTCCTTCCTCCATACCTTCTAGGGCTGAGCCTCAGTTGAATGTGAGAAAAACACTATGGGTGTGATATTTGCCACTCTCTCTGCCTTGGGACCTTGAGTCATAGTCTCATTCTTCATCTCAAACAGTCTTCTGTCTCATTCTGTCCAGCTACTGTTTGTCCTTTACAGTCTGGCTCACATTTCCTCTCCCACAGAAGCCCCGTCCAGAGCTGCTCTGTCCCCTCGACCACCCCATTGTCCTGTCTTTCTAGTTTGTGTCCCACACTTGCATCGTTGGCTGTTGTGTCTCAGTGCCCTACATTCGTCTGTGAGCTCCCCACATGTAAGAATCACATCTCATGTTTTGTTCTCTCAGCTAAAACAAAGTGGTGATCAGTAATTACTGTCAATGTTATTAGGGAGCCTGCTATTGGAACTTGGAAGATTATCAGTAGCAGAAAAACTGAAGTGGGAATGGAAAGACGTGAAAGTAGAACTTAGCCTGGGCTAGTTCTCCAGAGTCTGAGTCTGGGGAGGAACTGCCCTTTCATCTTTACCATGGATTTCTTGAATTCTGGCTTCTGAAGCTCTGCCTTTCGACAGTAATCAGCATTTAGGCAGGTGAGAGAATCAGGTGTTCAGGGTGTGCCCTCCAGGGAAGAAGAGAGAGAGGTGATGGCCGGCACCCCATGCAGCAGTGACTAATGTGGGCCAAACTGGCACCATGCCTCCCAGCCCCCGGGTACGTGGGAGCTGTAGGCACACATGGTAGATTGGAGCTGGAGGGATCATTTACCAGCCCTTCCCTGAGCTGGAAGCAGGCGGGGAGCAGCAAGCCAATTGGCAGACTTGCCTTTTCTGCCTTAAAGTACTTTGTTTCTGTTGCTAACAACAGACATGGGTAGTATAAATAAAACACAGACACACAGGCACATAGACACATATGTGGAGACTGAATATTTGAGCTGTCAGGGGCAGGGGGAGGGTGGATGTGGACGGGGACTGAAATGTGTGGCTAAGCCTCTCAAGATAGTGTGCACTAGGTCTTCTCTTCAGCCTTGGAGGTGGGTGTAGTGTAAGGGGTGGCTGTGTGGGAGGCCCCCTGAAAGCAGTCAAGTAGGAAGTGATACTGTCTGGATGCCACAGGCTTCAAAGACTAGGTGCTCGTTGTGGCTGGATGCGGTCCTCATTAGGCAGACTCTTTCGAGCTAGTTGCTGGTGATCCAAGGGCCAATGGTAACTTCTTTCCTTCTGTTCTGCCCTTTCAAGGCTTGACTCATTGATCCCCGTTAGTGCTCACATGTGGTATAATGGTCAGCAGCTGCTGTGGCCTTTCTGGCTGACCTGAGCTGTACAAGCCAGCATGCCTAAATATGTGACTGTTGTTTTGGGTAAGCTCCTGAAGGATGTGAGCTTCCTTAGTAGAGACCGAGACCCATTCAGCCTCTCTGGAAAAGATGGTCTTAGTAGGAGGCTGAATAGTTCATGCTATAAAAAGCAACAGCTAAGTCACATGTGAGATAAGCTTATTCAGAGACTTGAGGTTCAGGTAGATTACAGGGAGGATGGATGATGAGGAAGACTGTGAGTCTCCACTGCTGGAAATATAAGTAGGGATGGGTTAGGTGTTCTCTCTTTTTTTTCCCTGGGTTGAACATTATATTCCCTGGTATCTAAGATTACATCAAGAGAGCCTCTCCTGGTTCTGGGAAAAAGAGTAACTGTATTGATAGGAATTTTAGAGCACTCCCAATGTGTGTAGCTTTGAGCACTTGATTCACAGATATCTCTGACACTTGGGATGATCATCTGATGGTGTGGGCATTTGGAGTAGCTCTTAGCTGGTCTCTCTTTTCCATCTTACTGCTTTCTTGGACCATATGTGACAGGCCTAAGGAATGTCCAACAGGAAGTACCTTTGGTCCATATGAATACCAAGTCAGTAATAGTTCCAATCTTCTAGAAGCAGTGAGACGCCACTCCAGTCTGAGGGTGAGACATGAAAAATATGTGGGCCTTTTCCCCAGTCATTGATATAGCAACATTTGTCTCCCCTGGGCAGGGGGAAATGAATTAGGATTACCCTCTGGGTTGAGCTTACAAGTCTGTCTTAGGATCTTGTTTTTACCCAGGTAGCCCTCTTGGCTATCCAAGGTGGGGTGCCTGGGTGGGGGTGGCACACTGGAAGCTCATAGCAGCTGCTTCTCTCCAGGCACTGTAACTCACTAGCAGCTTAGGACTAGATGTGAGGCATGTATCACGTGGCATTTGTTACTACAGGAGTTAAAGGACCAAAGTAAACTTAAATGGGTTACCTATTCTTATAATTTAGAAGGTATGCAAGATTATACCTGTAATAATAGCAAGCCCACTCAGTCTCTCATAAGCTTTCTTAAATAAGAGAGGGAAGGGTGGAGTTACTCCTATGGTCAGAATTGCAGATTACCCTTTTTCCCTAAAGAGGCCTAAGGGTTGGCTCCCATGTGACCCCCATCATCTCTGTAGTCAAGTAGCATCAGGCCTAGGAACCCCTAAGGAGATCATTCTCTCTCTGTTCCCTGGCTTAGGGCAGGGATGTGAGGCTTTTGCCTGGCACTAAGGAGAGGTAGTTGACCATGGCTATTATTGAATGAGGTTGGACCCAGCCTAGCTGATAAAATTCTAAAGCAAGATGGGGCAGTGCTACCCAAGGTGGTCACAGAGAATGAAGGTTCTTTTAATAGAATATATTCTAAGCCACTAGGCCGTGGTGGCTTCTTTGAAAGGTTGAAGTCTTGAAAGGTAAGAAGACCCCATCTAGTTGGGTTTCATGTGCTGCCCTCACCTTACCCCTACAAGTGGCACAGCAAGCTGCCTGTGATGTCTGGTGGTTGACTCTGCTGCCTGCATGGTTCAGGTGAGCAGAGCAGTTCATGTTGAAGCCCCTCCCACCGGTCAGGAGCCTGTAGGACTGTGTTGTTTTCCTTCCTGTGTCCTCAGTGACTGGGCTAGTGTCTTGCACAAGGCAGGTGCTTGGTCATTGTTTGTGGATTGAATGGCTTCTCAGCCTGAGCTTCAGGGGACCTTGGCCTGGGCCTTGGAGCATACTAGGAGTTGGATAAGCAGAGAGGAAGAAGGAGAGCATTCCAGGCTGCCAGTGATTTGAGCCCAGAAACATGGGGCAGAAATGGACACGTGGACATGTTTGGAGCAGAAGGTGTCCTGCCTGGAGAGAGGTAGGTGTGTGTGTGTGTGTGTGTGTGTCTGTGTGCATGTGCAAGTCTGTGTATCTCTGTGTGGGCAGGTCTGGGGAGGGTGGTAGGGCCAGGGCTGGCTGAAGAGGGAAGGAAGAATTGGAAAGTGAGATTGGTTGGAACCAATTAAGGGAACCTGAGTCTGGTGTGATTGGCGGTTAAGGAGCCCAGAAGAATGACATGATGATACTGACATTCCAGGATGCTTAGTCTGTCACTTATGAGCAGAGAGGACTGGAGGTAGAAGAATAAAGGGGAGCTTGTCATACAATAATGCTGTTTAACATTTATTTAGTGCCTCCTATGGGCTGGCACTGGATAAAGTGCTCTCTGTATAACCAGAGACCATTGCAGTAAACTAGGTATGAGGTGATAAAGTGGAGAAAAATTTCAAAGAAGATGACATTGTTTCTTCATATTTGGCTATATTTGGCTCTTATTTGGTTAAAGAAGAAATGGCTCCAAGGACGTCTTCCTCCTGGGTCCTGCTTCCGGCAGCTTGTCCTTGAGCATGGGGCTGTTAATCTGGCCTGGTTGGAGCTGCTGAGATTTTGCATACTCCCTGCCAGGAACCAGTGTCCTTGGGTCTCAGCTGGGGTGTGTCCCCACCCCAGCCATCTGGAAGGTCAGAGGAATTAGCCACTAGAATGTGCCCATTAGTGGCTTTGAGGGGTTACAACCTGTCAGTGGAATCTGAAGCCCGGGAACTGCCTCTCTCCCAGGGCTTTTCGGAGTTGGAACAGCCTGACTGTTCTAGCACTGACTGCTCCCTTATTTGGACAGTAAATTTTCAGGGTGAGATTGGACTTCTCTTTTGTCTTGGGAGAGTTTTTTGTTTTTTTAAGTATTTGACATTCTTGTGAGTGATTTTCAAGGAGATAACACGACATCAGAGCTATACCTTTCTTCACCTGATTCTTTCCTTGGTCTCTAGTCCATCCACTTATAAGACCCAGATGGGGGCCAGGCACAGTGGCCCACGTCTGTAATCTCAGCCCTTTGGGAGGTCAAGGCGGGCGGGTCACTTGAGGTCAGGAGTTCGAGACCACCCTGGCCAACATGGTGAAACCCCGTCTCTATTGAAAATACAAAAATTAGCCAGGTGTGTTGGTGGGCCCCTGTAATCCTGGCTACTCAGGAGGCTGAGGCGGGAGAATCTCATGAACCTGGGAGGTGGAAGTTGCAGTGAGCCAAGATCACGCCATTGCACTGCAGCCTAGGCAACAGAGAGAGACTCTGTCTCAAAAAAAAGTGAAAATAATAAATAAAAAAAAAACGAAAAAAATAAGAAGACCTAGATAGGGTTCCTAGACTGCCCACTCATCTCAGTCTCCCCAGGGGAGAAGCAAGTAACAGCATCCTATAGACAAGAGGCAAGGTGGCTGAGGCCCCGGGGTTGGGCTTCAGGGCCTGGGGGCAACTTCCTGCCCAGCCTTGAGACATATGTCTTGGTTTTGGGGAACTTGCTGTGCCCCTTGACTTGTGGATTTGTAGTTTATCAGCCCAGCTTCATGTGGGGCCAGGATGGGGAGCAGGGCACAGCCAGGAGTTGGGGTGGTGGCGATGAGATGGTGGATGGTAGTGGTGCTACTGAAGGGGAAGAATCTTCTGTGGCGATTTTGAGAGCACACTTCCTCTCTGTCAGAAGCGCAACTCTGTCAGCTTCTGGCTTTCCTTCTGATGGATCCCTGTAACCCTTAGGAAAGTCATTCAGCTAATGGCAGTGACACTAGATTCTAATGGAGGAAGGGAAAGCAGGAAGGAGAACATGTTTCTGTCAACAAAGGTGTGCTTTCACTAGTCAGAACTTGCTATAAGGCAGCCTTCAGCCTTTCAGGTGATTACTGTGCTTTGGGATTAAAGTGTCCTGCCGTTTCTGGAAGAGACTGCTAGTCATAAAGACAGGTAGGGCTGAAGGGTGGAGGTAGGGTCTCCAGCTGCAGTTGTCAAGAACCCAACGTGAAGGCTGACTGAGCGGAGAAACTGCTGCTGCCCAGAAAGAAAGCACTTTTAGCAGTGGTAAGTCCTTTGCATGCACTATCTTACTCAATCTGCACAACAGCACTTTGTGGTTGGAACTGTTCTCTCCATTTTACAGATGAGAAAACTGAAGCTTACAGAGGGTAGGCAACACATCCAAAGCTTCATAGCTGGTAGAGGCAGAGTTTCATACCCAAAGATCATGCTTTTCCCATTGTTTCTTACAGAGGAAACTGTGATAAGCCATTATTTTTCATAAATGTTACATTTTAGAATAGTTTCAGATTTACAGAACAGTTGCAAAGATAGTACAGAGAGACAGAGAGTTCCCATAGACCCTGCAAGCCATTAATTTTTTTTTCCCTCCTTTTCTGGTCCATTTTATGAGAATTCATTGGGGGTGGGGAACAGATTTGGAATGAGGACATTTTTTCCAGAGATTCCAACTTGGTAATTTTTTTCAGTAGGATTTTTTGAGCGTCCATCAGACTACATTATTTCTTCCCCAGTTCTGCTCTGCCTCAGCTCTGCTGGACTGGGCTGGGCCTGGCTTTGACATCTAGTTTCAGAGTCAAATGCCCCACTTTCTGACTCTCTCTCAATAGGGTCAGATGGTAATTGGGTTTCCGAGAGTTAGGAAGGCAGGTAGGTGTGGGGAGGATCTTTAGAAGCTGGGCTTCTGGATACTCTTCGGTCTCTGATGGGGCTATGACAGGGGAGTGTTAATATTTTCAGCTCATGTTTGATGGCATGGAGCCAGAGCCCTCCCGGGGGTCAGAGGCAACGTCTCTGGGGTGAGGCCTGTTTGCTTGGATGCCCTCGAGTCTGTCCTTGTATGGTGCCAGAGTGGCTCATGGTGGTCGCTGCTGTGGGCCCTGGCCATGGTCTGCAGGCAGACAGGCTGGCTGGCTGTAGGCAGGAGAATATCCCTAGGTAGCTGGTGTGCTTTGCTTTGGGTCCCAGGCACATTCTCCATTTAAGGGAAAGGGGTCTGCAGTCTTCTTGGCTCTGGGTGTGAATGGGCTGGCCTGAAGTCTGCTCATGGCCTTTGCTGGATGTGCTTTTTCAATGAGATCATTCCAGAATTACATTCCTATGAAATTATATTTCACTCAAGATGTAAAGCTGGATTTGTGTAAAAGCACTGGCACTAAAACTCAGGGCTCAGAGCGGGGCAGAAATGGGAAGAGGGATAAACAGCTCTTCTTTAGGAGGAGGGGAAGGAAAGACAGAAAGAGAGAGAAAACAGTTGTTAAAGGATTTTGCATTGAAAATTGGTGAGCTGTAAGCATACCCAAGGAGTTGGGATTGCCACTCACCCCTGGAAAGGCAGGCTTGATGTTTGTTGTCCCAGCTGCCTGCCACCCCCAGGCAGTTTGGAGGGAGATGCCCTTGAGGCTTCAGTGTGTAAGGTTGCTGGAACGCTGGAGCCGCCCAGGTGTCCCCTGGTCATGGCACTCTAGGCCTGTCCCTGCCTTTCTAGCCTCATTTTGCACCATCCCATATCTAATTTCTTTCCCTCTCTCTGTTTCCTTCTCTCTCACACACACCCACACTCTCACACTCACTCTACTATTAGTATGATATATTGCTACTCACAACACTCCTGACACCAAATGTGTGGGGTTTTTTTCTCTCACATTTGCCAATTTGCCAAACTTTCTGGACACCAACTGGGGTTTCTTACAATTTAATTCAATTTTGACACTACCTGGAGCTAGCATAATCTCCACAGATTAAGTGGGGACAAGACTGTCCCCACTTCAGATGCTAATCACAAGTCCGGGCCACCCATACTTTTGACCAACTCACTATAAAGTTGGAGGGATGGGTTCCCACAACCCCCTCCTCGGGTTTGGTAATTTGCTAGAATGGCTCACAGAACTCAGAAAAACAGTTGACTTACTATTAACCCTACTATTAGTATTATATTACTATTAGTTTATTATTAAGGATACAACTCAGGAACAGCCAAATGGAAGAGATGCATAGGGCAAAATTTTGGTGTGTGTGTGTGTGTGTGTGTGTGTGTGTGTGTGTGTGTGTGTGTGTGTGTAGAGCTTCCATTCCCTCTCAGGGTGCACCACGCTCCCAGCACCTTGATGTGTTCACCAACCCGGGAGCTCTCTGAACTCAGAAGTTTTGGGCTTTTATGGAAGTTTCACTATGTCGGCATGCCATATTTTGAATGTCCCCTCCAAGACTCATGTTGAAATCTGATTGTCATTGTGATGGTATTAAGAGGTAGGACCCTTCAGAGTGATTGGGCCATGAGGGCTCCACCCTCATGAATGGATTAATGCTGTCATTGCTAGAGTTTGTTTCTGATAAAATCAAGTCCGGCCCCCTCCTGCCCTCTCTCTCTTTTGTGTGTACTGTTGTGCCCTTCTGCCTTTCTGCTATGGGATGATGCAGGAAGAAGGCCCGCACCAGATTCAGCCATCAATCTTAAGACTTCCAAGCCTCTGGAACCGTAAGAAATAAATCCTCACTTCATTAGCATAAATTCAGGTATGGTAGAGGGACTTGTTATGAATCACAAAGTAGGCTCCTCTCACCCCCATCCCTCGGGAAATGCCAAGGGTTTTTGAAGCTGTGCCCAGAACTGGGAAGAAGGCTCTCTCTCTCTCTCTCTCTCTGTGTGTATATATATATATACATATATATATTCCTTATTATATGTAGAGAGATACCTATATATATTCATTATTTTATATATATGGAATACATATATATATCTCACAGTAACACACATGTGCACACACGCACACACACACACACTCACAGCCCCTGCATGCTGGTAGTGTGAGATTGTATACCCCATACTCTGTATGATTCTGCTTTGTATTCCTGTGTATATACTGTTGCCCATAGCGTGGAATGTCCTTTTCTCCCCTTGTCTGCTGAGAGCCCTCTAGTTGCTCTAAAACCCATTTTAGCTTTGCCTCCTCTGAAATCTTTTGTGCTGCCTGCTGATGGTTACTTTCTGGCATCTTTGTGCTGCCACAGCTCCTTGTGCATCCCACTGCTCTTGCACGTTTCATTTGATATGTTTTCGAGGAAAAGCCTCTAGTATGGGGCTTAGTAAAGGGTAGGTGCTTGTGAAATGATTGTTGAAGAAAGAAACTAAATGAATGAAGAATTGGATCTAAGTGAAGGTCATGTACTGCAGGCAGGGCAAACCACAGAAAGGTGTCTAACATGGCATAAGTGCTATCAGAGAGGCTAGGAGATGAGTGTCAGACTGGCAGAAAAGGTGGGGTGTGCGTACTTCCCTGTGCACACAAGTATGGAGTCGTTCGTGGAGTGGCAAGATAGAGTCTGTGCAGTGGTGCACACCTATCATCCCAGCTACTTGGGAAGGCTGAGGCAGGAGGATCATTTTAGCCAGGAGTTCAGGGCTGCAGTAGCTATAATGATGCCCCTGCACTTCAGCCTGGGTGACAGAGCAAGACCCTGCTCATAAAAAGATTTTTTAAATAAATTAGAAAAAAGAAAAAAAGCCCAGTGAGTTCTGGGTTCCATAGACTGACTATAGGGATTAGGTCTGGACTCACTCAAGGTGAGATGAAACTATTTTCTGAGCAAAATGCAGCAGGATAGAAGGAAAAGAGCTGTAGCTTTGGAATTGAGGATTCTGGGTGGTGGTGATTATACTGTTAATAATGATAACATAGTCCTAACTATGAGCCAGACACTATTCCAGGCACTTTACATATGTTAATTCATTTATCCTTACAATGTCTCTATGAAGTAGGACTACTAATTGTTGATTTATGAAGATTGCAGAGCAATTCTAGACTTGGTTCTACTCTTACTAATTGAGTGAACTGAGGGCAAGATGCTTAGCCTTCCTGAGCCCCAGCCTCCTCCTTTGTGAAATGGAGAAGATACCTTTTGCATTTAATCCTATTGGGCTTATTGGTAGACTCAAATGAGATAATATGTGAAAGTGTTTTTGAAAAGTATAAAGTACTCTAAAGTACTTTGCATTGGGGAAGAAGGGAAACTTGCAAAGTAATTGTAGTTTAGATACTGGGCTCTTACTTAATGCAGATGCTGCTTTGAGCATGGGCCACAGTTGCCCTTCACAGCTACACAAGGTGGGCTACTGGCAGTCTCTTTGATTAAATGCCAGGATTTGAGCTGCTGTTAAAAAAATCAAGAAATCTTTTTTTGCCCCTTTCTTTCTTTTTTATGTTTTGTAGAGATGGAGCCTCACTATGTTACCCAGGCTGGTCTTGAACTCCTGGGTTCAGGTGATCTGCCTGCCTTGGCCTCCCACAGTGCTGAGACTACAGTCATGAGCCACCGCACTTGGCCCAAGAAATGAGTTTTATTGGGGCCAAATGTATATGTGAAATGTCATAAGGGACAGATTTTTTGTGCTAAACCAGTCCTTCTTTCCCAGCCAGGGGAACAGTGGTAAAGCTGGGTGGTAGGCATTTGCATGGGGCAGGATTAGGATCAGTGTGGCCACTGCAACAGGTGGCAAAAAGGCTGGCTCAGAGCGGAGGCACAGCAGCTGACTGCAGGGTCCCATGAGCAGCAGGTGTGTGACCCCTTTTTTCTAAGACGAGACGCTTATGGGAGTTTTTAGAAGTTGCTTTATGACCAGGCGCAGTGGTTCACACCTGTAATCCCAGCACTTTGGGAGGCCGAGGCGGGTGGATCACTTGAGGTCAGGAGTTCGATACCAGCCTGGCCAACATAGTGAAACTCCATCTCTACTAAAAATACAAAAATTGTCTGGGAGTGGTGGTATGTGCCTGTCATCCCAGCTACTCAGGAGGCTGAGGCACGAGAATCACTTGAACCTGGGAAGCAGAGGTTGCGGGGAGCTGAGATCGCACCACTGCACTCCAGCCTAGGTGACAAAGTGAGACTCTTGTCTCAAAAAAAAAAAAAAAAAAAAGAAGAAGTTGCTTTACGTTGCTGTTACCTTGGCAGTGGAGACTGTGTCCCTCAAAGTGGTTCTCTGCTGGCACTAGATACACAAATGTGTCAGCACTTGAGCTTGGCAGGCATTGCTGAGTCAGGCAGTGAGTGATAAGGGAGATGAAGGGGACATAGGGGGAGTGCCTCCAAGAGCAGCAAGGAGGGGCAGCGTGGCCCTTCTAAGCCACATTACTACAGTATTCTCTGGAGCTTCTTAGAGCCAAGTGGCTTCTTCCATGAGGTTCCTGCAGGCCTGAGAGTTGCCTGGATTGACCATGATGCCTGAGTGTATAATTATAGGTCACTGAACAGAACCCCTAGTCAGCTACATCCCTCAAAAATGCCTAATTGTAGGCTACAAATATGAAAATATACAAGAGCTTAGAAACATGTCATACCTCATTACAAAGAGCAGTGGCATGAGTCAGCTGTGACTTGGGTGGCTTTAGTGTGCTTGGTGAGCATGCTGACTAGTCCAGAAGAGGGCAGGAGGCACATTCCCCAAGCTTCCTACAGGGAGATTGAGGACTTTGGGAAAAGGGAGAAAGTATAAGCTGTGACCATAGCCTGCTAGTCACACCTACTAAAGGGGTCTGCTCACCTGATGGTAGATCTGATTCCTCTTTGGGAATTGTTTCCTGACCAGTTTACAAACCACATTAGAAAATAGCACATTTGGCCAGGCACGGTTGCTCATACCTGTAATGCCAGTTTTTTGGGAGGCAGGAGGATCACTTAAGGCCAGGAGTTTGAGACCAGCCTGGGCAAAATAGCAAAACCCATATCTCTACAAAAAATTTAAAAACTTAGCTGGCTATGGTTGCATGCACCTGTAGTCCCAGCCACTCTGGAGGCTGAGGCAAGAGGATCACTTGAGCCCAAGTTTGAGGCTGCAGTGAGCTATTACTGTATCACTCACTGTACTCCAGCCTGGGAGACAGAGCAAGACCTAATCTCTAAATAATAAATAAATTAATTAATTAAAGATCCTTGAGGGAAGTGAGGTCATATGTAATACCTTATATTACCTAACTGGGCCATACAGATTTTATTGCTGGGTTGAGGGAGCCCACTCTGTCTCCGGGTGGGGAGGGGTACTTGGATAAGTGCCCAGCCTGGTTGCTCTCGTCCGGTCTGGCAGTGCTTTCTCACCGAGAGGCCTCTCCCAGCTCAGAAAGAAGGAACAGCTCGATCTAGATCTCTTTCTTTTGTCCCTCCCTGTTCTCCCAACTCCCCTTGGTATAGATGAGTCTATACACACCCTTGCTGCCAGTGGCTTACCATTCCTTTTCTGAGTAACTGCCCTTCATTACCAGATCTCTAGTGGTGATAGTAGAAGGGAGGGTTAATCTGTGGCCCTTGAGGTACTCTTTCCTCTCAGTTTTAAACTTTTTAGTCAACTCTAAGAATCTAGGAATCTCAGTATTGAAAGCGACCTTAGGTGCCACCCATGCCCATCTCAAAGGCGAGGGGGTGGACTAATCTTACCTGCCTTTACTGTGGTATTCCCAGCATGTAACTGAGTGGAGTGTGGTAGGGGGTGCAAAAAATACTTGCGGAATGAGTGAGTCCCTGTAAATAGCAGCAGCTTCACAAGACCACTGTCATTGCCTCATTTGTTCATTTTTTTGACGAATATTAGTAAGCTCCAATTATGTGCCAGTTCCTTTTAAGTTCTGGAATACTGCGATGAACAACACAGTCCTTGTCCTCTGGAACATATTCTGTAATTGAGAAATAAGGAATTAAAAAGAATTGATAGTCTCCAAATGGAATTTAAGAATTAAAACTTCTTCTTCATTTTGGCCTCTCAGGGTCTCTCATTTTCTGAGGTCTCCTTGGGGGACCCTAGAAAACACATCTAATCCCTTTTTCACACGAGAGCCTTTCCGAATTCCCAAGCCAATGATCACCCTCCCTGCTCCACAGCCTTCTCTTCTCCAGGGTAAACATTCTCAGTTCCTTCCGTCATTTCTCCTGTGACATGCTTCTGAGTGCCCTCTGCATCCTTGTCACTGTCCTTAGGACTCGGTCCAAACTGATAGTCTGTCCCTCTGCCAGTTGGGAGTCCACAACAGAATACCACCTCCCACACATTAATTTCCATGGAGTGTTCCAGCCTGGAGCCTCTCCTTACTCCGGGCTCAGGCGATAGGTGAGGGAAAGAGAAGGTCCTGGACGTGGCCAGACTGAGATCATCTTCATATTTGGCCAATCTTGGATTCGAAATTCTTTTCTTTTGTCTCCTCCCTGCCTCCCCACCATCCTTCCCTTGGTATAGACGAATCTACACACAGCCTTGCCGCCAGAGGCTTGCCTTTCCTTTTCTGAGTCACTGCCCTTCATTACCAGGGAAATTAGCATGAAAAAGCGAATTCCAGTTCTATAACTGTATTCTATTCTTGTCCTCTGTCACATTCTCCACCCCAGCACCCCCACCTAAAATGACAAAAGTTGAGTCCTGTGACATCACAACAGTTGACTATTGTATCAACAGCTGTGATGTCACCAACAGAGGATTATGACTTCAAGGAAGAATGGAGGGGGGGCGCATAGCTGGCAAGAAACCCCGTGGGAACAAAGAAGGTATTTTCATGCAGATCTTCACCCAGAAAGCCTGAGTTGGCCTTTCAGTGGATGGTCTGTCAGTGGAAGCCCTCTCCTTGGTTCCCATTGCTCCCTGTCTCTTTGGATTAATGATTTGGCTTGTGGACATTGCCCAAGTCTGAGCGTGTGTGGAAGGTCCCTGCTGGCCGGCAGGCTTCTGGGCTGTCTTTGGGTTTTATTCATGAGGTTGGAGCTGAATAGAGCTTTTCAGGGAGGGAGTTCAGAGGGGTGCCTGGGAGCCTAGGGTGAGGCTGATGTGGATGTGCAGGCGCCTGGGCTGAGGGATAACTGGTGTGCAGGCACTTCTGTTCAGGCAGAGGGGCTATTCTACCAGCCACTCTGGGAAGCCTGAGTGTGCTGCCACAGGCCTGAATGTTGACTCCTGCCCGCTTCTGGGGCTGGGTTGGGCCTGCCCTGGGAACTCCTCTTGGCTCCATGAACAGAGACTTAAAAACACCTGCTGCAGAGACTCCCAAACTTTCTTAGTTCATGGGCCTTAGTGTTTCAGTAATTTTTTTTTTACAGTGTCCATAGCCCAAAAGAAATACCTAAGTTTTCTTTTATAAGTAGGTTTTTTGTTTGTTTTTATATGAAGTCTCACTCTGTCACCCAGGCTGGAGTGCAGTTGTGTCACTGTATCCTCCGCCTCCCAGGTTCAAGTGATCCTCCTGCCTCAGCCTCCCTAGTAGCTGGGACTACAGGCAGGCACCACCACTTCTGGCTAATTTTTTGTATTTTTAGTAAAATTAGGGTTTCACCATGTTGGCCAGGCTGGTCTCGAACTCCTGACCTCAGGTAATGTACCCGCCTTGGCCTCCCAAAGTACTAGGATTACAGGGGTGAGCCACTGTGCCTGGCCTTAAGTAGGTTTAAACAATTAAGTATTTATATCCTAACAACTGAGTAGCCATCTGAAAAAAAAATGATATAAGAAATGGAAAGGAAAAATATTTATATTCCATTCTTAACCACACTTACTAATGGGATGTACTAGGTACTGCATAGCATATCAGACCTTGGAACCAGATTGATTAGTGCCATGCTTATTTCCTGTTCCACATTGCTTTTCACATGGTATTTGCTTTTTATCACAGCAACTGCTGAAAACCCAGCCTCAGAAAGAAATGACATCATCGAAAAGAATGTAATGCAGTCTGTTGTTGAAGCTGTGAACTCATGGGGTGTTCAACAAATGTTGAGTGTTGCTCTGTTTCCCTCAAAGATTTAAAATATTTAGCAGCATCCCTGTGAGTTCGTCATGGTGCTTTGGGGCACCTCAGCACACAGTCTGAGAAGCACAGACCTGAAACTGCCAAGTAGCACTCGCTCTGTTTAAAGGAGGAAGAAGAGGCAAGTTCGGTCGTCATCATGGCCCTTAAAGGAGTTGGGCAGGTGGATGGACAGACTCTTTCTCTGCAGTCTCAGCTCCAGCAGACTGCACTGTTAGGGGGAAGGTCTTTGTTTGACCAGGGTCTGTGTGTGTGAGCCCCTTTCCCTAGATGGGGAAGAATGATGATAGGCATCTCTTACGCTTATTTGTTGTTGACTCAGAGCCTTCTGAGCTAGATGTCTTAAAGAAAAATGGGATTTTGACAACCAGAATTTAGGGGCCAGGCGTTGGACCTTCTGCTAATATCCTTTAGTAATTCTTTTTTTTTTTTTTTTGAGACAGTCTCACTCTGTCACCCAGGCTGGAGTGCAATGGCACGATCTCAGCTCACTGCAACCTCTGCCTCCCGGGTTCAAGCGATTCTCCTGCCTCAGCATCCAGAGTAGCTGGGATTACAGACACCCACCACCACGCCCAGCTAATTTTTGTATTTTTAGTAGAGACAGGACTTCACCATGTTGGTCAGGCTGGTCTTGAACTCCTGACCTCCCAAAGTGCTGGAATTACAGGCGTGAGCCACCATGCCCAGCCCCTTTTCTAATTCTTTATCCAGATAGAGTGGGGCTGCAGGGGTGTACTTGGGATGGAGGGTGGCTTCCTGCCACAAGATATGACAGAGACCAAAGGACTAATGTGCTCTGGTATCACTTCTAGAGCCTCATGCCAACCTCTCCAGACTCTGGGGTCTGCTGCTTATGAAACGCTAGGCAAATTACTTAACCTTTCAGCCTCAGCTTCTTCATCCATAAAATGGAGATAATGGCAACTATTTCACATAGTTGTAACTAAGATTACACAAGCTAAATATAAATACGTGCATAGAACCAGCAGAGCCTGGCTATATAGGTGTGCTTTCTTCTCCTACTTCCAAATTTGAGGAAAAAAGGGCTTTCCTCCAAAGGGAAATTGAGCCCTAATGATCTAAGATCTATAGTTCCAGTGTTACCCTCTACCCTCTACTGCTTCTTTTTTCTCTTCTTTTCTTTTGTTTTTTTTTGAGATTGATTCTCGCTCTATTGCCCAGGCTGGAGTGCAGTGGCGCGATCTTGGCTCACTGCAACCTCCGCCTCCCGGGTTCAAGTGATTCTCATGCCCCAGCCTCGTGAGTAGGATTACAGGCACCTGCCTTCATGCCTAGCTAATTTTTGTATTTTTAGTAGAGACGGGGTTTCACCATGTTGGCCAGGCTGGTCTCAAACTCCTCACCTCAAGTGATCCACCCACCTCGGCCTCCCAAAGTGCTGGGATTCCAGGCTTGAGCCACCGCACCTGGCCTCTCTACTGCTTCTTAATAACTTTGCTCTGTGGATCCAGTGTTCCCAAATCTGCTGAGCTCTGTATCCTGCTTGCTATATTAAACTTTTTAATGAAGTATATCATACAACATGAATGTATATATGTATCCAAGTCAACAAATTTTTACAACTGAACCCATGTAACCAACACTCAGATCAAGAAACAGTCTATTATCAATATCCCAGAATCTCCCTCTAGTATTCCTATGGGTAACCACTCTCCTGACTTCTAATAGCATTGATTTATTTTTGGGTTTTATTGTTTTCTATAAATAGGCTCATCTAGTATGTATTCTTGGTTTCTGGCTCTTTTATTCAGAATAATGGAGAGATTTATCCATATTGTGTGTAGCTGCAGATGTTCATTCTCATTGCTGTATAGTAATCATTATGTAAAATACCAAAATTTACCTTCTCTTCTTCTGATTATGAGCATTTGAATTTTTAGTTTATAGCCATTATGAATAGTGTTGTTATGCACATTCTCATACTTGTCTTTTAGTATGCATGTGTATGCATTTCTGATGGGTATAAAACTAAGAAAGGAATTGCTGGGTCATGGGTTATACCTATATTTAGCTTTAGTATATAATACCCAACGTTATTCCAAAGTGGTAGTATTGATTTACACTTCCTCTGTCGGTGTTTGAGAATTCCAGTTGCTTCACATCCTTGCCAACAGTAGGTATTTTCTTTTTCATTTTATCCATTCCAGTGGGTATGTTAATGGGTATCACATCTCAGTTATAATTTGCATTTTGTTGATGACTAATAAAGTTGGATACCTTTTCATATATCTCTTCACTGTTTGGGTATCCTCTCTGGTGAAGTATCTGTTCTACTTGTGCCATTCTTCTTTTGAGTTGTTTTTTATTTATTTGTAGAAGTTCCTCATATATTCTGGATATGAGTTCTTGGTTGGATGGTCTACTGAGTACATTGTCTTATACTCTCTTGGTTTGCTTTTCACTCTCTGTATGGCATTTGTTAAATGAACAAAGTTCTTATTTAATGTAGTCTAATTTGTCAGTGTTTTTCATTATGGTTATCACTTTTTGTTTGAGATGCAGTTTCGCTCTTGTTGCCCAGGCTGGAGTGTAATGGCGCGATCTTGGCTCACCGCAACCTCTGCCTCCCGGGTTCAAGCGATTCTCCTGCCTCAGCCTCCCGAGTAGTTAGGATTACAGGCATGCGCCACCACGCCTGGCTAATTTTGTATTTTTAGTAGAGATGAGATTTCTCCATGTTGGTCAGGCTGGTCTCAAACTCCCGACCTCAGGTGATCCACCTGCCTCGGCCTCCCAAAGTGCTGGGATTACAGGCATGAGCCACTGGGCCTGGTCTTATAAGCTTTTCAGAGAGCAATTTTAGTTGAGTTCTTGGGCTGAAGCTACTCCTGCCCAGAATCGTTTGGGTTTTCACAGGGGGAGGCCCCCTTTTGAATTTTCTGAGTGGTTGTGGTTGCTGTAAGTGGGTCAGACCCTTCACTGGGAAGGCCAGAGGGAACTAGAGATGGGCCTGGACTGTGGAGCCCAACTGCTGTTCACCCTATCTAGGGAGGGCAGTTCTACTTACAGGGTACAGCAGGTGTGAAGGCCCTGGGGTAGGAACATACCTGGTGTGTTTGAGCACATGGTATCGGACAGTGTGGCTGGAGTGGAGACAGTGAAGGAGAAAGAGTAGTTGAAATGGGGCCAGAGTTATAAAAGGGACCCAGACAATGGAGGGCCTTATAAGTCATTGTAAAGATTTTGTCTTTTACTTTGAGTAATGGGAGCTATGGTTTTCAGAGTTTTGAATAGATGGGGTGACAGGAGCCATGATGCTGGTGGGGAGTACATGTGATGAGTGTAGCTCATTGAGGATCTGTTCTTAGTGGAATCGGAAGCAGAGGCAGCTAAAAGAGTGAGGATGAGGGAGGAGGTGTTGAAGTTGAGAGCTGGAGGGAAAGCTAAACCCCAGCCCGGAGACTTCCAGTACCACTGGGCTCTGAGTACCCACTGTTCTTTGTAGATGGCTCCTCATTGTTCTTTGTGTTCTCATTATAGAGGTGGAGTAGTCTCCGTAAGCTATCTGTGGTAAAACGGAGGTATTAGGATTTTGCCCAGTCCCTTTAGCCTTTATTATTTCCTAGTCTTACTCGGAGAAGGTGCAGCTTGTGGATGATAAGTTTCTTCTAGAGCAGAGGAGGCAGCTTGCCATCAGTCAGGTTGAGCTCAGCTAGACCAGAGAGCGTGGGAAGGGTGAGAAGGAGGTCAGGACTTAGAGTCAGGAAGAAGTTGACACTTGAACTGGATATTTAAGAAAGAATGGGGGGCAAGGGACACTGAAAATCAAAGGAATTGGTTGAACAAAAGCTTGGCGGCATGAACGTTCCTGGCATGTGCAGGAAATGTCATCCAGTGAGATGTGGCTGGCCAGAGTGAAGGTGCTGCTCTAAGATAGGACTATGGCCTCTGGATCATCGAAATTGCAGGACCCACCATGTTCTCCCTGCCAGAGCGAAAGAGGGCAGTGGTTGGTCCCCAGGAGCAGGGTTTTTTATGGATCAGGCTTCCAATCTGCCTTCTTTTTCCAAGTGGTGACAAGATATTGGGCAGAGTAGGTGCCATAGTCTTGACAGAGCTAGGATAAGCCACTTGCTGAGAGGCTGAGTTTCCAGAATGGCAGAAACAGCCATGTCTAGGTTTTTAAAACTATGTGAGAAACAACTAGATTTCCTTTGGCCTGAAATTGCCTAACAAGCCCTCACTCCAATTCAGGCTTTCAGGAAGTGTGTAAACCCAGCTTTAAACCTCTGCAGGATCTGCACTGAAGTGGAGAAGGACCATCTGGCAGGAAAAGGGATTGAAAAATGGTTGAGGTTGAAAAAGCAGACTTAAAGGGCTTTCTTTGAGGAGGAGGGTTGGGAAAGAGGATGTGGGAATGATAAGTGGACAGTGAAGAGATGGAAAAAGTTCTTACTTTTTTTTCTGATTATTATGCAACAACAAAAAATTGTCTTTCCTGTGGCTGATTGAGGGAGATTTCAGCCTCACGGGGACCTGTAAAAACACCCATCTATCATCTGACCTCCCAGCAAAACAAATGTTGGTTCCTCTCCACTTGACCAGGCTCACTATCCCCACTACATTTTTACTTGAAGGGCTTTCTGGACCTGGGGCTGGAATGGAGAAGATCTAAGATTTACAATGTGTATAGAAGTAGTGAAGGAGAAAAGCGTTTACTGTTTTGTAGGGAATGGGACAGTCTTGAGAAAATCCTTCCTGGTACTTCTCTTCTCTTCTCTTCTCTTCTCTCTTCTCACAGGGTCTGACTCTGTCACCCAGGCTGGAGTGCAGTGTCATGATTATAGCTCACTGCAGCCTTGGACTTCTGGGCTCAAGTGATCCTCCCACCTCAGGCTCCCAAGTAGCTGGGGCTACAGGTGTGCATCACCACCTCCTGCTAATTTTTTATTTTTAGTAAAGACAGGGTCTCGCTCTGTTGCCTAGGCTGGTCTCAAACTCCTGGGCTCAAACAGTCCTCCTGCCTCTGCCTCCCAAAGTGCTGGGATTACAGGCGAAAGCTCACATTTTTGAGAATCTTGGTTTGGGTACTTACAAGGAACTTAATCTAAGGTTACTGAAGCTTGCAGCGGCTCTGGGTTGTGTGGGCAGGTGGCGGGAAGGGAGGTATGGCAGGGAGAGAATGGAGGCAGCACTGAGAAGACAGAAGGAAAGGGGCTCAGGTTCTTCGTATGTTTCCAGGAGCCCTTTTATCCCTTAGAGAACCAGGCAAGTCGTCGATCAGTCGGGAGGTTAGGCAGAGAGGGGCTGTGCCTTTTGCTTATAGCATTGGTGAGCTTAGCTCTTTCTAGGAAGCAGGGGAGCTTTTCCACAGGAATTTAGCAGGGGGCCTTGCTGCTTCAGGAAGAACAGGGGCTGATGGGAGGATCCAGAAGACACAAGTGCTGAGGGTGAGGTTGAATCCCATGCGGAGAAGGATCATCCTGATTTAGTTGCATTGTTAAGCTCCTTAGAATCTGAGGGCCAGTATTGGTTGCTGGGACTCTTGGCAGCCCTCCTCTGGGGAGCTGCCAGTCTGTTCCTCATGTCCTTGGCCAGGGCCCATGGATGAGGAGAGGTGCAGGAAGGAGTTGGCAAGAAGGTAAAGAGGGTCTGAGGAGATGTTTGCTGGGCAGGATGAGTAGGCAGGTTGGTCCCAGGGCAATCAGGCCACAGCTGCACACTGTTGGGTCACTATACTGTCACTGTATTGCTGGCCCTCTCCTGGCTCTCACCATGTTCTCAGAACACACACAAGAGCTCTGTTCCCATTCCCACCTTCTCTGTCCCTTTAGGCTGCTGCCTAAACTTTGACTTCCACGTGAGCAGAATTGCTTAGGAGAGTAGTGGAACATAGATGTAGCAGAAATTCTCTCATGTGGTTGAGAGGTTTCCTATTTTCGGGCGTCTTGACTTCTTACCTCGGCTATAAACCAGAGTGCTGGGCAATGTTTACGTTTCCTCTCAGTGGTGACATTAACCTCAGCAGAATGGGAGGCTTTCCTCCAAATGCTTGCATTTCTTCCTCTTCACTCAGGGCTCAGCTGTCTCCTGCTTCAAGAGCAAGGCATACTGTCACATCCACATTTATGCCTGCAGAAAAGTATCAGACAGACATTTAGAAATGTCACCTAAACAAGGACAGATAGGTTTTTTGCTCTAGGATAGGAAGGTCCATTCTTAGAGGTGGGGCACCCCTCAGAAAGAGCTCCCTTCAGAGACTGACCTCTCATCGGTCCCTTCTTGGACCTTTGAGAGAGCCTCTGTGGATCAGGTGATGGGATCGGGTCAGAGGGAGAAAGGGCACTCAGGATGGTAGAGAGTTGTCTGGTGAAGGCTGGACTGAGCAAAAGCTGTCAGCCTTCCGGGAGGTCTGTCCTCCTGTGGCAGTGAGGGGAATTGATGGGGGTTTCAAGCAGCCAGGAGGCTGTGCCCTGCACTGCTTCTGCCCAACCGTCCAGGATGTTTTGTGTGGCTGTTGCCAGTGCCGTGCCTCCTAACCCTTCCTGCTGGGATGCAGGCTAGAGAGCTGCGACACTTACCTGCTGGTTGGGAGGTCAGGTTAGAGCCGAGTGGACCAGGTGGAGGCCATGGATGAGGAGGCACAGCGCTGCGGTGGAGGGAGCTGCGGCATCTAACTGGGCCACTTGTGCTCAGCTCTGGCCCACTGTTGTCATATAGGAGTGCACACAGTGATGGTAAATTTTCTCATTTTTCAAAAGAAGCTAGAATCTGAATTTTTCTTTCTATTCACCTGCTTTCTTAAGCTTGACAACTACTTCAAATTATTTAAAAATAAAAGGAAGGCCAAATGAGACATGTTTTTGCTTCTGCAGACCACCAGTGTATGACTTCTGATATAAACTCTTTTTCCCAGGAGCTTAGAAATGAGGAGAAAGCAAGCAAAGGGATCAGGGTGGGTGGCAGGAAAAGTAATTTCAAAATACAGGAAGACGGAGCACACCTGGAGACTGACGAAATGGCTTAGATGAGCCATTGGTAATGCTTTCACTGGATCCCGTGGTGTGTGCGTTCCTTTGTGGTTGAGGGCCAGTGGTTCTCTGTGTGGTGGAAGAAGCTAATGGGATGGGGGTAGGAGGAAGAGGGGCTGAGTGCTATCTTTTAGTTGCACATAGCTAGGCAGATTCTTGGGAAGATGGTGAGTCGTGACTCCATTAAGTCCCTAGAGAACATGCTGTGGGACACAAGTTTTTGCACTTAAGGGCTTATAAGCTTGGTTTAAAGCGCTTACTAAAATGCAGATTCCTAGGCCCCATCCCCACAGATTCCCGTTCAGTAGGTGGGGCCTGGGACTCTGCATTTTAAAGCACCCCATCAATGTTAAAGAAAATAAGTGGACAATGGAGTGAGACAGAGCTGGGTCTACATTCCTGCTCTGTTCCTTCACTAGGTGAGTGATCTTGGTCCAGTCATTTAATTTCTCTGAATTTAAATTTCCTAATCAGAAAAAAGGAGACCGTATTATCACTACCTTGTAGAATGGTGAGAACTAAATTAGAAGACAGTTGGAGGCAGTACAGGGTCCTGGCCCAGAGCTGGTGCAGGCCACCTGGGCATAAATCCCTGCCCCTTTCTAGCCGTGTGACTTGGAGCAAGCTAATTAACTGCTCTCTATCTTGGTTTCCTTGGTAAAGTGTAACTAACCCTGTGAAATATTAATAGTACCCACCTCACAGGGTTGTTAAAGGGTTAAATGACTTAATACACATGAAGTGCTTGTAACTTTAGCTGTCATAATTACATGTTTAAAAGTCTAGCAGCGTGTCTCATAATAAATGCTCCTTTGCTTTTCCTTAGGTCCCCTTACTGTGGGTAACAGATTAAAGCTTAATCCAAATGTCACCTTCTGATGAGGCTTCCTGGAGTCCACTTTTTACTTTCTTGTCTCCCTTCACAGTTAGCTTCTCCAGCGCAGGGACTGTGTCTTCCATGTTAATATCCTAGCACCTCGCACAGTGCCTCACATAGGGTCAGTGAATGGAATGATAGTACTAGGGAGTCTGAAAGATGACTCAGACTTGGGAATGGAGAGGTTGTCTTCCAAATACCTAGGGAAGTGTGATCTGGAAGAACAAACATTTTTTAAGCTTCTATTGCCAGACAGGGCAATCATGGGAGGTAGGTCATATTGCTGTTATGGCTGTTATAGTGACAAAGTGAGTCTTTGACACTCACTGGAGCAATGTCACATAACTAGCAGTTGTCAGAGGCAGGGCTGGACTCAAGGCAGGTGTTTTTCCACTGCCCCTCGGGGCCTGCGACTGTGCCTGTTTGTCTGGATGCAGTTTGTAGAAAAGTTCCAGAGGTACCGTATTCTATTCCTTTCTCTGGATTGTTACTCTTCAGATAGTTGTCTATAATTTGTCAGAGCTGTGTTTTTGAGGAACTTTGGATGGATGGTATATGCTAATTGAACAATTTCCTTTTCTAAACATGCAGTTTCTGCCTAGACTTTGCCATTGAGGGCCTGGGAACTAGCAAAGAAGCCTCTCATCATGCTTGAGTCTCTGCTCCATTCCCATGGGCATTTCCTCTGCTTTAGGAGCGTCTTCTCTCCCTGCAGTCTGACTAGCCAGGATATCAGGCTAAAAGCATAGATGAGGGCCTGGGGCTGCTTGTAGGAGGTGGGGAGAAATGGTGTAGCCCAGGAAGCCAGAATGCTGAGAGTCCTCAAGCCTGAGCTTCAGGTATAAAGGGTTAACCTGGCCTTCAGCTCCTCAAGTCCCAAATTATTCTCTGATCCTGATAGACCTGGCCCAGAGAGAGCAGTTGGTGGGGGGGCTGGTGAGTAGGCATCTGTGTTTCTAACCTAGTGCGCCCTTGTGAGGTTCTCAGCAGTGCCAGCTCAAGATGCCTGAATTCCCAGGCCACTTCTGAGAATGGCAGCTGCACTCTTGGAGAAATGTGACTAAGGGTCCCTGTCATGGGCCTGGAAGCAATTTTGTTCCGCTTCTTTCTTGGTTACATCTTCACAGGATTTTTCTTCTTAGCCACCCAGATGTCAGAGTCAACTACATTTCTCTTTCTTAGTATGTTGGCTCTGTGTTCTCATATACAACTGCGTGATAGCATTTCAGAGCAGTGAGTCTACCCTCCTAAAAGCAGAAATTCAGGGAAAGAAAGAATATGTTTTTCATCATGTTTTTTAAACATGTTTCAGTTTCTGGTCATGCCACAAATCTTTTGCCTTTTCTCCAAGGGCCTGCCCTGGAACTGATAGAGCAGGTCAAATGTTGTTTTCATGGATGGTGATGGTTATTGTGACCACTGCTACGGTTGAAAACTGGTGCTTAGCAAGTTGATTCCTATAGCACTGTGCTTCCTGAGGACCCTGAAAACTGGCCCGAGAAAATGTCCAGAGGTTGCCTTTTCTCTCCCTTCTCTGTTGTACATATAGCAATATGATATGCCAAGCACTTTACTTGGCACTGGGCTGATACAGGTAGAGAGTATCTCACTAGAGCCAGTGTGCATAGATGCCCTGGGGGCAAGATTGACTTTATCATCATCATCATCATCACCATCACTAATGTTATGCTATTAATATAGACTTAAATTTATAGGGCCAAGCATGGTGGCTCATGCCTGTAATCCCAGCACTTTGGGAGGCTGAGGCGGGAGGATCACTTGAGACCAGCGGTTCGAGACCAGCCTGGGCAACATAAAGAAACCCCATCTCTACCAAAAAGAAAAAAGTTAGCTGGACCAACTCCATTTTATGAAGGGTAAAAGTGAGGCTGAGAGTTGGTTTCCTTTTTCCAGAAGCATCTGCCGTATTCACCTTGGAGGGATGTTTCATTGCTGTCACCATCAGCTAATCATCCCCTGCCTACTGGCTGCTTCCTCTCTTTCCAGTTACCATACCACTCCCTATCACCATCACTAAAACCACAACCCTGAGAGCTTATGCGAAGTTAAAATTAGAGCTAGTACATTTCATCTTGAGATTAGGAAGGAAGTATAAATGCTATCAAGAATTAGGACTTGACTTATTTTTATCATCAAAACCAATCACTTATTTGCACCAAAGTAATAGGTAAGATGGTCTCCAGGATTAAGGTCATCAGTGGCCATAAATAAATATGTTTAACTTTCACATCCAGATATACTTCATTTTGGCCAATGTGATGGAGGATACCAATCAGAGGGAGAGAACTACTGTTTGTAAACTGTTCAGCTTCCGTGATGGTGGTGTTCGCCTAGGCTGTGGTGCACCTTGACATTGGAAATGTGCTTGATGTGTCGTTTGTGTTGTCACTCACACCCACTCTCCAAGGCACTTAAAAAGATTTATTTAGCTTTTAAGTTTTAACGTCTATATTGAGATGTAATTAACATGCTGTAAAATTCAATGATATAATGTAATGGTTTCTAATATATTCACAAGAGTTGTACAACCATTACCACTATCTAATTCTAGAACATTTTTGTCACCCCAAAAAGAAACCCCGTACTCCTATCAGCCATGTCCCATTCTGCCACCCTCAACCAGTGCTAGGCAGCTCCTAGTTTACTTTCTGTCTCTGTAGGTTTGCCTGTTCTGGACATTTCACAAAAGTGGAATCAAGGTTTATTCATGTTGTAGAATGTATCAGTACTTTACTCCTTTTTATGTCTGAATAATATTCCATTGTGTTGATATATACCACATTTTGTTTATCATCAGTTGATGGACATTTGGGTTAGTTCCACTTTTTGGCTAATATGAGTAATTCTGTTATGAACATTTATGTACAAGTGATTGTGTGGACATATATTTTCATTTCTTCTGAACAGATACCTAGGAGTGGGTCATCCTGGTTTATATGGTAACTCTGAGTATAACTTTTTGAGGAACTACCAAATTGTTTTCCAGAGTGGCTGTGCCATTTTACATTTCTACCAGCAGGGAATGAAAGTTCCAATTTCTCTACAGTCTCACTAGCATTTGTTTTTATCTGTCTTTTTTTGTTATAGAAATCCTAGTGGATGTGAAGTAATATCTCATGTGGTTTTGATTTGTATTTCCCTAATGACTAATGATATTGAGCATTGTTTCGTATGCTTATTGGCCAAGTTTATACCTTTGGAGAATTTCTGTTCCAAATCCTTTGTCTAATTTTTAATTGGGTTACTTTTTTATTATTGAGTTGAAAGAATTCTTTATATATTCTGGATACAATTTTCTTAGCAGATACATGATTTGCAAAAAATTTCTCCCATTATTTAGGCTGTCTTTTCACTTTCTTGATGGTATTGCTTACAGCACAAAAGTTCTTTACTTTGACATAGTACAATTCATGTCGTGTGTGTGTGTGTGTGTGTGTGTGTGTGTGTGTGTGTGTGTTCTTTTGGTGTTATATCTAAGAAACCATTGCCTAATCCAATGTCATAAAGATTTACTTCTGTTTTCTTCCAGCGTTGCTTTTGTAATTGTAGCTCTTACATTTAGGGCTATACTACATTTTTTACTTTATTTTTAAATATGGTATGAGGTGGGGCCCTACTTTATTCTTTTGTATATGGATATCCAGTTTTCTCAGCACAGTTTGTTGAAAAGACTCTTCTTTCCCCATGAATTGTCTTGGCATCCTTATTGAAAATCTGTTGACCATAAATGTAAGGGATTATTTCTGGACTCTGGATTCTGTTGTGTTGATCTCTGTTTCTGTTCTTATGTCAGTACTGCACTGTCTTGGTAACTTTAATTGGCAACTCAGAGTCTTCTAACTTTGTTCATCTTTTTCAAGATTGTTTTGGCTGTCCTGTATCCCTTGCATTTCCATAAAATTTTAGGATCAGCTTGTCAATTTCTGAAAAGAAGCTAGCTGGGATTTTGATGGGTATTCTGTTGAGTCTGTAAATCAATTTAGGGAGAATTGCCATCTTAACAATATTAAATTTTCTGATCCATGAATATGGTATGTCTTTTCATTTTTTATGTCTTTAATTTCTTTCAATGATGTTTTATAATTTACAGTATACATGTCTTGCATTCCTTTTATTTATTTCTAAGTGATTTATTATTTTTGCTGCTATTGTTAATAGAATTATTTTCTTAATTTCATTTTCAGATTGTTCATTGTTAGTATATAGAAATAAAATTGATTTTTTTTTTCTTTTTGGAGGCAGAGTCTTGCTCTGTTACCCAGGCTGGAGTGCAGTGGTGCAATCTTGGCTTGCTGCAACCTCTGCCTCCCAGGTTCAAGTTACTTTCATGCCTCAGCCTCCTGAGTAACTGGGATTACAGGCATGCACCACCACACTTGGCTAATTTTTGTATCTTTAGTAGAGATGGGGTTTTGCCATGTTGGCCAGGCTGGTCTTGAACTCCTGGGCTCAAGGGATCTGCCTGCCTTGGCTTCCCAAAGTGCTGGAATTACAAGTGTGAGCCACCACGCCTGGCCCAAAATTGATCTTTAATATTGATTTTGTATCCTGCACACTTACTTGAACTCACTCAGCAGTTTAATAGGTTTTTTAGTGGAATCCTTAGGATTTTCTACATACAAAATCATGCCATTTGCAAATGGAAATAATTTTACTTCCTTCTTTCCAACCCAAATGTACCCTTAAATTTTAATCTTCATTTTCCCTTTATTACTTGGCATAAAATAGTGTTCCTGAAAGGATAGTGCATTTACCATGGTGATATATTAGCTAAGAATACATGGTACATGAACAGACATTTTTTACTTTTAAATATTTAAATACCTTAATGTATATTACTTTTATTTTAATGGGTATTAGAAAAAATGATGAGCATTTCTAGCTCTCAATTTCATGATGTGTACTCAAATGTTACTTTATCGTAATGGTTTTCCCTGAACATCTTATTTAAAGTAAGATACCCTCTTCACCACTCTCTTTCCCTCTACCTTGCTTAAGTTTTTTTCTCTCTCTCTTTTATTTATTTATTTATTTTTGAGACAGAATCTTGCCCTGTCACCCAGGCTGGAGTGCAGTGGTGCAATCTTGGCTCACTGCAACCTCCTCCTCCCAGGTTCAAGCAATTCTCTTGCCTCAGCCTCCCAAGTAGCTGAGATTACAGCTGCCTGCCACCACACCTGGCTGATTTTTGTATTTTTAGTAGAGAAGGGGTTTCACCATGTTGCCCAGGCTGGTCTGAACTCCTGACCTCAAGTGAACTGCCTGCCTTGGCCTCCCAAAGTGCTGGGATTACAGGCGTGTGCCACCACGCCCGGCTCAACCTTGCTTAATTTTTTTTCATTCCACTTACCATCACCTTACATATTATACACGAAGGTACACTTACTATCACACACGTGATAATTCATGTGTGCTCATTGTCTGTTTTTCCCCACTGGGATGTAAGCTGCATGAGGTCAGAGACTTTGTATTACTCTTCGCTGGATCACATTTGCCCTGGACATGGGTGCTCAGTAAATATTTGTTGAATGAATAGTTTATTGTTTAGAATGAGGTGACTTTTTTCTTTTTAAGAAAAGGAAGTCAGTTTCAAGTATATTCAAGAAAAATATTGAATAAATAGTATGTCAGGAGATATGCAAATATGGCAAAAACCATGGACTGTATAGAATGATAGAAGTTTAAGGAAACTCTAACTTAAGGAATGAGGAGAGATGGATGGAGATGGAGTTTCTTGGGCTTCTTTGTTTATTTTGTTTTCTGTGAAATTGTGTCCGGAATTGGTGGGTTCTTGGTCTCACTGACTTCAAGAATGAAGCCGTGGACCCTCGCGGTGAGTGTTACAGTTCTTAAAGGCCGCATGTCTGTAGTTTGTTCCTTCTGATGTTCGGATGTGTTCGGAGTTTTTTCCTTCTGGTAGGTTCGTGGTCTCGCTGGCTCAGGAGTGAAGCTGCAGACCTTCGCGGTGAGTGTCACAGCTCATAAAGGCAGTGTGGACCCAAAGAGTGAGCAGCAGCAAGATTTATTGCAGGGCGAAAGAACAGAGCTTCCACAGTGTGGAAGGGGACCTGAGTGGGTTGCCACTGCTGGCTTGGGCAGCCTGCTTTTATTCCCTTATCTGGCCCCACCCACATCATGCTGATTGGTCCATTTTACAGAGAGTCGATTGGTCTGTTTTACAGAGAGCTGATTGGTCCTTTTTGACAGGGTGCTGATTGGTGCGTTTACAAACCCTGAGCTAGACAGAAAAGTTCTCCACCTCCCCACTAGATTAGCTAGATACAGCCTGTGGACGGATGTATTTACAAACCCTGAGCTAGACACAGAGTGCTGATTGGTGCATTTACAAACCTTGAGCTAGATGCAGAGTGCTGATTGGTGTATTTACAATCCCTTAGCTAGACATAAAGATTCTCCAAGTCCCCAGCAGATTAGCTAGATACAGAGTGCCGATTGGTGCATCCACAAACCCTGAGCTAGACACAGGGTGCTGATTGGTGTGTTCACAAACCTTGAGCTAGACACAGAGTGCTGATTGGTGCACTCACAATCAAATTAGCTCACACTCCTCCGTATTCCAGGCCAGGGGTTTCTTGGGGTCTCTTAAGCTGTAACACATGGAGTTAAACATTAAGTGGCTAAGCAGTTTCTACTACCTGCCACAGACACCCTCTTGGCACTTTTGGAGGTCATCTGGAAGATATTCAAGGTGCTTTTGGCTGCCTATAGAAACTTGGCTTACCGGCATTGTCGTCTTTGCAGGGCTCTGGGTTTGCAGAGAGCCGAAATGACCATGACTGCCAACAAGAATTCCAGCATCACCCACGGAGCTGGAGGCACTAAGGCCCCTCGGGGGACTCTGAGCAGGTGGGTAAGGGAGCACTTGTGGGAGGTGGCATCAAGGGACCTAGGTCCTGGGTGGGATCCCTCCAAAATGTAAATAGTCATCATCTTGACTGACAGTCATCCAGGTGACTGGTCTAGGCCAGCTCATGCCGACCATTAGGCAGAAGATATTTTCTAGTTCTATAAGTTTCCATGTGATATAGCAAACAGTAACCCTAAAACAAGCTTTGCTTTGTGTCTAGCATTCTAAGGATGGGGCCAGCAAGAAGCAGCTGATGTTCTTCTGGCTTGTAACCTTTTCCCATGGTGGGGAGAGCTTGGGGCCTGTGCCTGAGCTAAGCTGCACTGTAGTGAGGGAGGCTGACCACATTGGGCTAAGGGTAGAGAGGCAGTTACGCATATTAGCACAAACTCCTAGCAGCAGCCTAGGCTTTATAGGAGTTTAGAGAAACCGTGGATTTTGGAATCATGGGTTTGGTTCAAATCCAGGTTCTAACCACTTACCAAATAGTGAGCTCTCAGAACGTTTCCCTGTGCTCTATAAAATCTTCATTATTTCATCTATAAAATAATAATAATAGTTATCTTACAGAGTTTCTCTGAGGACTAAATGAGATAATATATGTCAGTGCTTAGCATTATGGCTGACATAAAGCTACTCAATAAATTTTAACCCCCTTTTGAGGATGAGATCAAAGCTTCCAGAACTCACAGATGCACAGATAGATGCACAGTACTCTCACCAGGGCTTCTCTGGTCTTGGCCAAGGCTGGACACTGATATCTTAAAAGAACCTTTAGTCTTTTTTATTAAAGCTGTGTACCTTTCATAGCCCTTTCTGCTGAGTGTCAGGTGGACAAATTTGGCTTTTGGGGCCTCTGCCTCTAAGATGGATAGCTATGAGAAGGATGCTTAGCTTTGGTTTGGATAGGGCTAGTTCATTCCTGGATATCTGGTTGTGCAGTGCTAGGCTGAGTCCAATAGGGTCTGGTCAGAGTTGGTGGTAAACATTTGGTTCATTCAGAACTGGAGTCCAGATATAGTTGGTAGAATAGTGCACGGGATGTAGCCCCTGGGGAGTGACTGTCATGAAGGAGGCAGGGGTTCCCCACACCATACATACAGGACTTTGTCCCAATAGAAACAGTCTGGATGGACTATGCCAAACAGGGTTTGATGGACTCTGACTTAAGTACGTAAGATCCTGGGACTTAGCCAAGCAAACTGACTATCCACTTGCAGCAGCAAGACTGATAGGAACACCCCTTGCCCAGGCAATCCCTCTCATTTAGACTGGGCTTGGTTTGCATACCAGCTTCCCTGTACTGAGTGAGGCTGGGAGTGGCAAGGAACAGCTTCTTGGGCAAAGCAGGTGGAGAAACTGACCTCCTCCAGAACATGTTGGTGTCCAAGGTAGAAACAAGTCAAGGTCTCAGAGTCTTTATCTCCCATTGCCTGCTCCTGGGAACCATGTTGTTGGGCTCTTGTCAGCCTAGTGGCATTCTTACCATGATTGAGCTGGCAGATGGGGCTGAAAACTAAGGTTCCAGTTTTTTAGAATATCACACTACTGTAGGAGTGAAACAAATATATGTGATTGTGTCATTTTATTTGTAATTTTAAAGAAATTGTATATTTAGGACCTGAAATGGAGATTACCATTCCCAGCAACCCTCAACTCCTTTAAATATTCGTTTTTTTCCCTTCTAATTTCCACCATACAGGAATGGGGTAGAGGGGTGGGAGGGGCAGTATTTACATCAAGTTTCAAAGCAGACTCGAGACTGCTGACAGGTGCTGCAGTTTCTTTTTGGAGTAAATGCCTACTTACTTCTAAGTGTTTTCAGAAATTGCTCTTCCTTTAGCTTCTCAGCATGCTTGCCATCATAACATGCTAGATGGTGATTGTAAATATCTGAGCCTCAGATGTGCCTAAAAAAAGCACCTTTCCTGCCTCCCTTCTAAGTCTTCTCTTCCTTCCTACCACATTTCCGCTTCTCTCCTTCCTTCCCTCCCTCCTTTCTTTCCTGGGAGCCTGGCTTTTGGTGTGAAGTTGCAGGCCTCTGTGGCTAGCGACACCCTTCTCTCAGAGACTACCCCTGGGGTGTAGGTATTATTTACACATTGTGATCTGGTGGTTTCTTTGGCTGCCTTCACCCCTGGCCACATCTGGGTGTGTTCTTTGGGCTAAGGCAGTAAATCACTGGTTCATTTAGGAAGGCATTGTCGGTGAACTCAGAGGGTTCTCCTGGGTGCCAGGCTCTGTGCTGGGCACTGGAGGGCAAAGAGGGATGATCCATTCTCTTTCTCCAAGGTATTTACAACTTGGATTGATGATCTTGGCACCTGAGTTTCTTAGTTTGACCTTTCAATAGGTGTTTGGTAGTGACCTGGGGCCCTTTTATCATTGCCAGCACATGAATCCAAGGAGGAGACTCCTCGGTGTGACCAGAGCTTTAGTTGGGGAGGGGAGGGTGTTGGGGCCTTGGAAGGCTGGGCCTTTGACACTTTGGCTACGTCGGGGACTTCCACATCATCCACATGAAGGCAGAGGAATCCAGTGGTTCTAAGACGCATTTGTATCCAGCTTTGGGGGAAGAGGGAGGTCTGGTCAAGGAAAACTGGCGGGGGTGGGCAGATGGGACCCTGTGTAACTGTCAAGGTGTGTATTTGAAGGACTATACCCTTAATTTGTGTAAGACTTCACCTGGTGCTACCACCAAGCCTGTCTGGGTTAAAGACCCTGGATTCTAGTCCCTAGGTTTTCACAGGTGTGTTGCTAATTTATTCCCTTCCTTTTCCTTTGCAGCTTAGTCTTGATTTGGCAGGAATGTGTAGGAGGGGAAAATCTAAGCCTTTCATGTGACTGCCTCAGTTTTGTTCTTTGCTGTATCTTGGTCTCCTGGAGCAGGTTTCCTTGTCTTCGCTTTTGTTGATGAGGCCGAATGAGCATACTGTTCATCCTTACCTGCCAGATACACTCTCCCCACAGGCTGTTCCCACTTCAGCTCACAAGATATGGCTGCATCCCACTCTGGGGGTCTGGGGTGGGATTCTCAAACCTCTTCTGAATTCTAGAGGTCAGCCTTTACTGTGTTGGTGTTGATGACCTGGGGTGGGACTGGAAGCAGGTTGGTAACTTGCAAAAAAGGAAGTATTATGTTTAGAGCTAATTCACCTGTGTAGATAGGGTGAACTTTGCCACTTACTGCTCTCAGGAGGTTTCACTTGTGCAGTAAGACCTGGCAGGCAGCAGGGGCTCTTCTCTGAAGACCTGCTGATTTCCTCCACAGCTTCTTCACTATGAAACTCCCGCACCTGGGTCATTGCAACTTGGAAATAACAGACTGTATCAGCCTTGAGTTTGAGAACTTTTGCTTGTGGTGGATGCTGAAAATCTGAGTGTGTGAGAATATATAATTCTTGAGGGCAAGGACTTTGATGTCTTTCTGTGTGCCTAGAGCCTGGAACAATGCCTGGCAGGTAGAAGCCATTAGCTATTTGTTGATTAGTCAACTAGATAGATGGGAGAGCAGCCTCTTAGAGCATAGGCTGTTGTACTACTTGAGTCCTTATAGTACCTTCCTAATGGGTCATCTTAGCTTTGGACTCTGTTTTCATCTAGTCTGTAGTTTCTTAGAAAGGTAGAGCTGAAAGGGGGCTTTGTAGCTCATTCAGTCCAACCCATTTGATTTACAGATTGGGAAACTGAGGCACAGAAAAGAGGAGGTACTCCTTAAGGATACAAAACTAGTAGGAAGAGGTACTCAAGCCTGCCTCTCTTCATCCTTCTGTTATTTTATTATCCCAACACATTCCCTTCCTATGAGCACTCCTGGGATCTTCCTGCCCCCAAAGTACTGCTATCCATGATAAAGTCAAACTTAGCCTGGTTTGCAGGGCTTTTCATGATCTGGCCCTGGTCTTTCTTTCTGCCCTAATAGTTCACTGTTCTCTAATGCAAACCTTACATTTCTGCCAATCTGGATACAATTATTCACTTCTCTCCCAGTGTTTTTCTTGACCACCCAACTAAGACAAATCCCTCCCTCCTCTGCATTCACTCAGAATCTTTAGTTCAAAACGGCCAAATGGCACTTATCATATAGTATCTCATAAAGTGGATATTTGTGTGGGTCTTATTTCCCCTACTCAGCTGGAACTCTTTGGAGGCCCGATACATTCTCTGTTGGGATGTTAGAGTTGGAAGGGATCTTGAGATATATCTGGCTTAGTAACTTACGTTACAAATGGGGAACCTGTAAGCCCACACAGCTAATTGGCAGTGGAGCCCTAATTTCAACTCATATTTGCAGGTTTTTATGCAGAGAGTGGCCTCAGTTTGTGATACAGTGAAATCCAGAGATGTCTGGAGGTTCCATGGCCAATTTAGGCACAGATTTGGACCCTGTGCCTTAGATCGGGGGAAGCTAAGAGCTTAAAGAGAAGAAAAATCTCCTGAGTAGCTGTGGGTAAAAGATAGTGCTGCAGGGCCTGTCCTGGCCATGGCAGGCCCCCCTTAGGAGGCCCTGTGGCCTCAGCCCCTGTTACTCGAGATGCTGCCTAGAATCCAACCATGATGCTGTCAGTACTGGTCTGGTTATTTATTGCTACATAACAAATGACCCCAAACTTAGTGGCTTAGAATAATATTTATTTTGCCCACCAATTGCAATTTGGGTAGGGCTCAGCAAGGAAAGCTTGTGTCTGTTCCTTGCAGCATCAGCTGGGGTAGCTTGAAAGTTATGGGTGACTCAATGGCTAGGGGCTGAAATCATCTGAAGGCTTACATGTGTGACAGTTGATGCTGGCAGTCAGCTGGGACTAAAGCTAGGGAACACCTGCACGTCACCTCCACACTTGGCAGCATGCCTTCATAGCATGATATCTGGGTTCCAAGAGTAAGAATCCCAAGAGAACAAGGCAAAAATGCATGGCATTTTAATGAGCTAGCCTCAAAAGTCAGATAGTTTATCTTCTATTGTGCTGTATTGATTAAGACAGTAACAAAGGGCTGCCCAAGTTCAAGAGAAAGGAAGATAATTTCCACCACCTGCTGAGAGGAATATCAACATCTCTTTATAAGAAGGTATGTGGAATGGGATAGGTTGTGGTTCCTGTCTTTGGAAAATACAGTCTGCCCTCTGATTGCAACAATTCACATCTTTCCCAGATGGAAAATACACTCACTCTCTCCCCTAAAATCTCAGGTCTCCTCTTATTCATGGCATCAGCTTGAAGTCTATTACAATGGAATCTTGTCACCAAAATCAGGTACAGATAGGGCCGGGTGCGGTGGCTCACGCCTCTAATGCCAGCACTTGGGGAGGCTGAGGCAGGCAGATCGCTTGAGCCCAGGAGTTTGAGACCAGCCTGGGCAACATGGAAAAAACCCATCTCTACAAAAAGTACAAAAATTAGCTGGATGTGGTGGTGCACACCTGTAGTCCCAGCTACTCTGGAGATTGGGGTGGGAGGATCACTTGAGCCTGGGAATTCAAGACCAGCCTGGGCAACGACATAGTGAAACCTCCTCTCTACCAAAAATAAAAAAGTTGGCTGGGTGTGGTGGTGCATGCCTGTAGCCCCAGCTCCTCTAGAAGCTAAGGCAGGAGGATTCTTGAGCCTGGGAGATGGAGGTAGCAGTGAGCCAAGATTGTACTGCACTTCAGCTTGGGCATAGACTGAGACCCTGTCTTAAAAAAAAAAAAAAAAAATCAGGTCCGGATGTATATGAGACTTTTGGGGCGCAGGTTCATTCCTTGTGTGCAGCTCCTTAACTACTGTTTCTCTTGCTGTGAAGACCTGTAAGTTAAAGAGAATGTATATCTGCTACCCAAAATACACTGGTGGGACAGGCTTAGGGTAACCACTGAATAGGCTTCTTTTCAAAAAGGGGAAAATAAGAGGTACCCAGCAGTCACTGGTTTGATGTATTTCTTATATTCAGTGGGACAGCTGTTGCTAATTCTTTGACTAGGTGTTGACTCATTTACCTTGTCTCTAGCTGCACCCTCTGGGCTTTTGGTTCTGCCCTCTGACTCCTCTTTTCTTTTCCATAGAAGTAGCTCATTATTGCAGGTGAGTAGTTTCTCCATCTGCTTCATGCCCATAATATGTTAAGGGCCCAAAGTCTTTTCTTCATTTTGTACTATCTCTGCTCTTTTTACTCCAAGCTGATACATTTCCTTTAAAAACTTCATGGGTTGGCTGGGTGCGGTGGCTGATGCCTGTAATCCCAGCACTTTGGGAGGCCGAGGCGGGTGGATCACCTGAGATCAGGAGTTCGAGACCAGCCTGACCAACATGGAGAAACCCCATCTCTACTAAAAATAGAAAAATTAGCCGGGCATGGTGGTGCACACCTGTAATCCCAGCTACTCGGGAGCCTGAGGCAGGAGAATCCCTTGAACCCAGGAGGCGGAGGTTGTGGTGAGCCGAGATCACGCCACTGCACTCCAGCCTGGGCAACAAGAGCAAAACTCTGTCCCCAAAAAAAAAAAAAAAAACCTTCATGGGTTTCTTATGAATCATTTTATAATCCATTATAATAGCAAAAGGCACACATACAAATCACTTCAAGATAAGCCCCTTGGCCAGGTGCAGTAGCTCATGCCTGTAATGCAAGCACTTTGGGAGGCTGAGGTGGGAGGATTGCTTGCACTCAGGAGTTCGATACCAGCCTGGGTGACGTAGTGAGACCCCCCCCATCTCTACAAAAAAAAAATTAATCAGGCATGGTAGTGCATACCTGTAGTCCCAGCTCCTCTGGAGGCTGAGGTGGGAGGATCGCTTGAGCCTGGGAGGTCGAGGCTGCAGTGAGCCATGATGGAGCCACTACACTCCAGCCTGGGGGCCAGACTTTGTTTCAAAGAAAAAAAAAAAAAAGAACAGATAAGCCCCTCTCCACTTCGATTTGGATTTCTTGGGAGATTGCTATGGGACAAAGGTTTTTAAGATTCTTAGGAGCCTTACTGTCTTCAGAGAGGATTTACAGGACCCACTCATAAGATTCTTAGGAGGCCTTTTGTCTGTCTGTCTGTTCTATGGGGCAACACTTTAAGTAATTTTTTTTTAATTTTTTTTTTTTTGAGACAGGGTCTCACTCTGTCACCCAGGCTGGAGTACAGTGGTGTGATCTCGGCTCACTGCAGCCTCTGCCAACCAGGTTCAAGTGATTCTCCTGCCTCAGCCTCCCAAGTAGCTGGGATTACAGGCATGAGCCACTACATCTGGCTAATTTTTGCATTTTTAGTAGAGACGGGGTTTTGCCATGTTGACCAGGCTGGTCTCAAACTCCTGACCTCAGGTGATCCACCCGCCTCAGCCTCCCAAAGTGCTGGAATTACAGGCATGAGCCACCGTACCTGGCCAGTTTTTGGGGTCTTAACAAAGGGTTTTTCAGTCTCACTTTAGATTTTTTTTAAACAGATTTATTGAGGGACAATTAAAGTACAATAAATTATATAATTTAAAGTATACAGTTTGAGTTTTCACACACACACTCACACACAAACACACATACTCAATAAAACCATCACCACAATCTGGAAGCCATTTATTTTCTTTTCTTTTTTTGAGATGGAGTTTCGCTCTTGTTGCCCAGGCTGGAGCGCAATGGCGCGATCTCATCTCACTGCAACCTCCGCCTCCCAGGTTCAAGTGATTCTCCTGCCTCAGCCTCCCAAGTAGCTGGGATTACAGCCATGCACCACCATGCCTGGCTAATTTTGTATTTTTAGTAGAGACAGGGTTTCTCCATGTTGGTCGGGCTGGTCTCAAACTCCTGACCTCAGGTGATCCGCCCATCTCAGCCTCCCAAAGTGCTGGGATTACAGGCGTGAGCCACCGTGCCCAGCCACCACAATCTGGAAGCCATTTCTTAATTTGAGAATGTTTTCCTGCCTAGAGGGACTGGAAGTGAAAACCAGCAAGCCCTTTCTCATTTGTGATTCCTTTAAATTTTAACAACGAAACAGCTCCTTCTTAGTTTACCTCTTTTCTCTTTTTTACTGTAGGCAGCTAGAGCAAGTCAGATGGCACCTTCAGCACTTTGCCTGCAAATCTCCTTAGGTAGTTCATCAGATTTATTAGCTATATTTCCTATTATCTATGTTACCACAGCTGACAAGCTTTTCAACACTATAAGGGTTCCTTCTTCTCTAGCTTCTAATAGCATTTCCTTACTCTCCTTTACGCCCCTACTGACAGCCCAAAAGTCACTGTTTTAAGATTTTGTTTCAGTAGCACCTCTCTTGTAGGTGCCAAAATATATTCCAGACATCTACTGCCAACCACCCACCTCAAAAAAAAAATTTAATGGCATAAAACAACATGTTCTTATGCTCCCAGACTCCATGGATTAGGAATTCAGACAGAGCACTGCAGGGATGGCTTGCCCCTGCTCCATGATGTCTGCCTTGGCTAAAAAGACTTCAAGGCTGGCTGGGCGCAGTGGCTCATGCTTGTAATCCCAGCACTTTGGGAGGCTGAGGCATAAGGATCACTTGAGCCCAGGAGTTCAAGACCAGGCTGGGCAACATAGCAAGACCCTGTCTCCACAAAAACTAGTAATAATAATAAAATTAGCCCAGTGTGCTGGAATGTACCTGTGCTCGCAGCTACTCATGAGGCTGAGGCGGGAGGCTCGCTTGAGCCCAAGAATTCGAGGTTTCAGTGAGCTGAGATCTTGCCACTGCATTGCAGCCTGGCAACAGAGTGAGACACTGTCTCTCAAAAAGAAAAAAGTAAAAGACTTCAAGCCTTGGCAGGGGGCTCAGTAGCTAGGGGCTGGTATCACCTGGAGATGTCTTAACCCCACGTCTGGGGGATTCTAGCTGTTGCTGGGACTTTACCTGGGACTGGCAGCCAGAACACCTACATGTACCCTTTCCACATGGCCTGGGCTTGCTCCTAGCATGGTAGACAGGAATTAGGAGCTGCTGATTTTTTTAGGCCTGGGCCTGAAAATTAGCACCACATCACTTGTATTGTATGCTATCAATCAAGCAGTAACAGAGCCCAGATTTAAGAGGAGGGGTTATTTTGACTGGAGGCATGTCAAAGAATTTGGGGACCACGTTTTAAAACTACCACAAGTGCCATTGGCATGGTTTCCTGGAATCGGATTTGCCTCCCTCTTGGCTTTGTCTAATGCCTGGCTCTGCTTTATACAGCAGCCCAGTCTTTACTGGACTAGGGCACTGGGGATGTTCCTGTCAGGGATCAGTAACCTCAGAGAGGGCTTCTGCAGTGTCACTATTCTCTCTGTGTTCACTTGCCACTGCTACTTAGAAAGTTCATCATTCCCTTCCAGAGAAGAGCTTAGCGGTCCACTTGGTGCTTCCTTAGAAATCAGCTTGGGGGCAGACAGGTGTGGCTTCCGTAGATTCTTAGATGTGCTTTCTGGAATTGAAAAGGCAACTCAATTTATGCTGTGACTCTCACTACCTTTTACTTAACCCTGACAAGCTGTAGGGACCTGGAGAATCTCTATAGATGGTGGCCTAGATATAGCCCCAGTTGGGGGCTGAGGCTGCCCTGGACCCTGTTGAGGGCTCACAACTGTTTGGGAGCAAGAAAGCCAAGTTGTGAGTATCACCCTGTCCTTTGGCTTTTTCTCAGGACTTTTCTGGAATGGGATGTCTATGTCTTGTTACTGGGCAAGTTTCTGCTCTAGGCTGGGGAACAAACTCTTGGACTTGCTGACTGAGGCACTCTTCCTCCTTTTTCTCCTCCACGCTCAAGAGTATGGCTTTAGGGTAGCGCAGTGAGAATGCCATCCCCAGAATTGGGGCAGTCACTGAGTGGCAGGAGGATGGTGATGCTGCCAAGCCAACAGGGCCCTTAGTTGAGAAGCCCGAGAATGCTGAATGGCCGGCCACCTTCCAGGCAGTTTCATTTGAAGCAGGCTAGACATTGCTTAGTAGGGATGGAAGCATTTTGGACACTGAGCCCTGTATAACCTTCACCTGCAGACAGGCTCACTTCATGGCACTCATAACACATCCTGGTACCTCTCAGGCTGTTTCCAGGACTACTAGGACTTTTTCCCAACTAGCTCCAGCTTAGTCCCTTCTTGTTACTAACACTTGTAGTAGCCCTATAACCAGAAAAAGCAGAGCAACTTGGAGCATGCCAAGTTCATCAAGGACTAAAGACAGCCTTCCCTCCAAAAAAGTTCCTCGGGGCACCTGACAATATATGAGGCATTCCTTAGCACAAATACTTCTTGTGTTACCAAAGAGGGGCCTGTGTCACTAGCCCAGGGATTGGGGCGTGTTCCTGTGAGACAGTGCCAGAGGGAATATTTATTATGCACTTTAACTCTCACTTTCTGTCTATGTGCATGCGCACACATACACATGATGCTTTTTCTTTTCTTGTTTCTTTTTTTTTTTTTTTTAATTTTTGAGACAGGATCTCACTTTGTTGCCCAGGCTAGAGTGCCATGGTATAACCATGGCTCACTGCAGCCTTGACCTCCTGGGCTCAAGGATCCTCCTGCCTCAGCCTCTTGAGTAGCTGGGACCACGGGGGCATGCCATCACACCCAGCTAATTTTTAAATTTTCTTTTGTAGAGATGGAGTTTTACCATGTTGGCTAGGCTGGTCTCCAACTCCTGGGCTCAAGTGATCTTCCCACCTTGGCCTCTCAAATTGTTGGAATTAGAGGCATGAGCCACCATGTCTGGCCCACAATACTTTTTCTTTAAATTTATTTCTCTTTCCATACCTTAGCTCATATTCTTTCCATCCTAATTATGTGTCTTACATATTTGTGTGTGTGTGTGCATTTATGGTGCTCTGTTTCTTTTAAATGTCCTTTGCATTCTCCCCTGCTTTCTTTTATCTGTTCATCTTACTTCATCTCTCCTTAAAATGTTGGTTTTGGCCAGTTGCATGCTGCAGTGTTGGCATCCGTGCCTGTGTTGAGCAGCAGAACTGGCTGCCTGCTGACAAGGCCACGGCACAAGTGCCCAGTTCTACGGTGTCTGCCTCCCAGGGGCGTACTCTGGGATTGTAGAATAACAGAGAGAGGATAAGAGCAGTCTTGGGTGTCTGATGGCTGCTTTGTATTTACTTTTAAAAATTATTTATTTTACCTTTATGGAATGATTTATAGTGTTCAAACACTGTTAGAGATTTGCGTCATCTTAGCCACACAGCTGGTGTGTGAGGACACTCAGAGTAAGTGTTGTCTGTGTTTAAAGAACCTGAGGCACAGAGAACTTAGAGGGCTTGCCCATGAGCATGCCCAGAAAGTGATGGGACCAGGACCCAGCCAGTGGAGCTTTCGTGCCTAGTGGGAGAGGGCTTTGGGGGCTGACGGCGATACTGGGCTGCACCGAGTGCTTTGTGTACCTTCTCTGTTGTTCTTCAGCTCATACACCACAAAGAGAAAGGCGAGGAAGTCTGCAGACAATGTTGTGAGCAGGCATACAAGAGGCCTAGGTTTTTAACTATTTACATTTTCATTCATTTAGTCATTCAACACAAATAATAATTCCTTTTAAGTTCTAGGCACTTTGCAGGGGGCTATCAAGATTAACAAGATACTGTTACCACCTTCAGGTGGGCTCACTCATAGTCTAGTAAAGGGAGAGGAAACAGTCTGGTGCAATGCAGTGTTATACATGCCATCACAGATGTTTCCCCAGTGGAGGCCTCTGCATAGGCCATCTCTACCTGAAAGGGGGTAGGGTGTGAAGAAGCTGAGTTTGATGTGCCTAAGGGTGGGATACAAGATTGATATGGAGGGAAAACAATGTGGGATAATGAAGGGGAAAATAGGCAGGGACCAGCTCATGGGGTCCTCGTCAACAATGCCAGTGAATTTGCATTTTATTCTGTAGATATGAGGAGTTTCAAGCATGATCAGTTTTTCATTTTGGGAAAATGTCAGAAGATGAGAGGATGGACCAAAACTGCTTTAAGACTGAAGGCAGAAAGAGGAGTTAAGAGACCAAAGAAGTAGCAGTAGCAGTAGCAGTAGGGATGGGGAGGAGGGGGACACATCTGAGAGATGTTAGGAAGTAGAATTGATAGGACATAGTCATCAAGTAGATCAATGTGTTTGGGGAGAGGGCTGGATCCAGATGCTTGAAGCAGGAGGGGAACAAACTCTGACCTTTTCTCCCCCCTCTGGAATGAGTTTCTCTAGAGCGTTAAGTGTAGCTAGAGAAGTCCAAGTGCTGGGACGTTCCAGTGTTTTGAGGTCTGGACGAGGAAGAAGAACTAGCCAAGGAGACCCACCGAGAAGAGCATTTAGTGAGAAAAGAAGAAAACCATGAAGAGTGATGTCCTGAGACGCTCAAGAAACAGGGAGTGATCAACTGAAGCATAAAGCAGCATAGGGACGAGACTGTGAGAGCAGACATCCAGTGCAGGCACATGGGAAAGTGGGTGCTAGTGTAAGGCCAGCCCTTTTAGACGGGCATTGGGTCCCCACCTCTTCGTTGCCTACTCAAGCATGTTATTCCTGCATTTGTGCCCTCTGTATCTGCACTGACAACCTTTCCCTCTCTACTGGATCATTCCAATTACAGTCACAAGGTTGGCATGGTGGTTCATGCCTGCAATCCCAGCACTTTGGGAGGCCAAGGCAGGAGAATCACTGGAGGCCAGGACTTCAAGACCTATCTGGGCAACATAGTGAGACCCCCATCTGTGAAAAAAAAAAAATTAGCTGGACCTGGTGGCATGAACCTGTAGTCCCAGCTATTCATGAGGCTAAGGTGGGAAGGTGGCTTGAGCCCAGGATTTTTGGGTTACAGTGAGCTATGTACTCCAGCCTGAGCGACAGAGCAAGACCCTGTGAGAGAGAGGAAGGAGAGGAAGAAGAGGAAGGAGAGGAAGAGAAGAAAGAATGAAAGAAAGAAAAGGAGGGAGGGAGGGAGGAAGGAAGGAGAGAGAGAGAAAGAGAGAGAAAGAAAGAAAAAGAGAGAGAAAGATGCTTCCATTATGCCATATTCTTCTCCAGCTACCATCCCATTTCTTTGTTCCTTTTTTAGGAAAACTCTAAAAGAGTTGTCTGAACTCTGTCTCCACTGCTTCTCCTCCCTTTTCTTGAATTTTTCCAGTCATGCTTCCCTTCCTACCTCTCTACCAAAACCTCTCTTCGTCAGGTCACAGTGACCTCCATGTTTCAAATCATTTCTCAGTCCTTCTCTTACTTAGTTGTTGGCAGGTTTGACTCAGTTGGTCACTCCCTGTTTCTTAAGTGTCTCAGGACATTGCTCTTCATGGTTTTCTTCTTTTCTCACTAAATCCTCTTCTCAATCGGTCTCCTTGGCTAGTTCTTCTTCCTTGTCCAGACCCCAACACACTGGAACATCCCAGCACTTGGACTTCTCTAGCTACACTTACGCTCTAGAGGATCTTATTTGGCCACATGGTTTTAAATATTTCTATATACCACTAATGACTCCCATATTGAAATTTATAACCCAGACTCTATTCTACCAGTGCTCAGGCCAAATATCCTGATGCTGTCCTAGACTTCCCGTTTGTGTCTCACTGCTCATCTAACCCATCAGCAAATTGCATTGGCCCAGCCCTCAAAGTAGATCCGTCTCTACCACTACCCTTCTGATCCAAGTCATCATAATAATCGTTTGTCTGGATTGCTGCAGTGGCATTCTAAATAGTCTCCTTGTTGCCACCTTTGTACCCCTCCCTGCCTGTCATCCTCTGATGTGAAGTCAGATTCTGTCACTGTCCTGCTCACACCCATTCAAGAGCTTCCTTCTCTTGAGAGTGTAAGCCCAAGTCTTATCAGTGGCCCATGGGGCCTTCCATAATGTGGCTTCTGGTGTCTCTCAGGCTCATCTCCAGCCCACACTTCGTTGTTTCCCTCCACTCTGGCCACACTGGCCTCCTTGTTGCCCCTGGAATACAGTAGGCATGCGGTTATCTTTGCCCTACTGCACTTTCTGTCTGGAACATTCCTCCCCTGGATAGACACATTGCTCACTTCCTTTGGGTTGTGTTCATGTGTCCCCTGGCAAGAGGGGCTTCCCTGACCTCCCTATGTAAAACAGCAACTCATCTCTACTGCTCATCTCTGATCCCTTTCCCCTTCTTTATTCTTCGTTATTGGCCCCCAAACCATCTCACAGAGTTGATATGTTACCTGCTCACTCTAAACAAATAAGGCAACTTGATGTGTCTCTACCAGAATGTAACCTATAGAAAAAGAGACTTTGTCTGTTTTTAGTCTCTGCTGATCCTTTTTTTTTTTTCTTTTGAGACAAGGTCTCACTCTGTTGCCCAGGCTGGAGTGCAGTGGTATGATTGTGGCTTGCTGCAGCCTTGACCTCCCAGGCTCTAGCAGTCCTCCCACCTCAGCCTAAAATAGTGCCTGGAATAGACTTGGTGCTCAATATATTTGGTTGAATGGATGGAGAGCCAAAATGTATCTCCGGCCTGGTGGGGTTGCACACTGTGGTCTTGGTGATAGGTGGCTTCCTTTGTTCAGATGCAGAGAAGGCTAGCAAGGAGCTGGCCTAGGAACCATGAAGAAGTGAAGCTAGAGACTGTCAGTGGCTTTGCTCCCATGGTGGCATCCGAAGGCAGGCCCTGCCCTTCTCTTGGCCGTGGTCTCCTCTTGTCCAACAGGGGAGAATGATCTTACTTTCCCTCTGAGTCTCAGTTTGAGGAACTAGGAAATAACTAGACAGAGAGGAACTGAAGCCCAGGAATGAGCACTCTCTCCCATCCATGCCAGGGGATGACACCTGCTGTGCAAACTCTTTGTCACGAGGATCTAGACATCCTGACACCTGGCTCCCATTGTGTCCCTCCTGAAGCCTCCCTAGTGTTCCCTCTCTAGGTGAGACTCTCCTGACCCTCCTTCAGCCTGAGAGCAAAGACTGGTGGAAGCTGATTCTTAGGGTGGCTGAACTAGCTCCACTTCCAGGGGGTGCCCCCATAAGAGCATCAGAGCCTGTAGTAGTGAGAGAGAGATCCAATCCAGACGTCATGGAAGCTAAGCTGGCCTGTGGGGAAGTGGGGAAGGAAGGCCAGGGCAGTGGCTCTGCATTGGGATGGGATGGGCCAATGATAACGCAGGCGTGGTCTTTCCCACCTGCATCTTTTTACTACTGCCGTGGAGCAAATCACCCCAAAACTTAGTGGCTTAACACAGTTGCTTGTTTCTCACATTTCTGTGGGTTTTCCGGTGGTTCCTCTGCTGGTTTCCCCTGGGCGCACTCATGTAGCTGTGTCCGGCTGGGTCTGGGTCCAAGGTGGCCTCATTCATGAGTCCGGCAGTTGTAGGCTGGCTATTGACAGAGGTGCCTTGGTCACATTCCATGGGACCTCTCGTCCTCTAAAATACTAGACTGGCTTCCTTATGTGACGGTGTCAGGGCAGCATTCCAGGTGGGTAAAGGGAGAAACTACAAGGCCTCTTGAGGCCTCAAGTTTAGAATTTGAACAATTTCAATTTCCACCGCCACATTGTATTATACTCAAAGCAAATCACCAAGATCAACCAAGATTCGAGTGACAGAGCAATAGACTCCACCTTTCCATAGCCTGAGCTGCTGAGAATTCATGGTCATATTTGATTTACTCCCCGCCCTCCCGCCCCCCTGCCCCGACAGCGTTCAGGATCCATTGACAGTGGCAAACTGACCAAATTTCCCAGGTGATTACTCTGAAGAGTCAGCCCCTTGTGAATATTAGTAATTATCAAGCTAAGATGGAACACTGTGTGTTAGGCCCCAAGCTCAATGCTTGACAGGTACTATTTCTCACAGGGATTCTCTGAGATTTGTGATCTTTCTTTTTTTTTTTTTTTTTTTTGAGACTCTTGTTTTCACTCTTGCTGCCCAGGCTGGAGTGCAATGGCGTGATCTCGGCTCACTGCAACCTCCGCCTCCTGGGTTCAAGTGATTCTCCTGCCTCAGCCTCCCGAGTCACTGGAATTACAGTTGCCTGCCACCACGCCCAGCTAATTTTTGTTATTTTTAGTAGAGACTGGGTTTCGCCATGTTGGCCAGGCTGGTCTTGAACTCCTGACCTCAGGTCATCCGTCTGTCTCAGCCTCCCAAAGTGCTGGGATTACAGGCGTGAGCCACTGCACCTGGCCGAGATATGTGATCTTCCAACACCCATTTTAGAGTTAAGGAAACTGAGGCTTAGGGAGAGAAGATTACTTGCTCAAAGTCATGAAGCTTATAAGTGGCTACACTGAAACTTGAACCCCAAGGCTGTGATGTTCTTACCCTCTCTTGAGACTGACTGGCTAGCCATAACCTGATTAAAAAAAAAAAAAAAACAGTACTAATGATCATGAGCATTTTGCATCCATGGTCTCATTGGCTCAATATGACAACCCTGCGATGTAAAATGGAACAGTTTTGAAGAAATGAAACTGGATGTTCAGAGTGTGAGTCCATTGCTAATAAGAGGTAGAATCAGAAACATGCAGACAGATAACAGAGAATTCTACCCTCAAGTGAGAATGTCACCCCAGGAGGGCAGGGCCTTATCTTTATTGTTTACCAGACCTTGGAATGAGTGACTGGTGCCTTCTCTGTGATATGGGGCTTCAGGTCAGCACAGGCAGGTTCCTCTGTGGTACAGTGCACTGGGCCTGGCCTGTGTGGGGAGGCTGGGGCAAGGGTAGCACGTGAAGCCGTGGGTCCCAGGTCAGCAGTGACACCAAAGACAGGACCTTCAGAGGAAAGGGCCAGTCTACTCTCTATTTTATGCTGCATGAGAGGGGAGAAATGAAACCTCAGTTGAAGCAGGGTAGGCATTGAGAGAAAGTTCTTAACCTGTGAGGATTTATTCGTGCTGGAGCCACTAAGGGAAGTTATAGAATCATTCTTTCTGAAAGCATGCTGGGATCAGATGGACCAGAGGCCCTGAATCATTTTCCTATCCCAAGGAGCCATGCCCCACACTACCATAAGTAACAGTGGTTCCATGGACTGGTGAATTCTTTCCTGGGCTGCTGGGGAGACACAGCCCTAGGGAACCACGTATCAAAGTGCCTGAGCAGGTGAGGCATGTATAGTTTAAAAAGGCTTCCCAAGAGATTGTGAGTCTCATTAGGTGCCTGCCATCTCCCAGTAAGAATATAAGCTTCATGAGGACATGAATTTATGTCTGTGTTGTTTATTCTTGTATCTAGCACCTAGAACAGGCCTAGCACAGAGTAGGTGCTCACTAAGTATTTGTCGAATGAATAAACAAATGAAATTGTCCTCTGTCAAATGCATCTTCAGTTGAGAACTAAAACAGAGTCTTTGTGTAGCACAGACACTCATTCACTTAGGGGCTAGACTGATGACCTTTTGTATTTATGGTTCTATAAAATAAGAGAGACCTAAGGCCTCCATGAACTGTGAGGAAGTTGGGATCTCCCCCGGCCTCAAGCCTGGCGACTTGCCCTGCTGCTCCCTACCCCAGGGAGTGCGGAGGCTTACTCCGTTCACACCTCCTCACTGAGCAGAGCCTCTTTGGTCATTGGCTTGGCTGGGCACTGAATTTCTCTCATCTGTGCCCATATGCACATGGGATGGCTCTTGTTTGACTTGCCCTTTGAAAAACAACTTAAGCATGTTGAGGTTTCCTGTTGATTGGGGGCAGCCAGAGGCCTGTGACCCAGCAGGGAATTGTCAGCCAATCCCTGACTCACCCAAACTCCAGTTTTCTGTGTGTGAGCGAGCAGTGACAGCAGCCTGGCTCAGGGGCAGCTGGCTGCCTTCCTGTGGATAGCATGGCATTCCGGAGCCTGAGAGGCTGGGCAGCCCAGAGCTGAGGGCCACGGCCTTAGGGTCAGGTAGACCTTGTGCTGTGCAGTGTTGGCAAATCCTGCTGTTTTTGAACTGAAACTGTTTGGAAAGAAATCTGAGAGTTGACAGTGGTTACTCTAGTAGACAACTAGAAAAGTGTGCCCAAGAGGAAGTATGCTCATGGTTCTCTTCAATAAGCTCACCTTTCCCTTCCTTTTGCTCTTCATCATTCACCGAGCACCTTCCAGACACTATCTGTTTGTCCCTGGGCCTAGAAGAAACCATGGTCTAGTAGGGAAGACCAAGAAGTCCCTTGATACTTACAAGTGCTGTGGCAGGGGTGTGCCGAGTGCTGTGGGGATTTCTCTTGAGCTGCCTCAGGGCCCTGGCAGTTCAGAAAGTGGCAGAGGCACTGCTTCCTCTTCAGAGAGTCAGCCCAGTGTAGTGGAAGTTCATGTCCTGGTTTCACTTACCAGCTGAGTGACCTCGGATGAGATATTAAACCTTTCTGTGCCTTAGTGTTTTTTATTTGTAAAATGAAGATAATAAACATGATAACCTCATAGAATTTTCAGGAAGATTAAATGAGTTAACATATGTAAAAACATTTATTCAGAAGTGTTCCTTGTAGTTGCCAAGATCTGCATATGGATTTGGAGCTGGGACATGGTAGATGCCAATTATTGGATGTGATGATGCCACTGCTGGAGGGTGGAGCTGCCTAAGGAGTTGGCCTCCCCACCCCATTGGCTTCCTCAATGATAGAGTGGAAAAGACTCCTGAGGGGCGCTTCTGACCTTTCTGAGGCCCTCAGGGATTCTAATTCTGGTCAGAACCCAACATGAAGAAGCGAGATGTTATGTCTAGTAGCAGAAGTCCCAGGGGAGACAGAGGCTTGTTAAGGGGAAAGATCAAAGGGTTTGAGTGTATTTGGGGGCTACTTCAGGGAGTGGTGTTCAAGAACCACCTTGCACCAGTTCACAAGAGCTGATTAGTGGCATCTCTTCTCAACTCCACAGCCAGTGACGTCACATTGGTAGCTCAGCCATAGTTGGAATATTTATACTACCAAAATTGGCAAGTGCTACCAATCTGCTGTTGCCCCTAGAGAGCCGGTTGTTCAGACTTGTTTGGTTTTGGGTTTTTTGGTCCCTTTTTCCCTCTTTTTGCCATACACAGCGTCTCACTATGTTGCCCAGGCTGGTCTTGAACTGCTGGGCTCAAGCGATCCTCTTGCCTCTGCCTCTCTAAGTGCTGGGATTACAGGCATGAGCCACCACACCTTCTGAGAACTGGTTGTTAAGCATGTGGCAGCACACCACTGGGCTTTCTGTCCTCTTACTGGCAGATGTAGACTCTTGGGATGCTCTTGCTTGGCACAGAACAGGTGTCTGTTTCAGACATTACTCAGGGTGCCTGGGGATGGTTTGGGCAGAGAGGCCTGTTGAGTTTGGCCTGCTGTGATTAAGGAGCTATTGCTCTCCTTGAAGACAGCCTTCAAGGTATATTACTTGAATAGAATACTCTTTGAGAGTCCTCCAGGAAAAAGATGCTGAGTTCTGTAAGAATAAAACAGGATGCCACTGGTTGGTCAGCCACTCACTGCCATTTTCTTTTCTTTTCCTTTGTTTTGTTTTGCCCCCAGGTCTCAGTCAGTCTCTCCACCTCCAGTTCTCTCCCCACCAAGGAGTCCCATCTACCCGCTCAGTGATAGTGAAACCTCAGCCTGCAGGTACCCCAGCCACTCCAGCTCCCGGGTGCTCCTCAAGGACCGGCACCCCCCAGCTCCTTCACCCCAGAATCCTCAAGATCCCTCCCCAGATACTTCCCCACCCACCTGTCCCTTCAAGACCGCCAGCTTCGGTTATTTGGACAGAAGCCCTTCGGCGTGCAAGAGAGAAGCCCAAAAGGAAAGTGTCCAAGGCGCAGCCCAGGATGTAGCAGGGGTAGCTGCCTGCCTCCCCCTTGCCCAGAGCACGCCATTCCCGGGGCCAGCAGCTGGCCCCCGGGGCGTCTTGCTGACCCGTACCGGTACCCGCGCCCACAGCCTGGGCATCCGGGAGAAGATATCAGCATGGGAAGGTCGCCGAGAGGCGTCGCCCAGGATGAGCATGTGTGGAGAGAAGCGGGAGGGCTCTGGGAGCGAGTGGGCGGCCAGTGAGGGCTGCCCCAGCCTGGGCTGTCCCAGCGTGGTGCCGTCCCCCTGCAGCTCTGAAAAGACCTTTGATTTCAAGGGCCTCCGGAGGATGAGCAGGACCTTCTCCGAGTGTTCCTACCCAGAGACTGAGGAGGAGGGAGAGGCGCTCCCTGTCCGGGACTCTTTCTACCGGCTGGAGAAACGGCTGGGCCGGAGTGAGCCCAGCGCCTTCCTCAGGGGGCATGGCAGCAGGAAGGAGAGCTCAGCAGTGCTGAGCCGGATCCAGAAAATTGAACAGGCCCTGAAGGAGCAGCCAGGCCGGGGGCTCCCCCAGCTCCCCAGCAGCTGCTACAGCGTGGACCGGGGGAAAAGGAAGACTGGAACCTTGGGCTCCTTGGAGGAGCCGGCAGGGGGCGCGAGTGTGAGCGCTGGCAGCCGGGCAGTCGGAGTGGCTGGTGTTGCGGGGGAGGCGGGCCCACCCCCAGAGAGGGAAGGCAGTGGTTCCACTAAGCCCGGGACCCCTGGAAATAGCCCTAGCTCCCAGCGGCTGCCATCGAAGAGTTCCCTCGATCCCGCTGTGAACCCTGTCCCCAAACCCAAGCGCACCTTTGAATACGAGGCTGACAAGAACCCCAAGAGTAAGCCCAGTAATGGTCTACCTCCTTCACCCACACCTGCTGCTCCACCCCCCTTGCCCTCCACCCCAGCCCCGCCAGTCACCCGGAGACCCAAGAAGGACATGCGTGGTCACCGCAAGTCCCAGAGCAGGTAATGCATGCCCCTCCGGTGTGTTGTAGCTGAATACCGTGGCTTTCTTTTAAATGGACAGTGCAAACACAGATTGTAGGATGGGTCGCAGTCATTAGTGCTTCGTAAGCTCTGAAGTGCTGAATAATTGTTAGGTGGTAGTTGTGGTAGTGAAAAATGAGATTGTTCTGCTCTTACAAGATACTTGGACATGAGTGGGAATGCTTACAGGATACTTGGGACCTGAGTGCTGGTCACTGAAGGTATTGGCTGGGTTTGGCCTTTGGGGTAGAGCTGGGCTGTGTCCTGCCCCTGTTGTAGCTTCCTCAATCTTCTGTTGGGAGTAGGTAAAGCAGGCAGTCCTTTGCGGACTAGTAGGATCTTAGCCTCCCTACCACCTGAAGTACCAGCATTAGAAATTAATTTCTTTGAATGAAGCATTATCTGAATACTGCATTTTATCATTAACATGGTAGTGTCGGCAAATTTAACACAATTCCTTGTCTCCTGAGGGCCTCCTGGCCGTATACGAACCCTGGGCTTATATCAAGAGGGGATTCTTGGGGAGATTGATGAAAAAAGGAGTAAAACAGGAATGAGCCTGTTCCGAGGCTCACGTTGGTTTCCTGGTCAGTCTCAGGATTTCTAACCCCAGATTACCAAGGGCTGTCTCCCCAGTAACTTGGAGCTGGAGCTATTGGAATTGGTGAAAGCTGGCAGGCGTCTTGTTCTCTGAATCAGGGTAGGCTGGGAGTGAGCTTCCTTCGGAATACTTATCCTCCTACACCTTACTGCCTTTCTCATCTAACCCCACGACTGATGGGTATTCAGGTTTGTTTCACTTCCGGGGATTCTTTAGTCTGTCCCCACACTTCAGGCTTCATCTAACATATCCCATCTCATATATAAACTTTCCTGCCATGTGCAGAAAGGAAGAAATTTCAAAGATTCAGACCCCCGAGCGGGAACAGCCCGTGGCTAAGGGTAATCCCGTGTTTGAGTCCACCCCAGAATGCTCACTGGCTCTTTAATTCTTAAACGGCCTGCCAAGAGTGTTTGCTTTGTCCTTGTTCATCCATTTCTATAAACATTCTTCTAGAGCCTGCTGTGCACCAAGATTGTGCTGGTCAAGAGGACGCAGAGGCAAATAGGACATGGTTCTTCCATTCAAGGACTTTGTGGTCTGGTGCACAGATAAATCATAGATAATGTCATACGTGCCGTGACTCATGGCAGTGCAGGAGGCCGCAGAGACCCAGAGAAGGGGCATCTGAGTTAGATGGGGGAGAGAAGGGAGGCTCCTCATAGAGGGAGTTGCTGAGCTAAATTTAGAAGAGCCAAAAGCAGTTGGCTAGGTGACCAAAGGGAGTGGGGGGAGAGTTCATCAGCCTGAAGGTTTTACACATATTCCACCCCACACTGCATTTATATATAATATATACACACATATACCATATATGGAGAAGTCCCTTCATGTAAGAATTAACTTAGCAAACTTAAATCTGTGCTCTTGGAAAAAGAGAAACAGTTCCAGAAGTGCAGTCTGTTCTGTATGCCATTTCACACAGTGAACATGTTCCATGAGGAGTAGAGATGGTAAGTTTGTGTCTGTTATACCACGTGTGATTCTTATATTTAATATACTTTTTCATTTTAAAAAAAATGCAGTCCAGGTAAGGTGGCTCACACCTGTAATTCCAACACTTTGGGAGGCTAAAGTGGGAGGATCATTTAAGACCAGGAGTTCGAGACAGCCTGGGCAACATAATGAGACCTCATCTCTACAAAAAATCTTAAAAATTAGCTGGAGTGTTGGCATGTGCCTGCAGTCTCAGCTACTTGGGAGGCTGAGGAGGGAGGATAGCTTGAGCCCAGGAGGTTGAGGGTACAGCGAGTATGATCACACCACTGCACTCTAGCCTGGGCAACAGCACAAGACCTTATCTCTCAAAAAAATTTGTGTGTGTGTGTGTGTGTAAAATGCAAGCCAAGCCAAGTGTTTCTTCTGGCATTCAGCCAAAAAGAAAAAAAAAACCTGGGGAGAAACTATTAGTTTTAATGAGAGACAGCATGTTGGTCCTCAGTGTGACACCTTCCTGGGAGATTTTCAAGGATAATTTGACTGAACATGATTTGTGTCTTATTTACTGACTTGAGGGCTACCTGCATACGATGCTGAGTCTACTGTATATGCCAAAGAAAACTTGCTCTCACACTAACTCTGGTCCTGGGCCAACATCTGCGAACCACTGTGCTCAGCCATTGGATGTTTAACTAGTTGAGAATCTCTGGGCCAAAGACAGAAATCTGGGAGTCATCAAGATAGAGATGGTAGATACGGCAATGGCCCATGGATATTTGGTCCCTAGAAAGTACAGAGTGAGAAAGAGTTTTTAAGACAGAACTCTGAGAGACCTGGACACTTAAAAGGCAAATGGAAAAGGAGAACCCCTCACAAGAGTCTGAAAAGTAGTGGCCAGAGAGTTAGTTGAAAGCCAGGAGGGAATGTGTCACAGAGGCACACGGAGGAGATGTCAATATAAAGAGTGTTCGGTTGTGCTGAGTGCTTGGGGCGGGGCAGGGGCAGGCAAGCTAAGAACAAGCTGTAGCCTTCAGGACACTTTTAGCCCTTTACCTACACCCTAGGACTCTCAGGAGAAGCTGTTAGTAAACAAGAGAAAAAGGGCTTTATTGGCTGAAAGGTCTGATGGTGCCCCAAAGAAGAGGGAGGTGTTCATGGGTGGGAGGAGGGATCCAGTCAGTGCCTTTCCTTCTTTCCCTCCCCAGGAGCCTGCGGGGACTTGCCTTGGAGCGGGAGAGGGTGCAGTTGGGGTCTCAGATGAAGGACGTACCTCTCTCATGAAGGAGAGGGGCAGAGAGTGCTGTAGGCTCAGGGTGTCTTAGGAGACAACAAGCTGTGGTCTTGAAATCATACAGTACAGAGGAAGGTTGTCCAAAGGATGGGAAGGAGCAAGCTAGCTGAAGGGAAGCTTGGTCTTGGAAGCAGCTTCTGGCTGCAAATTGTCCTCCCAGCTCCACCTTGGCAGTGGTCTTATTTGTTTTAAGGGCTCAGCCCTTCCTGCTTCAACAAACCACCCAGCAACAACTGCTTTTCCAACCCCCTGACAGCCCTGAGTGGGACCCTCCCAGTGTTGAGCCTTCCTACCTGCTTAGTGCAGTGGCAGGAGTCCCCAGCTAGGATGCAGATGAGGATGTGAGACCCCAGAGGCAGACCAGGCACTCAATTCCAGTGGAATCACAGACACTTCTCAGGGAGGATATTCTCTAGGGCTTGAGGCCAAAATTATAGTTAAGAGCTCGGGCCCTGGAGTGAGACGTCGCCTGGGAGAATCATGCCTCTGTCACTTCCATCTCCTCTTTCACAAGATGTCACAATACTGGTGGCACTGTTGTGAAGATTAATGAGATAACACATGTAAAGGTGGATTTGACGCAGCACCTGGAACAGCATGCTTTTAAGCTGGGGTAGTTGTTATCTAATAGCGGTATTATTCAGGATAAGGCACATTGCAGGCACCCAGGCTGGGGCCTTTCAGACCATCTGTCTCTTCATTTGGATGGTAAGTTTGGACCCACCTTGATGCTCTTTCAGAAGCTGCCTTTATAAGGAGGGCCTATGGTCTTTGCTGTTGCCATGGACATTCCCCAGCAAGGCAGCAGAGATCTGATTCAGCAGGAATGACTCTTGCTCTTGTTATCCACAGAAAATCCTTTGAGTTTGAGGATGCATCCAGTCTCCAGTCCCTGTACCCCTCTTCTCCCACTGAGAATGGTACTGAGAACCAACCCAAGTTTGGATCCAAAAGCACTTTAGAAGAAAATGCCTATGAAGATATTGTGGGTAAGCAATGGCAGAGGTGGCGCCTGGGTCATCTCAGGGGGCTGCAGAAGAACAGGAACAGGAGGAGACACCTAGATTGACCTCCTTCACTGTGGGCAGGCATGGTCCCACCTTCTGGAACTCCTCCTGGAATGGGACATCAGGGGAAGCACCTTAGCTTAGACAGAGTGGCTTTGTGATTAAAAGCCTGGCTCTTGAATGAACTGAAATCCAAAGGACCTTTGGGGACACGAGAAGGAGAAAACAACATCGTTCCTTTCCTTTATTTTTGGAAGGCTCTGAAGTCCAGCAGGCCCTCTTCCTTAGCTGTGTGCCCTTGAGGCAAATCACTTAACTTTTGTGAAGACTCTGTTTTTCTCTTATAACATGATGATGTGACTATATTAACAACAACAATAATAGTAATAATATTTCGAGCCGGGCATGGTGGCTCGTGCCTGTAATTCCAGCACTTTGGGAGGCCGAGGCTGGTGGATCACCTAAGGTCAGGAGTTCGAGACCAGCCTCCATCTCTACTAAAAATACAAAAAATTAGCTGAGCATGGTGGCAGGCACCTGTAATCCCAGCTACTAGGGAGGCTGAGGCAGGAGAATTGCTTGAACCCGGGAGGCAGAGGTTGCAGTGAGCTGAGATCGTGCCATTGCACTCCTGCCTGGGCAACATGAGTGAAACTCCGTCTCAAAAAAAAAAAAAAAAAAGTAATATTTCATAAGGTTATTGTTAGAATTAAATAAGATTGAGTGTCTGGTGCAGGCCTGCTACCTGGTCAGAGATGGCCATCTTCTTTCTGTGTTCTTACATGGTGGAAGGGGCGGAGGGAGTTCTCTGGGGTCTCTTTTAAAAGGGCCCTAATTGGTGAAGGCCCTGCACTCATGACCTAATCACCTCCCAGAGGCCTCACCTGTGTTTCAACATAGGCATTTTGGGGGACAGAAACATTCAGTCTATTGTACAAGCTAACACATTTCATTGCCCCAGTTTCATGGTGCTGGCAGAAGACACGAGACCCCTGGGTCACAAAGGACTTTATTACTTATGGCACAGCAGGCAGCATGAGCTTCGTGTTCACACGGGTTTCCCCTTGTGCCTAAGTCCCATGGGGCGGTGTGGAGAAGGCCCAGGTGGAAGCTGCACACACTGCAGGTCCATGTCCCAGCTGGGGAGCCCAAGCGTAGGAAACCCCAGTCTTTTCAGAGACTGCTGGCAAACCTGCCTAACCTTTGTCCTTGGAGGAGACATTATCTTTATCACTCTGGTCAGGAAACAAATCTGCCTCTGCCCTGAAGGGAGACACTATCTCTGTCTTCCAAGGCTGTTTGCTGTATAAATACCCTTTAAAATACAGTCTGGAACTGTCAGTTCCTCTTGTTCAGAAGAAGGGCAGAAATGCAAGACTCCATTGGGATTTGTCTTCCAACAGGTGGGAAGACATGGTATTGGCAAACTTGTGTTCACGGATCAGATGAAAGATAGATGCTCTAGCCTGGGTTGCATTTGTTTTGTTTTTTGGCGTTCATTTCAATTCTATTAGCATCCTCATCAGTGAGGGGCTTTGATTCTGCTCAAGTGAAGTGTGCGTATCAATGTAGGTCAGTGAGGAGGAGAGAGGCTGTGTGCTGCCTGCTTGCTGGCTCCCTCTCTATGTCCCTGTCTTGCCTCTGTCTTGGGCCTTAAATCTGAAGAATGTGGTGTTAGTTAATACATGAGAGAGAGAAGTGGCCCAGGGTAGAGGGAAACCTCCAGATTCTCAGAAGCCTGGAATCTTTTTTTTTTTCCTTTTTTTTTTTTTTTTTTGGAGACGGAGTCTCGCTCTGTCGCCCAGGCTGGAGTGCAGTGGTGCGATCTCGGCTCACTGCAAGCTCCGCATCCCGGGTTCATGCCATTCTCCTGCCTCAGCCTTCCCAGCAGCTGGGACTACAGGTGCCCACCACCACACCTGGCTAATTTTTTTGTATTTTTAGTAGAGACAGGGTTTCACCATGTTAGCCAGGATGGTCTCGATCTCCTGGCCTCATGATCCGCCTGCCTCGGTCTCCCAAAGTTCTGGGATTATAGGCGTGAGCCAGAAGCCTGGAATCTTAAGAAGAGAGGGCCGTCTGTTCCCTCATTTGATCTGAGCCATTGGTTTCATAGCCGTTTCCTTACCACTTGCTGGGCCAGTGTTTCTGGGGAGACAGCAGCCATGCTGGGATGTGCAGGGACACTGCTTTCCCAGGAACAGAGTGTATAGTATGTAGCCATGCAAAACTGGGTCACAGCAGGAAGACTGTGGGAATGAGGTCCCTAGAACTGCAAAAGAGTTTGGGGAGGGAGGCCCTTTCCCTTACCACTGGGGAAAAGACAGCTTTGTACCTATAGGCCACCCAGAGCAGAGGTCAAGAGCTAGGGGCATCAGAACAAAAGATCCAGAAGCCAGGTGGGCAGTTAAGGAAGATGCCCCAACTGCAGCCCATACCCCAGTTCTACTCAGCCACCCAAGAGGCAGCCAATGCTGTTCCTGTACTTCTCACCTCCTTATGCAAGACCAACATCCCAGAGTGGAAGAAAGTCCTCCCGAATGAGTGAGTAGGCAGAGGCCTAGACACACTTGCCCTCCTCTTTCCCTTCTCTCAAACCTGACCTAAGAAGGCCTGGGGAACAGCTGTGTTGCCCAGAACAGTTCTTCCAAAATTCTGCCCCCCAAACATTGCCCCAAAAAGTCCCGAACAGAGCCCTGGATGGTGGAACTCTGGGCAGAGAGAAATGGTTGAAGCCGTCCCTTTCTCAAATTATTTCAGTTCAGATGATCCAAGAACGTATCCCCACAGGAAATCCTTGTCAGATAATAGAGAATGGGAGGACCACAGGATTGCCAGCACCCAGCATAGTCAAGGGACATCAGAAAAACACAGCCCTCTCTGCCCACGGCAGCAGCCACACTGGGTGCTCCCAGGGTCCTGGGCAGCAAACTGACACATTGCAGTTTCTGCCAAACTAGAATGTACCCTGCAACAGGAGGTAGGGAGGGGGTGGGGCAGCAGAGCTGCCTCCCCACTCATTAGGGAGGACTCTCTTCCACTCTGGGTGTTGCATGAGGAGTTAAAAAAAAAATATGGGAGCACCTTGGCTGCCTCTTGGGTGGCTGAGTACAGCTAGGGGTCAGCGCTGTGTGGGCAGAAGGTAGAGGTAGCTGCTCACCTGGCTTCTGGATCTTTGGAGCACTTAGAGAACAAGGAAAGAAGAGAGGGGGAGGATGCAGGAGAAAGGGAGGGGAGCGACCCAGGCACCAGTTTGGGAATATACTGCATCGGATGTTTAGGTTTTGCTTTGGCCTCGTGGGGTGGTGGGGGTGGTTTCCGGAGTCTGCAGTTAGGACAGTGCCCTGTGCGTGTTTTCCTTTTTTATGTCCCCATAGCAGCCCAATCTGAATTTCTGGGACCTGACTAGGGAGGCCAGAGGGAAATACAGAGGAAAATACTCTCTTTCTGTTAGATTCTGGTGGGTTTCCTTTTCCTTCCCTGGGGACAGGCCCGAGAGTTTGGAGCTCCCCACAAGGCTTCAGGGGGTGTCTTATTGCCGAACTCAGAATGGCAGTTTCCCGTCTTGCTTAGGACTGATCAGTGGCTCGGACTTCCTGGGAGCCGTCTCTCTGGTCTTGGCCCAGCCTGTGCTCTGTGGGGTGAAGGATGACTCTGACCCCGCTGGATCAGGCTCCTGCAGGCATGCAGGAATGGAGCTGTTGGGAGGCAGAGAGCCTAGTGCTCATCTCCATCTTGGGTCCTGGTGATTGGACTGGAGTCCTGTGTGTCATAGGTGGAGGGCCAGTTGGCCCCAAGACAAACATGTCTGTCTGTGAACAGTGGACTCGAATGGGGGTTGTGGGGGGTTTGCTGGCCTCCTGGCTACACTAGGCATGATGCCTGAGGAGCCGGGGTGGGGTACTCCCAAACATACTGAGGTTTACCTTGCTAACTTGCAGAAAAGGAGTTCGGAAAGAAAGTTACTGCCTTGCTGCTTCCGGGGCTGCTATTTCCCGCCTGTCCCATCTCACATCTGCCCCTGGAAGATGCTGCTATTCTACAAGGCCTTATGTTTGCATTCTGAGCCTGACACTTAAAAATGCACCCAAGGAAGCAGCTTGTTAAGGAATTATGTGGAGTGGCCTCGGCGCCTGAGCTGCATTCCTGCAGATTCCCACTCCCATCAGCTAGCCTGGGCTGAGGGAGCGTTTCCAGGAACTTCAGTGGGATGCAAGCCGGGGACCGGGCCAGTCAGCCTGGACTGCAAAGTCTTTTGAGCCTCCACTCTCTCTGGTTGCTTCCCTTATTTGCCCCCAGGCTGGGAAACAGTAAGGAGCAGAGGGCACCCACTGGGATGGAGGTTGCAGTGGGAAACAAAACAGCCAAGAGGTGCAGCCCAGGGAAGGTGCCGGGGCTGTCGAGAAATGGTGTCAAGGCTTGGAGGGTGGGCAACAGCCAGCCCCTTAGAGGCCCCAGTCCGATCTGTTGCCAGGGAGTTGGGCTCTTATCCTGGCCCTTTCTGTCCTGTCTGAGAGAGGGAAAAAGGCTGAGAACCAGGAGAAACAGCTGGTTGGAACCGGAGGTTGTTGGGGAGGGAAGCTGCAGACCCAGGACCCTAGTAATGGGTGTGGTCCAGGAAGCTTAGGACTGTGTTTGGAGAAATTCTCAGTGCCTGTGCGTATACACACACCCCTTTCCTAACTGGTTTTTCCAGTTAGGTTGGGGCTGGGGGAGTGCTGTATGTGTGGTTAAGACCAAAGGAGTTATGGGGAGGAGTGAAAGGTTGTGGAGAGGAGTGGGAGGTTGTGGGGAGGAGTGGGAGCAGGGCCCAGAGGGGCTGGATTCTTCCTTTAAGAGGATTTGTGTGACACCTTTGGGCTCTGATAATCCCCTTTTAGAAGAGTGCAAAGCAGAAATTCTCGGTGATGCCTTTTGTCCCTTATTTCATCATCCAAGCTGGGAAAGGTTGAGACCTCTGGCTTCTCCAGCTGAGCTTGCTGAGGGCCAGGCCTTCAGGGAAGAGGGTCCACCTCTTCCTCCCTCTCCAAGGGTCATGTGGACTGTCCCAAGAAAGCTGTGTGGGCAGGAATGCAGGTAGAAATGTGCAGTCTGCCAGGCTCCCTGTCTCCCATTCATGCCCCTGCTGAATCTCCCATTCAGCCTTGGCTCCTTTAGCTCTGTCCTCCCTAGGATGTTCTGCACACCATTTCCCAGCCTACCGTCTCCTCCAACTCTGAGCCATTGCTTTGATACTTATTTGCTCTCAGCTGGTTCAGTTTAGTGGTCCAGGACTCAGGGTCCACTTGTCTCTGTACAGTTCCATCCCCTGGTCCCCTGTCCACCTGGAGAGATGACTGGGAGAATCTATTTGAGACAGCTCCTCCGGGGCAGTCAGGAATGGTCCAGGAAGCTGAGAGATGAGTTAGGGCAGTGAAGGCACCAAGCTGAGGCTGGGGAGGCAGCGTGTGGGCTGCGGCCAGCCGTCTATTTGCTGGAGAACTGATTAGTGGCTTTGTTACATTAGACAGGATGTTAAACATTGCTGGAGAAGAGAGGCTGGCACAAGGGGCTGGGGAGGAGCAGGCCTTCCTGAAATCGAGTTTCCAGAGACAGGACCTATCTTGAGAACCTGATGTTGCTGGCTGTTTTCCGCTGGGTTGTCAGTGATGTGCACCAGCCTTGTACATCTATTACTTCCCTGGGCCTCAGTATCCTATGTCTTTTTCTTGGAGCTTTGGATTTTGTATCAATATTCAAAGCTCTTACTGTAGGGAAAAGAAGGAAGGAAGGAGGGAGTGAGGTGAAGGAGGGAAGGATGGAAAAAAAGAGGGCTAGTCTTGGGACTCATGTCACACTCAGAAGCCATTGGAAGTTTAGAACGCTCTGTCTAAAGCAGTGGTTCTCAGTCGGGGGACAACTTCACTCTTCCCTCCCTCCATTCCTGCCTCCCTCCCTCTCTCTCCCTCCTTCCCTCTGTCCGTCCCAGAGAGCATCTGGCAGTGTCTGGAGACATTTTTGGCTGTTATAGCTAAGGAGATGCTAATGTCTCCTGGTGGATAGAAGCCAAGGTTGCCACTAAACATCCTAAAAATGGACAGGACAGTCTACCACAACAAGAATTATTCAACCCCAAATGTCAGTGGCTTGGAGAAACCCCTGGGATTGGGACAAGGCTTCCTATAGGTTGGGGATGATAATAAAGGCCCTGGCTGATCATGCAGTCCAAGGCAGTTTCGATTTGTTGAGCTTGGCATAAATGTTCTCCCTGCCGTGATGTGGACAGTGATGCTCTGGTCCTGTTTTAGGGGATCAGAAGACTGTGTCCTGGCATTCTCCCTTCTTAGTTCCCCCACCTCCTCACTCCTGCAGGGCATATGTTGGGGAAGGATCAAGAAGTAGAGAATCCATCCCCAACACCTCCCTAAGTGCCCCACAGTGGGGTAGGCTGGAGAAAACATGCAGGGGGTGCTGGGTTTGCTATTTGGCTTCTTGCGACAGGGCTGCTGGGCCAGCTCCGCTTAGTCAGGGCTCTGGAATGGAGACAAGTCATTTTAATAGCATGACTGTGTTACAGGAAAAGGTCTGTTCCATTGCTGGGGACTCTGCTTGGAGTTGGGAATCAGCTTAATCCAGTCCCAAATCCCAATGACCCATCTTTGACTCATAAGTTTACAGAGATTTGTATTGCTCCCACTGCAGTCTATTTAGCTGTCACTGAAATCCTTTCTTCACACCCACACCCTAACTCTGTAAGAGCATTTCCTAAATTCGTTGTGGTTCTGCATAAGTAGATGCCACAATGTGGAGGGAGCTCCACTTTGGAAATGGAGGAATCTGCAAGCATATAGGGATTGGCTCTTCTCCCGTGCCCTCTCTAGGAAAGCTTCACTCTCAGCAGCCTTTGTTCCTCGTCCTCCAGCTCCTTCTTCTGCCTGCTTCCTGAGGAGTGGGGTCTGAGTTCCTCTGGGGCGTAAGGCACATTCAGACATCTGTAGGACAAGTGTGGGACTCAGTGGTCACCCAGGCTCAATCCTGCTGCTGAGCAGAGGTGCTAGAGTGAGTCGTGCTCTGCAGCAGGAAAATAGGGAAAGGGGTGCAGAGAGGGCTGTGTTCTGAGTTCCCCAGGGACCTGTTCACCCCACGGATTCTGCCACCAGGATTGAGCTAGGACTGACCCGGCCCATGGTGTTACTCTATTTTAGAAAATGTGTGTTGGAGGGGTGGGGGCAGGAGATACAGCTTGTGGAAAGGAGTGCCACTCAACATCTTCAAGGGCAGGGATTCTGTTTTGGACTTTTCTGAGATTTTCTGGTAATGCCAATACAATGCCCGCTGCCAGAGATTTTAGAACTAGTCCTGAGAAGCAAGAACTCCCCTTACCCCCACACTTTGGCCCAGACTCCTTCCAAGCCTTTCACACCTCCCCTGTGTCACAGCAGGAGAGTTTGTTCCAAAAGGGGAGTGTTGATGGTTCTCTTTTTGCTGAGATCAGCGGTAGAGGGAATAGACACTACAGTAGGAGAGTCATCGAACAGATCATTACTGAACACTTCCTCCTTGCTAATCACTGTTCCGTTCCGAGGTTGCCTCAGTGAACAACACAAAACCCTGCCCTAAAAGACTTGTTGAACGGCATCGTAGGTGAGAGGGGGGCCTGGTGAAGCCCTGCTCTCTACAGTTCTGTGAGTTCCTCCATGCCCACCCTCCAAAGTAGGTCCCCAGGGAGATCCCCTGAGAGTTGGGTGAAGGGACAGCCATGTGACCTGAAAACCCTTCCTACCTTGAACTGTGTTATCTCTGGGGTGTTTGCAGCAGAGGGAAGGGAGCCAAGGAAAGACTCTTGGTGCTGGCTTTGTCCTCTGGCTGGGCACAGGCAGGGGTGGCTGAGCCAGTCTTGTGCAATCCCTGAATTTATAAAGCAGAGGCCAGGCTGAGCTGGGCTGGGGGTGGGGGGGTGGGGGGGTGGGCTCTGCTTCTGGACTTGGAGCCAGGATCTGTTTGTAGCCTCCCCACTGCAGACGGGCAGCTGCATGACTCATGAGCTGAGGGGCCAGGCAGAAGCCATTCTCTTTGGTTCACAGGAATTCTGCTTGTTTATTTGTGTGTGTGTGAGTTCGTGTGTTTCCTTCTTCCCTTCTCCCCCTTCTCTAACTCTTCCTCCTCTGCAGGAGATCTGCCCAAGGAGAATCCATATGAGGATGTGGACTTAAAGAGCCGAAGAGCAGGACGAAAATCCCAGCAACTGTCTGAGAACTCCTTGGACTCTTTGCACAGGATGTGGAGTCCTCAGGACAGGAAGTACAACAGCCCGCCCACACAGGTAACTCAGCCCTGACATCGGCCTGTAGGGTTAGCGTGAGGGCCACAGTGGGGGCCTGCTCTTCCAAAACTTGGGCCCAGCTTCCACTCAGGCTTTTACCCTCACTAGTACTTGATAAAGGGTCTACGGCCATACCACCCTGAACGCGCCCGATCTCGTCTGATAAGGGAGGTCTCCTCAGCAAAGGACTGTGCACTCAAGGATGTCCACCATGTTGAAACCTCTGTGGACAATTGGCACCTGCTCTGAGGGGCATCCTGTCCTATCTTCTTTCCCTTCCTACACAAGCTCTGAGCTGCAAAACTCAGCCAGGAGCCCTTGCAGTCTCCTGTCTGATTATTTATCACCCTGTGGGAAACAGGAAGACAGGGCCCTAGTGGGAGTCTTGGCATTCTGCAACTCTGCCAGAAGTCATCTCAGTACTGGCATTAGGGGGCCAGGTGTAGGTCCCCAAACCACATTTGGAGAGCCAGACAGGTGTCTGTGACACCTGGAGCCAGTCCTGTGGGAGAGAGTAAGCATGAATCTTTAAGGAATGGATGGGGAGAAGGCAGAACGACAGGAAAGGTGAAAAGCCAAAGGAAGCTCTTGGACTTCAGCTCCTTCTGTCCTTGTCCAGGGTGTCAGGAGGCAGGTGGAGAGGCTTCTCTGACCTCCCCAGGTAACTCTAATTCTCTTTGCAAATGGAAGGACCTGGATATTATATAGCATTGGCCAGATAATATAAAATGATAATATAAAAATGATTTCTTCTGGCTTTGGAATAAGGTGTTTGTTTTTATAAAAGATTTACCCCATAGCTGGGAGTGGTGGCTCACGCATGTAATCCTAGCACTTTGGGAGGCCAAGGTGGGCGGATCATCTGAGGTCAGGAGTTCAAGACCAGCCTGGCCAGTGAAACCTCATCTCTACTAAAAATACAAACATTAGCTGGGCATGATGGCGCACGCCTGTAGTCCCAGCTGCTTGGGAGGCTGAGGCAGGATAATTGCTTGAACTCGGAAGACGGAGGTTGCAGTAAGCCAAGATCGCTCCACTGCACTCCTGCCTGGGCGACACAGCGAGACTCCGTCTCAAAAAAAAAAAAAAAAGATTTACCCTCTAATTAGGGCTCTTTTCAAACAGGCTTCCCCTGAGTTTGCATTGCCAGATTGATTGGGTGAGAACAGGAAATTGGGGGCTGTGGAGGAAGGAGGATTTGCTGAAGAGTGAGGAGAGGCAATTCCAGAACCAGACAGTGGTTGGGTGTCTGTGGGATACCTGCCTCCTGACAGGGTGCGCGACAAGGATGGTGCTGTGGGATGAGAGGTCAGCGCATATGGAGAGAGGCAGAGAGTAGATCAGGGCTGGGGAGAGGGCAGCCAGGGCCTTGTGGGTATGGGATCCAATTCAGTGTGAGGCCTGCCTGGCCCAGCTTTGGTGGTCAGAGCCCAGAGCCCCTGTGTTCTCCATGGGAGCAGTTAGGAGGGCCAGGCTGCAGGATCTCCCAGCCCAGCAGGCTGGCCAGTAGGTTATGGCCTCTGCTGTCAGAAACCTTTTAGGATTGGCTCGGGAGCAGAGGTCCGGAAGACTGGTTCCATCACCCAGGCCCAGTAATTCTTGTCCCAAAGCTCAGGAGGACCCCCCCCAAAATTCCCACTTAGCCTTCTTTTTCCACTCAGATGAGAGCACAGGTGTTTTTAGCCTCTGCTTTCGTTTTTTGCTGGCAGTAGTGAAGCTTATTTTAGGGAAGGCAAGTATCTAATCTATCCCTGACCTGGCTGATTAGCAGCTAAAGTCTTAAGAGAGGGATGGAAGTTCCAGGGCAAGATGGCGGGGAGCCAGGGATGCCGGCCCTTGGCCTCTGTGTCCCCATCCCAGCAGACAGACACTGGCCAAGGCCTCTGTGGCGAGCCCCTCTCGCACGTCCTCTCCCCCACGCCAGCTTTCCCTGAAACCCAACAGCCAGTCCCTGCGCAGTGGGAACTGGTCAGAAAGGAAGAGCCACCGGCTGCCACGATTACCCAAGAGGCACAGCCATGACGACATGCTGCTGCTGGCTCAGCTGAGTCTGCCATCCTCACCCTCCAGCCTCAATGAAGACAGCCTCAGCACCACCAGCGAGCTGCTGTCCAGCCGCCGGGCCCGCCGCATTCCCAAGGTACCCTCCCCAGAGGCAGCCCACTGGAGACGGGCAGGTGGGCGGGCAGGCAGCCAGCCTTTCTCTCTCTTTCCTGGCTTCCTTCCTTCCCTAATCTGGACTGCTTCCTCGATTCCCTTTGAATAAATTCTGGGTCCGTGCACTGGCCTCTTTTTCATCTGATTAATTCCCCTTTCTTATCAATAAAGATGCATTAACTGACCTTGGTGCTCAGATGTTAGAGGAAGGAAAGGCTAGCCGAGGTTCCCCGTTAGTAAGTGTGGTGTATGAATTTTGGGGTATGCGCACACATAAGCATTTCCAGGCTTTCAAGGACCTAGGACTCAAACAAGGGTTCTTCCTATAACTCTCAGCATTGAAGAATTTTCAGCAATGATTTTCACACATAGGCAGCCAGGCCCAAATCCCCAGCCCAACGCAGCAGGATTTAGCCAGATGGTATTTTTAGCCTGCAAACAATGCTTGGGTATATCGGGAATTTAGCTTCTTCCTGTCGGGGCCCCAGGTTATGGCCCAGAGGGGAAAGGCTAGAATCCTTGTTCCTGTTATTGCATCTCAGAAGCTCTTTGTCTCAGTTGGTTCAATGACTCTTGGGACCCAGGAGCTACCATCCTGTCTAGTTTGATCACAGTTCCTTCCTCTGGGGAGCTAAGTTTAGTGTCCTTGTCTTGGGGCAGGAGACCACTCCTGGGGGACTAGGTATATGGAGAGCTACCATGCATGGCTGGTGAGTCACCACTTGAGGTCGGTTCTGCAGTTAGACCAGTCCTGGACCCAGCGGGTGCAATGCAGAAAGCTTGTACCATTAAGGGCAGGGATGGGCTCCTACTCAGCCTTCTTGGAAGTAGGGCAGCTGGTGTTAAGGTTACCTCACCCACCCTGCTTTTCTCACCCAGCTTGTCCAAAGAATCAACTCCATCTACAATGCCAAGAGAGGAAAGAAGAGATTAAAAAAGTTGTCTATGTCCAGCATTGAAACAGCATCACTGAGAGGTAGGCTTTGGTGCCAGAGCTGGTTCAGGTGTTTGGGCCCTTGGGCATTAGGAATGGGAGAGGCATCAATTTACCTGTGGAGGGTAGAGCCCTGCCAGGAAATGGCCACATAGGAGGGAGGAGCAGACAGGGAAGAAAGGTCTGGGATGGGTTCCTTCAGACTTTGGGCTGTGAGGCCCTGAGTAGGGAGGTGGGTGTGGGAATCGGCTTCTGCAAAAGGAAAGGCCAGACTCACTGAGCATTGCGGTCTGTTTCCCATTTCAAATCTTGACCTCCTGGAGGCAGGGTCCATCTTTTCCAGGCCTGTAGGCCCCTCTTCTGGCTCAGCCTCCAACTCAGGCCCTCAGCTTCCCTCATGGGTTTGAATATAGGATTCGCAGTGTGAGCTCTGAAGGAGCCTGGCCCCAGGCCACTCAGCTCCCTGCCTGCAGATGCCTGACCATGGGCCCAGAGTAGCCCAGAGAAGGTAGAGATCCATCCCCTGTGAGAAAAGTTGGGGTGGTGGGGGAGCAAAAAACATTGGCTGTGAGGTCCAGCAAGTATGTACTCTGCTGTTCCTTTTCCAGATGAAAACAGTGAGAGCGAGAGCGACTCTGATGACAGGTTCAAAGGTGAGGCACAGCTCCCATGAGTACGGAAGCTCTCCCAGCAGGGCTGCAGGGAATCAGCCTTCCCTTCCGATGCATGTGTGGTTGCAGTGTCCCTAACCGGCCTGATGTGGAGAGGTGACAGACAGCCCAGATACCAGAACAATAGAGCAGGGAGCCACAGGGAAGTCTGTCCTTATAGACATGTGAGCTCAGCCCTGCAAGGTTAAATCCAGATGTCTCCCTTTGCCAAATGTAAGGGTGGTGACCTGCCCAAACTGTCCCAAGCCATTGTCCATGGGAGTTGGGTGCTAGATTTGCCTGGGAAATGTTGTAGATCTCAGCCGGGCGCGGTGGCTCATGCCTGTAATCCCAGCACTTTGGGAGGCCAAGGCAGGCAGATCACGAGGTCGGGAGTTCGAGACCAGCCTGGCTAAGATGGTGAAACCCCATCTCTACTAAAATAATACAAAAATTAGCCAGGCACGGTGGCGGGCGCGTGTAATACCAGCTACTTGGGAGGCTGAGGCAGGAGAATCACTTGAACCCGGGAGGCGGAGGTTCTAGTGAGCTGAGATCATGCCACTGCACTCTAGCCTGGGCGACAGAGCAAGACTCTGTCTCAAAAAAAAAAAAAAATTGTAGATCTGGAGGGTCAGAGAGGGGTACAGAAGATTACAAGGACCTCTTCTGGCAAGAAATGTGCCGTAGACTGAGGAAACTGTTTCTCTGGAGGCCCTGCAGCCCCCCATCTCCCCTGTCCCCAGAGAGGAGCCTGAAAAGGTTCTGGAACCTTCACATTCCAGGGTCCTCGGATAAATCTTTGTGCTTTCTCTACTGGGAAGCCCTGCCTAGGCCTTCCTGGATGATTATCCTCTCATCCCCAGGCAAATGGGCAAGTGGACTTTGGATGTAGGAGCATGGACAAGGCTCAAGTCCTGCTAGGGGCCCAAGGATGAAGCCTTCGTGGATGTTCGTGTATTCTGGTCCTTTTGGTACAGGGACAGAGTGGGTGCCAAGATACATCCCTGGGTTTGCCTGGCCTCGGCAGTCCTCCTGCCCCAGCTCAGTCTCCAGAGGCTCCAGGAGGACCAGGCCCGCAGCTTCCTGTGTCAGGGCAGAGTCTTTGTGCAGGGGTCAGCACCTTGTGCCTGCCGGTCCTCCTGCACTGCGAGCTGGGGGTGGTATCAGACTAGGCTCACGTACTTAAAAGTGCTCCACAGCAATGGAGCCCTGAGCCAGGGGTAGAGGAGTTAACATGAGGCCTGTGAGGGTCCATTCCCTGATGTGCAACCTGCCTCCAGCCCACACACAGCGCCTGGTCCACATCCAGTCGATGCTGAAGCGCGCCCCCAGCTATCGCACGCTGGAGCTGGAGCTGCTGGAGTGGCAGGAGCGGGAGCTTTTTGAGTACTTTGTGGTGGTGTCCCTCAAGAAGAAGCCATCGCGAAACACCTACCTCCCCGAAGTCTCCTACCAGTTTCCCAAGGTGAGGCCTTCTCTCTCCCCACCTTGCCCATATTCCCCCTCTTCCATCCTCTATCCGCCAGGCCTATCTGGGGAAGGAGAGAGATCTTGTTCGTCATACGTCCTCACCGAGCTGCCACAGCCCTGAACCTGCCTCCTCTCAGCCAGGAGGGAAGACAGGGCTGCAGCGGGGGTGGGTTTGGGCCAGTGCTTGTTCAAAGGATGAGGACTGAGAAAGAACCTCTCAATGTGCTTATAATAAAATCCAGAACAATTGAATACCATACAGTTCACCCACTTAATGTATACAGTTCAGTGTTTGGGTGTATTCACAGAATTGTGCAATCATCACCACAATCAATTTTAGAACATTTTTATCACCCCAAAGAGAAACGCTGCACCCACTAGCTGTCACTCTGCCCTTCTCCCACCAGCCTGTCTCTCACTCCGCCTTCCCTGCTTGTCGCCAGCCAGCCTGGCCTCCCTCTTCTTCCTCTCACACTCAACCCCTCTCTCTCTGCCATTGCCTCTGCCAGGAATGTGCTTTCTCCAGCTCTTCACATGGCTGCTGGCTCCTTCTCATTTCTCAGGCTCTGCTCAAGTAGGACCTCTTTCAGGAGGTCTGTCCAGACGCCTGCATGGAGCCCCTCCCCTGCCCAGCTTGCTCTGGTACATCACCCTGCTTATTGTTATTTATTTATTTTTTTATTCGAGACGGAGTTTCGCTCTTGTTGCAGAGGCTGGAGTGCAATGGCGCTATCTCGGCTCACTGCAACCTCCGCCTCCTGGGTTCAAGCGATTCTCCTGCCTCAGCCTCCCAAGTAGCTGGGATTACAGGCATGCGCCACCACTCCTGGCTAATTTTGTATTTTTAGTAGCGACGGGGTTTCTCCATGTTGGTCAGGCTGGTCTCGAACTCCCAACCTCAGGTGATCTGCCAGTCTCGGCCTCCCAAAATGCTGGGATAACAGGCATGAACCACCGTGCCCGGCCACCCTGCTTATTTCTTTTTTAAGCCCCCCTCTGAGATGTTGTGGTTGACCATCTCACTCTGCTGACCAGAATGTGTAAGGTCGGGGACCTTGTCCCCTTTGTTTTCCATTGAGAGCCAAGAGCCCTGGCACATAGCACCGTGTCAGATGCCATATAGAAAGCACTCCACTGGCATTTATTGAATGAATGATGACTCTGGGCTCTGTAAGAATTCGGAGTGGGACAAGAGTTGCTGAGATCATGCCCGCTGGTCAGTGGCATCTAGGGCCCTCAGGGGAGGAGGGGCTTCTCAGCCACCACCACCCGCCCTCAGGTTGCATGTCATCTCCTGGTTCCTTCTTCCCTGCAGCTGGACCGACCCACCAAGCAGATGCGAGAGGCAGAGGAAAGGCTCAAAGCCATTCCCCAGTTTTGCTTCCCTGATGCCAAGGACTGGCTTCCTGTGTCAGAGTATAGCAGGTGAGGCCTGGCCTGGCCTGAGGGAGGAAGGGGCATAGCCTTCTTTACCCCCATAGCAGTGGGCACCTGAGTGGGGCCTGCTCTAGTCTCATCCTCTCCTACAGCAACCTGGCCCTTCACCCCACCCTGAAAATGACGGTCCCTATTCTTGGGGGCTGTTTCCTAGGTCCTCTCACACCTCCCTGATGCCAGACCTCTCTTTGTTCCAGTGAGACCTTTTCTTTCATGCTGACTGGGGAAGATGGCAGCAGACGCTTTGGCTACTGCAGGCGCTTACTGGTGAGTGAGGCCATTCGGTCCTCAGGCCGGCAGGCAGGGGATAGGCCAGGGTGGGTGTGTGTGTGTGTGTGTGCCCTTCTGCAATTTTAGCTTGTATGAAATCCTATGTTATGCTTCCTGAGGCCACCCCGAACCCCCTGCCAACACACACACTTTCACAGGTGAGGCCACCCTGGGAGAGCAGGGCTCAGAGTGGTGCTTCTGAGGGGGCCTTAGGATCGGAGATTATCTGGAATAAGGGGAGGGAGTGGGTTTTCATGTCTTTTTAGTTTTTCTCTACTTTTTTGTCATTTCCCTTGGGATCATGGGCTCTGATTGCTGGTCTCTGGTTGCAGGATCGAATCGCCCCCAGCAGTATGTGTATATGCATCAGATTAGGTGAGGGACAACCTTCCTCACCCCCATACCTGGCCAGCCTGTAGTGGGGAGGAGGCCTGTCTGTGGTGTGGTGGGGCTGGAGATTGGGCAGGGACAGAGACATACCTTCTCTGGGAATCTGAGAGAGATACCTTGAATCTAGGGGAAAGGGATTGGGTTTTGAAAATGTTAGCCATTTTGTAAAGAGAAGTCCCTCACCATTTCCCTTCCCATTAGTCCTGGGAAATAGATTGGGTAGAGGCTCAGAGCCTGGCCCCTGCTGCACTCCCAGCTTGGAGCTACTGGGTTGTTGACAATGTTTTGGGGTTTCCAGGCCTTAGCAAGAGAAAGCCTCCCCAGATACCAGTCTAAGGGTAGATGAAGGGGGCAGGAGCCCTGAAGGAAGGATTTGGGGCCAGTTATTCATTCATTCAGAAACACTTATCATCCCTTATCAGAAGCCCTGACCTATTGAGAGTCAGGCACGTGCTCATATAAAGATGAGTTTAACATGGATCTCCCTCTCGAGGAACTTTAGATGGCCTGTTACAGGAGATTGGACTTTCAACACAGGAGGGAAGGGCCAAGGGAATAAGAGGGAATAAATGTTGTTTAGAACCTGTCACATTCCAAGCTAGATGCTTCAAGTATGTCTTTTAAAAGAAAATGATCACAATAGCCCATGGGTTATTATTATCCCTGATCCATAGATTGAGAAGTCAAAACTCAGAAGTAGAATGACTTGCCCAAGGTCATACAGAACCAGAAGGGAAGTCATTTGTCACCAATTTGTACTCTTGGATCACCCCCAGAGGATGGACTGGGGAGAGGGGGTGTGGGGAGGTAGAATGCCCATGGAGGGGCAAAGGGCATATGCACAGGAGTGATGCCAGGTGGTGAGCCAGGCAGAGGCCAGCACGCCTCTGGCCGCCTGGGCCTCCCAGGCTTGGAAGGAGTGTTGCGAAGGCTGCCTTTGCTGGAACATAGATGGAGCAGAGCTGCTCCTTTGCAGTGGGGCTGCTGCCCCCAGGGAAGAGCGTGTTTGTCCTGGCGTGCTCAGAGAGGGCCTGGGCTGGGTCTCTGCCAAGGGGGCTGGCACTAGCTCGGCATTCCTGCAGATTGGACACAATGATTCTAACCCAAATCCCACATACTTGATTTAATCACTTGGGGCTTTAGGGGAGGCGGGGGAGAGGGAAAGAGACAGGAGTGAGTTTCAGGCCTAATATGGACAAAAACAGATTCTGCCTTCTCTTTAGATCTGTGACGTGTGGCCAGCAGGTTTGGAGACTGAAATATGAAATAGCCCCATCTGCATTTGCTTAGCAGCCTGCATGAGGGGCCAGCACCTGCTGCTCTGCTCCCTCCCCACTCGGACTTGCCAGGCCCTCCAGGCCTCTGAGTCCTGCTGGAGAAGGCACTGCAGCCTGCATGGGGGCTCCGGGCCTGGGAGCTCTCATTGCATGTCTCCCCTTTAGCTACCCACCTTTTTTTTTTTTTTGAGACAGAGTTTCACTCTTGTTGCCCAGGCTGGAAGTACAATGGTGTGATCTCGGCTCACTGCAACCTCCACCTCCCGGGTTCAAGCGATTCTCCTGCCTTAGCCTCCTAAGTAGCTGGGATTACAGGCGCATGCCACTATGACCGGCTAATTTTGTATTTTTAGTGGAGATGGGGTTTCTCCATGTTGGTCAGGCTGGTCTCGAACTCCCAACCTCAGGTGATCCACCTCCCTTGGCCTCCCAAAGTGCTGGAATTACAGGCGTGAGCCACCGCGCCCGGCCATGCCTACCTTTTAAGTCCCATTCTTCTTTTGCTCCTTTACTCCATAGCAAACCTCTACCCAGTGTCTTTGTTTTCTTTCCTTCCTGTCAGAAAGCAGCAGGCTTTAGGGGTAAGACAGCCAAACAGGGCCAAAGCAAACTCTTGGCTCCACAGCTTCTAGATAGGTGGCCTTAGGCAATGGCTTTATCTTTTTGAACTCAGTTGCCTCATCTATAAAGGGGATAATAATCCCTCTCTCACAAATCTCTTGTAAAGTTCCAAGCCCAGGAGTCAGGTATAGCAAATGTTCCATAAATAGTAGCTCCCATCTCTTGTTTTCAGTTTGCTCTCTTAGAATGGAGGTGGATCAAGAAAGGGAGAAAAGAAGCAAAAAAAGGAATGGTATGCCGAATGTGCCCTGTGGGGCTAGAAAGCTACAATGGCTCGCTCCTAAGGATGTACCCTAGTCCTTCCCATCTGCTGGGGTCCCAGCCTCAGGGATATGAATCCACAGATACCCTGTAGCCTCTGCCAAACTGCTTTGCCCTTTGCCAGCCCCTGTCGGCGTCCTCCTGGGAGGAAGGGTGGAGCCTGTGTGGAGCCTGGCAGGAGCCTGGTACCTGGTGCTGGGAGACCCTGCAGAGCTGAGGCCTGTCCTGAGAGTGGTGGCTGTTCCTTCAGGGCTCTGGTTGCAGAGAGGTTTAGAGGAGGCTTAGAGTCTTCCTCCACTAGAAGGGCAGTCCTTACTCCTCCGTTCCCAAGGAAAAGGAGCCAGAAATGGTAATCATGCATTCTCTGTGTCTGTCTCTCTCCTCCTCCTCCTTGTCCTGGCCCAGCCAAGTGGGAAAGGGCCCCGGTTGCCAGAGGTGTACTGTGTCATCAGCCGCCTTGGCTGCTTCGGCTTGTTTTCCAAGGTAAGAGGCTCTGGCAGGCTTCCCTCCCCGTCCCCCAGCTGACAGCTCCCACAGGAGTATCTGCAGCCAGCTTAGATGAGAAAACCACCTGTGACTGTGAGCGAGCGGGAGACAGAATGCAGGAGCAAGTACCAGTGAGCTCTCTGACACCCTCCCATTCCCCAGCCTGGTTCTCTACCCAGCTGGCTGGCATTTCCCCAGCTCCTGTGCTGGCAGTGTCTGCCTCTGTCACAGCCCACCCTGGGCCCTGGGCAGAGCCAGAGTCCTTGGGGAAGCAGGAGCGCCCAGGGAGCTGACTCTTGGTTGGTATTTCCTTTGCCCAGCTACTCCGCTCTTGGGGACTGAAGCAAGGCCAGTTAGGGAACAGAGGAGTCACTGAGTGCCAAGGAAAACGGGAAGGGTAGAGTGTGCAGATCCTGGCAAGACCACCTTCCCGTCTCCCAGCTTCTGGGCTAGCCTGGTCAGATGCTTGGCTGCCCTCTTCTCTGCCAGGAGGGGGAAGGGCAGTGCCCTGACACCCTTCCTCTTTGGGCTGCTGGCGGTGGGCACAGGTCCTAGATGAGGTGGAGCGCCGGCGTGGGATCTCTGCTGCATTGGTCTATCCTTTCATGAGAAGTCTCATGGAGTCGCCCTTCCCAGCCCCAGGGAAGACCATCAAAGTGAAGACATTCCTGCCAGGTGCTGGCAATGAGGTAGGGATTTCTGCACCCTCTTCTCTCGGGCTACGGGCTGGGGTGGCAGGAGGACCATGCTGGCCAAGGTCGTAGTCTTTGGGGGATGCAGAGCACGGTCCCTCCTTGCTCAACCATGTCGGTGTACCCCATCACTAGGGACCAAAACAGCAAACAATAGGAATGTACATGTTGTCCAGCCCTCTGTTCCTCCCAGGGGCCTTCCCTGACCCATTTGGACTAAACTGCATTCCACCTGCCTTCCTTTTGTTCATTCATTGAACAGTTACTGAATGTGTGCCATCTCACAATCAGGGATTGCGCCAGACCTCAGAGCAGAGTCAGAGTTAGAGGGACGTGGCTCTGTCCTCATGAAGTTTGTAGTCTAGTGGGAGATACTGCTATTATAAACACTTTTACATATAAATAGATAATTCCTAAATGTGTTACAAGCCAAGTGAAAGCACAGGACCTTATGAGAGTGTGAAACAGGGGAGTCTGCTTTAAATAAGGGGCCAGGGAAGGTCTCCTCTGAGAAAGTAACACTTTAACAGAGACCTAAGTGGTGAGTGGGGGCAACTAAATGAAGCAGGAGGAGGGAGATGGAAAGAGAAGGATATGAATGGGAGAAGATTATTCCAAGTAGAGGAACCAGCATCTGCAAAGGCAAAAGCTGGGCAAGTGCAAATGCTGGTCAGAGGGTTGATGGGGTTGGGGTAGAGGGGTGGGTTGGCAGGCAAGAACCCAATCACGATGTCCCTGCTAGGCCAAGTTAAGGATTTGGGGTTTTATCTAAAGCAGGGGTATGATAAGATCTGATGTATGTTTTCATTTCATTTTATTTTTTTGAGACAGGGTCTCACTCTGCCACCCATATTGTGCAGTGGTGCTGGAGTGCAGTGGTGCTATCATGGCTCACTGCAGCCTCACCCTCCCGGGCTCAAGCGATCCTCCCACTTCAGCCTCCTGAGTAGCTGGGACTACAGGCGTGCACCACCAAACCCAGCTGACTTTTGTATTTTCTATAGAGACAGGGTTTCACCCTGTTGCCCAGGCTGGTCTTGAACTCCTGGACTCAAGCAATCCTCCCACCTCCCCCTCCCAAACTGTAGGGACTACAGGCGTGAGCCACCTGTGGCCAGCTGATACATGTATTCAAAGCCCACTGTGGCTGCCATGTAGATAATGGTCGGAGTGAAAACAGGGAGACCAGCAGGTATACTGTTGCGGCACTACGGGTAAGAGATGATGGCAGCTTTGGATTAAGATGTGGTAGAACAGGGGAAGGGAAGTAGATGGATTTTAGAATTAGGACCAATAGCACTTTGTGTTTGATTGTAAATAGGGAGTAGTTGTTACAGACTGTAAGGCTGACTCCCAGTTTTCTGGCTGGAGCCCCAGGCTAGATGATGGAGCCACGTACTGAGATGGGAGCTCGTGAAGGAGAAGCAGGTAATGAGGAGGAAGAGCAAGAGTCCAAATGTGTACATGTCAAGTTTGAGATGCCCATGAGACCCCCAAAAGAAGGTATTTAGTAGCAAAGACTGTAAATAGGGAAGAGAAGAGAGCCCAGTATGGGGTCCTTCTCAGTCCTGGGGAACCCCAACGTGCAGAGGCCCTGCAGGAGAGGAACACTCAGGAGAGGACTGCGGCTCGGGAGCACCTCAAAAAGGAAGCTGTGATCCGGATCAGGAACCACCAAGAGGTCAGGATGAGGCGTGGCAAGATCTTGACAAGTACAGGGGCCCAGAAGTTGGGCTGGAGTGAGTTGAGAAGTGATAGGTGTGAGGAAGTGGAAACAGCCTGTGTAGACATCTTCTCAAGATTGCATGGCCGTGGAGAGAAATAGGGAAGAGGGCAGCAATTGAAATGTGGAACTAGGGAAGCTTGTTAGGGATGGTTGTTTGTATGCTGGTGGGAATGGCTGCCAGAGGAAGAGGTCTGAGCTGCAGGAGGAGGAGGGGCTAGCAGAGAGTACTGAGAAGATGTGGGTGTTAGGCTCCATGGAGGGCTTGGTGTTTATTAGGAGAGGAGGGAGTGGCTTAGTAGATTTTGGATTCTCTTCTGATGGCTTTGCTTTTCTCAAAGTAGAAAAGGTCAGACCGGGCACCGTGGCTCATGTGCTTGTAATCCCAGCACGTTGGGAGGCTGAGGCGGGGGGAATCACTTGAGGTCAGGAGTTCGAGACCAGCCTGGCCAACATGTTGAAACCCTGTCTCTTCCAAAAATACAAAAAAAAAAAATTGCCAGGTGTGGTGGCGCATGCCTGTAATCCCAGCCACTCGGGAGGCTGAGGCAGGAGAATCTCTTGAACTCGGGAGGTGAAGATTGTAGTGAGTCAAGATTGCACCACTGCACTCCAGCCTGGGCGACAAAGCGAGACTCCATCTCAAAAAAATATATATGTCAAAATAGAAAAGGTCATCCTTTGAGAGTAAGAGGTGGATGTTGGGTTCTAGGAGAGGGAAGAATAAATAAATTAGTTGTAGAGAGTGGGAGAGGGACTGACCAAAAAAGCATACCAGGCTTGCTGAGCAGTGGCAAATCCTAGCCTGAGGGCTTTCTCCTCGCCTCTTTTCTCCCCTTCATTTAGAGGAACTTTAGGCTTCATGGTGGCTGTGGGGCACAGGATAGGGGACCCTTCCCTTATAGCCCAGCATCATGCCTGGGAGCTCTTCATGGTCTGGCCCTGGCCACCTCGCTGGGCTCTCGTCTTCTGACTTGATACTTAGTGTTCCCTCAACCCTACTTCCTTTTGCCTAGAAGACACTTCTCTTCTTTTCTCTTTGGGGAGTCAAGTACCTTGTGCTCTGAGAGGCTTCCCTGACCTCTCCCCACCCACATGAGCTTGGCTGCCCTTCTAGATGTCCTGCCTGTCCCTGTGCAGATGTTGGTCACATCTGCCTCTGTCCTGACACTGGACTCCCAGGCTGTAACTGCTCAGCTCCTTCAGCCCCCTGGGCTTGATCTCCTTGAAGGCAGGGATGCATGGAACAAGGCCGGGAGTGGGAGCGGCCTGTGTGAATTCTCAATCCCTGGGGGAAGGGGGAGGGTTGGGCCCCAGGGACAGTAGGGACTGGGGCTGGGTGCTAGAAAGCAGAGCCTGTTGGGCTGCATGCAGGGAACTTGCGAATTTTGGGGCGGGGACAGGGCCTGGAGCAGGTATAAAGGGCTCTGGCATCATTGTGGTACTTCTTTCTGTGAGCCCACATTCACTGACCATTTGGGGTGTACCCAGCATCTGGCGGATCACTGGGCCTTCTGGGAGTACACCATCAGGTGGGAGAGACAGTGGACACAGACCGTTACCGTGCCCTGTGCCCATTTTGCTGCTTCTCTGGGCCCAGAAGGATGGATGCTGAGTTAGGAGTTAGAACTCCTTCACTTGCTTAGACTCTGAGGAACAAATGAGATGACGTGGGTATAAAAACTCCTTGTAAAGCATTACCTTTGATGCCATGGGGCAATGAGAGAGAACTGGTTTCTCACCCTAGTTTTCAGGAGGCCTGCACATCTATGCTGCACACACATGCTGCGGGACCGAGGAGGAGGCCAGGCAGACCCCAGGGACAGCTGCTTTGGCACGGCCTGAGCGTCAGCAGTTCCTCCTGCCCTCACCGCTGGAGTCACTCACTACCTTCCACCCCTGTGACTCCCCCAGAGAAGTGGCTCTCTGAGCTGTGGCACTCACCTTGGGAGCAGCCTTTGGAGGAAAGAGGGCCAGGCCTGGCCCTGATAAGAGTCCTGCTTCCTGGCAAGGTTGCAGAATGGCCAGCCCTTTGCTTGTGTTTTCCTTGTGCCTGGCACGGGACTTAGGGTGATGGAGATAAAGGCCAGGATAGCAGGACAAACAGCCTCTGGAAGGAAACTCTTTCTGCAGGAAAGGGAGGGGGACAGGGCAACAAGGACCCCAGCATTGCCCTTCCAGAGGCAATGGCAGGGATTAGAGTCCTGGGATGCGGAGATGCCTGGAGAGCAGTGGGGTCTAGTCAGCATTGAGGGCTTAGACCTTTGTCTGGGGAGGTGGGCAGGAGGACCCTAGAGATGTGGCTGTGTGGTTCCCTTCCTCTCCCTATCTCTTAAGAGCAGTCAGCTGTCCTCTCTTTCTGAGGTCCCAATGGATGGCCCCTCAACTCCTTCCTTCTGGAGTCTTCCCCGCTTTCACAGGCAGCCCTCTTGCCCACAGGCTGGGTGTTCGAGTGCTATGAGAGCAGAGCTGTAGTCCGAGGGATGGAGAAGAGGGGTTTACTGCATAGCAGGGTAGACGAGAGACCTGGAAAAGATCAGGTTGGAAGGGGAAAGCAGCCTCCAGTTGCTTCGTGGAGGGCTGGAGGGCAGCACCCACTTGGCTGGCCCCAGCCCACTTTCCCATCGCTCTCCTGCAGGTGTTAGAGCTGCGGCGGCCCATGGACTCAAGGCTGGAGCACGTGGACTTTGAGTGCCTTTTTACCTGCCTCAGTGTGCGCCAGCTCATCCGAATCTTTGCCTCACTGCTGCTGGAGCGCCGGGTCATTTTTGTGGCAGATAAGCTCAGGTAGGGCCCAGCCGGGCAAGGAAGCAGAAGGGAGGGGGGAAGGCACGCCCACAAGCGAATCAGCAAGTGTTCAGGAGCCTAAGCATGCGCCGGAGACCAGTGCTGGAGTGGGGCTGTGCGTAGGGAGATGGAAGACTAGGTGGAAAGGTAGCACCCCTGTGTGGGTGAGGGAGCAGGGTTTGGGAGCACACAGATGGCAGGATTGAGAACCCTGTGGAGGGCTTGGCCTGAGGGGAGAGGGAGGGACATTTCTTCCTTTGCAACAGCCAAGACTGTGCAGGTGCCGGGTTATGTAAAGGGGAAAGGTTAAGAAATTGAGATTTTTGGCGGATGGTTGCATTTCTTCTGGAGGGGGAGGCAAAGCCATCTCAATGGGATGCTGAGTTTGAGGAAAGAGCTGCTGTGAGGAAGGGGCAAGAGCACTGACCGGGGACAGTGTGAGGAATGCTGAGCCAGCCAGCGAGGGTCCTGTGGAGGGTGTCCCCTGGAGAAAGCAACTGCAGTGGCCCAGGGCTGGGCAATGGGAGGGCTGGGGAGAAGGATGCGATGGGGGCATTGAGGTGCAGAGAGGAGAGTGGGTGAGGAAGGCTGGCCAGCCCACACCGGGAAACAGATGATGTGCAGGGCCTGGAGGTGCCAGGGAAGTGGGGGAGCTAGTTTAGGAGGAGTAAGAAAAGAGCTGGATGGGTCACAGGTCTTGGTCTGAAATGCTGGCATTTATGATTTTAGAGGTAGAGGTGTCGAGAAGGTCTGGTGGTGGCCATGGGAGGGGTGGCAGAAGTGATGGTCACTGGACGTGAGGCAGTTTAGGAAGTAAGAAGTCGGAGCTCTTCTAGACAGCCAAGGTTTAAAAAAGAAAAAAGTTTTAGGTCAGTGGTGGTTAGGGGGTGACACAGGCAAGGGACAAGTGATACGGCTCCGATGAGTGGAGGAACACTAGGGTTTTTGGTTCTTATGCTGGTTTAGATAAAACGACACCGACACACGTGGAGTGGTTTTAAGGAGCGGAGAGTTTAATAGGCAAGAAGGAAAGAAGAAAGGCAGAAAGAAGAAAGTACAGAGACAGAGGGAGAGAGGCTCCAAAGCCGAGAGAGGGAACCCCAAGTGCTGTGGATACCAGCCAGTTTTATAAGAAGGCTGGAGGAGGCGGTGTTTGATTTGCATAGCACTTAGGGGATTGGTTTGACCAGGCATGTCATTCACGTAGCCCCCCCTCCTCCGGAAGCTGGCCCTCCCATCCTAGCCTTTTAATATGCGAATGTAGGGCGCCTGATGTTCTACACACGTGGGAATATGCGGGGCAGCCATGCTGCTAGGCACCTGTGGGGGCAAGGGCAAGAGGACAACGGTGGGAATTGCCATGTTGGGTGGACCCAGTTTCTAATGGTCTGCATTTGCGTATCAAAGGTTGCCTGCCTGGCTGTAAGAGCCGGGGCTTTCTTTCTAGACAAGAAACGTTTTTGAGCTGCTTTAAAGGAAATGAGGTACAGTGGCTCACGCCTGTAATCCCAGCACTTTGGGAGGCCGAGGTGGGCAGATCACAAGGTCAAGAGATCGAGACTCTCCTGGCCAACATGGTGAAACCCTGTATTAGCTGTGCCTGTAGTCCCAGCTACTCAGGAGGCTGAGGCAGGAGAATTGCTTGAATCCAGGAGGTGGAGGTTGCAGTGAGTGGAGATTGTGCCACTGCACTCCAGCCTGGGAGTGAGACTCTGTCTCAAAATAAATAAATAAATAAAAATTTAAAAGTTTTTTTAAAAAAAGGAAACAAAAACTTTTCCTCTCTGCGTAAAATAATTTCTTAATAAGTCCTACAACAACAGGATGGGTTATTGGCAACATGTTACATATTGTTTTGGTCAAAGAATCCATCCCAAAAAGTGGTTTCTCTAGAGTGGTCATTTGGACATTGATTAAGCCACCTTAAATGTCAGGTGCTCAGAGGAGGGCAGTGAAGGAAAATCCCCGTTCTGGTTTGTCCTCCAATAAGTCCTGAATCCCTGGGGTATTTCCTTCCGCATGTATGAGGGAGCAGTTGAGAGGAGCCCGAGAAAAGAACTCCCGATTGCCTTCAGAGGGACAGGAACGCAGGCCCATCCTCAGCCCAGGAGAAGAAAGGAGGAAGAAAAACCAGAGCTGCTGACTTTTCCATAGAGCACCAGGGTTTAGAAAGGAAAACTGCCCCTCACTTGTTCCCATCACAGCCTCAATGCTTCTGTGTCTCACAGTTCTAGGTGTTCTGTGGGCCCATCAGGCCCTTGTGAAGAAATCTAGCCCAACAGCTGGAATGAGCTGGGTACAGCAGTTCCAAGAGGCCCCTCCTGTGTGCCAGCCATGGTCATTGTCAGCCAACAAAGCCCCTGACTGCCCGGCTTTGGTGCCCTGGCCTGGCCTGACCTTAGTGGCCCCTAAGAGAGCCTGGACCATGAGGTTTCTTTTCCTGAAGGTTCTACCCTCTAATTCAGGGCTGAGCTTCCTCTTTGCCACCCTGCCCCCCCAGCCCAGCTCCCGTGGGGCTGTGAATACAGCTATTGTTTCCTGTGGTTGCAGCTGCCTCTGAGCACATTCCAGGACCATTCTGGGAGGGACGATCCCAAGGTCTTGTTCTTGGCCTGGCCGGGTATTCAAGTTCTGCCAATCTGGGGTCTTGGAAAAGATGTCCTTCCTGTTCTGCCTGGGGTCTGCCTCTGGCTGGAGAGGGGAGGGGTAGGTCCAGCCAGCTCATGATCCGTTGCTGATGTTTTAGGTTTTCCACAAGTTCTTTGTCCCTCTTGCCTAGTTCTGATGTGGGGTGCGAGAGGGTACCCACGATCTGCATTCACTGGCCCTAGGGGTTTACAAAACCTCCTGCCTCCTCAGCCACGGGCCCACTGATGTGCCCCCCAAACCCGAGACAGCCCTTTTCCAGATCTTTGTCAGATGACTGTCCTGCGGGTTGCTGCATACCTTCCTGGCTGTTTGCAGGTACAATTTCCCTAAGAGAGTAGCATTGTTGTCCTTGAGGCGCTACGCAGTGGGAAAGTGGGGACTTCACCAGTCTGCAGGGTCCCTGAGCCCCATTAGCATTTTTGTTGCACTGGGAGGTTTACGATCAAAGGCTGTCCTGAGCCTCCAGCGAGCTCTAAGTTCCTGGGCCTGGGCTCAGGTACTCTGTCTCTCTGTCTGCCCATCAGTACCCTCTCCAGCTGCTCCCACGCGGTGGTGGCCTTGCTCTACCCCTTCTCCTGGCAGCACACCTTCATTCCTGTCCTCCCGGCCTCCATGATTGACATCGTCTGCTGTCCCACCCCCTTCCTGGTTGGCCTGCTCTCCAGCTCCCTCCCCAAACTGAAGGAGCTGCCTGTGGAGGAGGTGGGCCACCGGGGGAACCAGCTGGGGGGAAGGGTGGAGGGGGAAGCAGGTGCTGGGATCTTACTTGTGGCCCCTCGGCCTCTTTACCAGGCTCTCATCCTTTCTCCCTGGGAGGTCTATCCCCGGCTGGAGTACTTCCTGTTTTCTGACCCTGGGAACCTGGGAGGTCTGGAGGCCTGGCAGAGGGCATTGCGGGACTCATGCCCTGAGCCACTCTGCTAATGACTCCTTTTCTCAGGCGCTGATGGTGAATCTGGGATCTGACCGATTCATCCGACAGGTAAGAGGGTGGGTGCTTGCTAGAGTTGGGCTCCTGAGCACCCTGCACCATCACACACACTACTCAACCTGTTTGTTGAGCTCTCTGGGTTCAGTACTACTCACAGACTAGTCAAGGATGGGGAGAAGCTGGTCTTGGAATCCTTGACCTTAGCAGGGTCTGCCTTTCCAGTGACATCATGAGCTTCTAGAAGGCAGTGTGGGAATTTGAAGAACACGGCCTGGGAGTCCATAGACTTGGCCACTGGACTTTGCCCCCTTTGAGCCACATGGTCTTAGGCCTCTAAATTCTTCTGAGCTCTAAAGGAGAGGTGGTGACAACACCTGCCTTGAAATGTTTGCTGGGGGTTATACAAATAACTATGTTTGTGTAACCCCCACATTGTTATGTAACGTACAGGTTTGCGATCATTGTTGTCAACTACAAAAAGCCTTTGTTAGTTGTGGAAACCCTCCTGGCTCTCTACAAAGGAGCACAACCCAATGCTCTCCCCTATGGAAATGTACCTATTGTCTGTTACACACCAGTGACGGAGCTGAGGACTCCCTGGGTACCAGGCATAGTGATGTGGACACAGAAACAGAGTATAGAGACGAAACAACAGTCTAACTTCATTCCTGAGACACAGGCTGGCCACAGTCCCCCTGCCCCAAGCCAACTGTGCCTCCTGCCTGGAGCTGAAGATGGAGGAATTGGGGAGACCTAATCAGAAACCCCTGGCTGGTCCTGGTCACAAAGGCCAGTGAATGCCACACTGGCTCTACCACCTTTTTTTTTTTTTTTTTTTTGGAGACAGGGTCTCACTGCCATCCAGGCTGGAGTGCAGTGGTACAGTCATGACACTGCAGCCTCGACCTCCCTGGGTTCAGGTGATCCTCCCCATGTCAGCCTAAGTAGCTGGGAGTACAGGTGCATGCCACCATACTTGACTAATTGTTTTTTTGTGTGTGTTTTGCAGATAGAGGGACCTGCTAAGTTGCCCAGGCTGGTCTCGAACTCCCTCCTGGGCTCAAGCGATCCTCCCACTCAGCCTCCCAAAGTGTTGGGATTACTGGCGTGAGCCACTGCGCCTGACCCTCTACCACTTTTAATCTCTGTAATCTTGGGCAAGTTTCTTAACCTTTCTGTGCTTCAGTTCCTCATCTTAAAATGAGGTTGATGATAGTTATGAGGGTTACTGGGAGAGATAAATGAGATTATCTACTCAGGCTCTTCTAACAGGTCTTAGCACATAGTAAGTGCTCAGTGTCAGCTATGATTGTCACTGTGCTTTCTTTCTCCTGCAGATGGACGACGAGGACACGTTGTTACCTAGGAAGTTACAGGCAGCTCTGGAGCAGGCTCTGGAGAGGAAGAATGAGCTGATCTCCCAGGACTCTGACAGCGACTCCGACGATGGTGAGAATAGTGCCCGGGCACGGTCAGCTCTGCTCCAGGCTCCCTCTGCTCTGGGTCAGGGCCCCATAGGGCCAGAACTCTGCCTCTGCACACCAAACCCTTTCTGGCTGATGAGGACCTTGGTCTCACTCTAGTGTCTTTTCTACCCCAGGTAGTTTAGGAAGGAAAACCCAAAGACATGTGGCAACCCCAAAGATACTTTCTGCTGACAGAAAACTAATTATTCCTCCTTCTGAGGCCTTGCCTCAAGCCATTGCAGGAGATGAAACGCACTTCCTCTTCCTTGGAAGCCAGAAAAATCACTTAGGGTGAGGGATATGATGAAAGTGGTGCTCTGGTTTCTACTTTAATTCATCCAGCAATTATGTTTCAACTTCCATGTTCAGAACATAGTTTCTGGCCTTCTGCAGCTCGTAGGCTAGTTACAAGGCTATGAGCACAAGAAAGCAAGCTTCCAGAGGCCGGGTGTGGTGGCTCACGCCTGTAATCTCAGCACTTGGGGAGGCCAAGGCGGGTGGATCACCTGAGGTCAGGAGTTTGAGACCAGCCTGGCCAACATGGTGAAACCCCATCTCTACTAAAAATACAAAAAGTGCACCTGTAATCCCAGCTACTTGGGAGGCTGAGGCAGGAGAATTGCTTGAACCCAGGAGGCGGAGGTTGCAATGAGCTGAGATGGCGCCATTGCGCTCTAACTTGGGCAACAAGAGTGAAACTCGGTCTCAAAAAGAGCTTCCAGAACAGAAGAGTGGTACTGGCTGGAAGTCTTGTTGGGGAGAGGAAGACTACACCAGGAAGATTGAGGAAGGCTTTGCAGGCTCTTGACCTGAACCTCAAAGATTTTCTTTTCCCTTCCAGAATGTAATACCCTCAATGGGCTGGTGTCGGAGGTGTTTATCCGGTTCTTTGTGGAGACCGTTGGGCACTACTCCCTCTTTCTGACACAGAGTGAGAAGGGAGAGAGGGCCTTTCAGCGAGAGGCCTTCCGCAAATCTGTGGCCTCCAAAAGCATCCGCCGCTTTCTTGAGGTTTTTATGGAGTCTCAGATGTTTGCTGGCTTCATCCAAGACAGGGAGCTAAGAAAGTGTCGGGCAAAGGGTAAGTCTTGGTTATCAGCTCTCTTCTCTAATTTTTTCACCCACAGCAGGGCTGAAGAACCAGGCACTATGATGGAAGCTCTTGGACATCAGCTAGGGCCAGGCCTCTTAACATCCCTTTACCTCTGTTAGAAACTTCAAGGTAGCATTCTTCTCCTCCGGTCCCAGTAAATGCCTTCACAAGGCTGTGCACAAGCTAAGCCACATGGCTTGAGGTAGGACTCGTCTCCACCTAGGAGCAGCATGCCATTGGTTGCCCACCCCCTCCTCAAAGAGAAGGATAGGAGAAAGCCCTTCTATCCAGAGAAAAGGAGCAGACTGAGCAATTTCGGGGGTTCTGAGAACCCAGGGGTTGGGAATTCCCTTAGAGAGCATTGGGCCAGCTGTCGTAGGTTGGTGGCAGTCTTCATTTAAGGCAGATGGTTATCTTGTTTTTTGCTATTTCATCAGCTCATTCGAGGGCTTTTTCATCTCATCACAATTTTTCTGTCTAACCTCAGGGTTAGTATTTCTTCTGTCCTCTAATACTATCCATTTAGTATAACAACCTTTTTGGAACAACATGGTAGAGTTGTCTGAAGGAAGCTAGAGATGTCCACTTGGGGCAGCTCTGAACTGAGAAGCAGCCTCCTCACCTAGTGCAGCTTGGGAATGTGCATGGGGAGGCAGGGTGGCAGCAGCAAACCCCGGCAAGATGTCACTAATGATCGCTTTGATGAGCCAGCCCGAATTCTAGTAAGATGCTCCTGCAAATTATCATCCCAGATGTTTTCTTTCTCCTTTTTTGGCATCTGTGCTCCATGGTTCCCTTCATGTAGGCCTCTCCTTCCCTTCCTCCAATGACTGTTCTCTTCCCTATGCCTGTTTCTTTTACCCAGGCCTTTTTGAGCAGCGAGTGGAGCAGTACTTAGAAGAACTCCCAGACACTGAGCAGAGTGGAATGAATAAGTTTCTCCGAGGTTTGGGTAAGTAGCCTTGTTACTGATGAGATAGATGTTCAGCAAGAAGGAAGGGGCTGGGAGATTTGTGTTCCCGAATACTCTAAATCAATGTCAACATGTGTTATACTGGGGCTGTAGACAGAACAGGATGTAGACATCCCATAGTGACTAGAAGGTTCTCAGCCAGAATTCCAAGGGCATTTTGCACAGTAGTGGTCCTTCAATATCTGTGGGGGATTGGTTCCTGGATACCCAAGGATACCAAAATCCACAGATGCTCAAGTCCCTTCTATAAAATGGCATAGTATTTGCATATAACCTGTGCACATCTTCCCATATACTTTAGATCATCTTTAGATTACTTATAATACCTAATATAATATAAATTTTGTTATTTTATTTATTGTATATTTTATTTATTTTATTTTAGAGGCAAGGTCTGGCTCTGTCACTCAGGCTGGAGTGCAGTGGTGCAATCCTAGCTCACCGCAGCCTCAAACTTCCGGCCTCATGTGATCCTCCCTCCTCCACCTCCTGAGTAGCTGGGACTACAGGCATATGCCATTACACCTGGCTATTTTTAAAATCTGTTTTGTAGAGATGATGTCTTGCTATGTTGCCCAGGCTGGTCTCAAACTCCTGGGCTCAAGTAATACTCCCATATTGACCTCCCAAAGTGTTGGGATTATAGGCGTTAGCCACCATGCCCAGCTGTAAATAGATATTATACTGTATTGTTTAGGGAATAATGACGAGAAAAAAAAGTCTATATATGTTCAGTACAGACACCACCATCCATTTTTTCCCCCAAATATTCTTGATCTCCAGTTGGTTGAATCTATAAACATGGAACCCATGGACGCAGAACTCATGGATATGGAGGGCAGGCTGTATTTACCATATTGCATTACAAAGAGGAATCCCAGGTTCCCACATACATCAGGTCTTTCTGTTTGCACTCCTTCCTGAGTGAATATGAAGGCCATTAGAGCCAGTGAGCTTTCCTCTAGACCATAACAGGTCTGCAGACACAGCAGTGCGAGTGCCCTTCCTGCAAAATGCACCCCTCCCTGCAGGGTGCTCAGCCCGCCAGATCAGAGAATCATAGCATGTTTCTGTTTAAAGAGAAATTGAGACCAAAGAGGTTAAGTGGCTTGCGTAAAACCACACAGTGGTTAATACCGGTGCCCTAATTAGAGCTCTCACGTGTTTTCACTACCCTGGATCAGATCACAGTTATAATCCAGTCTTCCTAATCCTTCCTCTCCCACTGACAGGGTTAGGGCTACAGGGAGGAGAGGGAGTGGAGGTTGGAAGGGATAACACTGAACATTCTCTCTTGTCCTCTCTGGCCCACAGGCAACAAAATGAAGTTTCTCCACAAGAAGAATTAAGCCTCCTTCTCAGTAGCAGAGTCCAGTGCCTTGCAGAGCCTGAAGCCTGGGGAGAAGGCCCAGCCTGGGACCCTCTGGGCTGCTGTGGCTCCTCTGCCCCCACAGATCCCATCCTCCAAGCCAGCCCACCTCTGCCTTCATCATATCCCAGGATACTGTTTGTAAATAATCTGCTGTAAGCTTTCTTAACTGTTTTTTGTAACAAGCAAAGAGAATATGGCAAATATTTGTATATTCCCAAGGGGCCGGGTGCTTTCCTGTCCTGCCAGAGCATGGATGAAGTTTTGCTGGGTGCTCGTGACTGGCCAGTTTTGTGCAGCTGACTGTCTCAGCCAAACCACTGATCTTCCCTGGAGGCCTTCGGCCTGCCTGCCTGCCTGAGGTCCCCGCTGCCAGTCCCGGGCCCTGGAGAGCAGATGCTGTCTTGTTATGTACAGGAGGACCTTTTAAAAAAATCAAGTTTCTATTTTTTTCTGGTAGTCCGCATACCCATACCCTCTGTTTTTGAAAGGCAAAGGCCAATCAGTCCCCATTTGTAGCATGGCACCAGGGTCTTAGGCCTAGTCCTCTCATTCCTCCCACCCTCCAAGATGGTCAGTGTGTCATGGGAAGCCCACCCCCAGCTCTGCCAGTGCTCTCTGGGCCTGGCTCCCAGTCAGTGGTGGCCACGATGCGGTACAGGGCATCCCTCCTTCCCATCTACGGGTGTTCTCAATAAACAATGTACAGTTGTTTGGGCCCAGAGCCTCATGTGTTCCTTGGCTTTGTTATCTAGTTCTCTCTCCTGGGAATGGGCTGGGACTGGCCAGTCAGGGATGAAACACCATCACACAGGGAACTGAGTACTAGATTAAGAGGTTAGCTTCAGTGTGAGTCACTGACCTCCCCTGAAATGGAGTTCTCCAGCCTAAGTTGCATGACCGGTCTTAAGAGTTAGAAGATACCCAGTCATTGCAGTAGTTCAGCTTCCCTCAACTGTTCAGCCTGTGCTTAAGTGTTTCCAGTGATGGAAAGAATGCTCTTTGCCCTTCGGCCCCATTATTAGGTAAATCTTAACATTTTCCTCTTCTGCCTGAAGCCCCTAAGATGTCATTGAGTGTCCTAACATTGGTAGAGTAAAGCCCAGCTAATGCCAACCCAGGCTTGGGCACAGCCCTGACCTACTCCCTGTGACTCTTGCATGTCACTCTGTGAATCGTTTTTCCATTGGAACCCTAGGTTTTCATACAGAAAGTACTGTTACATTCCATGGAAGAGGAAGGAGAGAAGCAAGGTGGGAAATAAGGACGATTTAGGCTTTTCACCCACCAAGGCTTTCGGAGAGCAGAGACTTTGCAAACTCCCAAGTGAGGCATTAAGCTGCAACTATTTTCTTTGGTATTGTGTTTGGGTCTGACAGGATTTGAACCATGAGTAAAGTTTTCCTGTCCTTCCACCCTTGTTGAGAGATGATCCCATCCTAAGTTTCCTTCCCCTCTTCCTTCTCCCCATCTCCACTGAGGCCTGCACAGGCCCCAACCTGCCCATGGTTTGGGCCTGCTGTCAGCCTCACAGAATAAAGTGGAGGGTTTGTCTTCTGGGAGGGCAAAGTCATTTTCTGGCTCTGCCATTTGCCAGGACTAGGACAGAGATTGAAGCCTCATGAGTCTTCAGTTCAGATCAAGAGAAAAGACAAGGATTACAACCAGAAGACTCAGAGTGGGAAGTAGTTCCCTCCAGAACTCGTCGCTCTTAACTCAGCCTGGGCTTAGGACAGTCATAGAACCAGATTCCTTAATAAGAAAAATACAGGCCGTGCGCGGTGGTTCATGCCTGTAATCCCAGCACTTTGAGAGGCTGAGGCGGGTGGATCACGAGGTCAGGAGTTCAAGACCAGCATGGCCAACATGGTGAAGCCTCGTCTCTACTAAAGATACAAAAAATTCACCAGGTATGGTGGTGTGCGCCTGTAATCCCAGCTACTGGGAGACTGAGGCAGGAGAATCGCTTGAACCCGGAAGGCAGAGGTTGCAGTGAGCCGAGATCGCGCCATTGCACTCCAGCCTGGGCACAGGGTGAGACTCCATCTCAAAAAAAACCCAAAAAACCAGATTTAATTCCTAAAAGGCTAAAAGGTACATGCGCTCTCTCTCCCTTCCTCCCCAATTCTCCTTCACCCCTCCTTTTTCAGCGTGGCTCCAAAGAACCTTTAGACATGTGATCCGATCACAAGATGTATATGTGTAAATTTTTTTTTTAAATTTGCATTAACGGGGTCTCACTATGTTGCCCAGGCTAGTCTTGAACTCCTGGGCTCAAACAGTCCTCCTAAAGTGCTGGGATTACAGGCATGAGCCACCACATCCAGCCTTATTCATAAATTTTGCCACTTTTATGTATCTTTAAAATATAGTATGCCCTTGCGTGAATACCAGAGCGGTATGTCTCCCTGCTACTGTGGCTGCAGCTCTGGTCCCAATCCGGAAAATCAGTACTGGCATATAATGGCTTAGAATAGGCTGCAAGGGCCCATAGAGTGATTGCCATGGCCAAGGCACAGCAGCCTTATGGGGAGAGGAGGGTGTGGACAGTGGGCCTGGCTTGAGGTTTACAAAAAATATTCAGGGCTTCTTTCCACGTTCTTTCACATGATCTCAGGGCTTCTTTCCACGTTCTTTCACATGATCTCTGGACCTCTAAACCAATGATTTTCATCCCTATCAGATCCAACAGTTTTTTTTTTAATAGCAAATACTTTAATTCCCTCCTTCACTACCCTGAAATGAAATTCAAAGATAATATAAGCTACCGAAATATACCTTAACTGTAATATAAAAGGGGAGAAATAAAACAAATATTTTGTTATAATATTTAAATATGTAAATGCTTGTGTACAACTGTACTAGAAGAGATAATCAGATGCCTATACTGTACACAGAATTACTGTGAATGCAACAGCTACATATGCAGATGGAGAAAAGTGTTGTATCAGCATCTCAGATCCTACTGAGTAGTTATTGGTGAGTTTTCTGAAATGAACAATTTTTGGTAACGTTCTCAGCAAAACAAAGTATGAGCTTCCCCTGATTTAAACAGTAGTTAGAATCCTAGGAAACAGAAGTATATGAAAACTGCAAAAACAAAAAACAAACCAACTTTTGGGTTATGTGTAAATGAAGTTAGATTTTAAGTTAGATTTCTCTTTGTTGTGTAGGACCAGCTCATCCATTCCAAGATATTTAGCATCCCTGGTCCCTTCCCCTCCATGACTGTGACAACAAAAATGACCCAACATGGCCAGGCGTGGTGGCTCATGCTTATAATACCAGCACTTTGGGAGGCCAAGGCAGGAGGATCATTGGAGCTCAGGAGTTTGAGACCAGCCTGGGCAACATAGTAAAGACCCCATTTCTATTAATTAAAAAAACAAAAAAAACCCCACTGTTTCCAAAACACTCCTGTAAAAGATGGTATTGTGGCCATTGAGAGGGAGTATCCTTAAACAGTGGCTTTCTGACAACACTGGGGCAGTTGCTCAGGGATAACAGTGCTATCTCCTCTACCAGGGAAGTCCCCTCACCTATAAGAGTGTCAGTTCTCCTCTATTCTGTAATTAAGTTAGTTCTTTTAATGCAGGGCAGGCCGCTTCATTACACGGTTCTAAATGCTCTGATAAACTGTAGTCTTGAAATAAGTATTCTGGGCTTTTTAAAAAGCAATATTTTGAAGAATTGCCCTTAAACAGCATTAGTCAAACTCTGGTTCCCATTGGAATCGGTGGAATTAGGGCCCATCTTAGTCCATTTTGTGTTGCTATAACAGAATACCTGGGACTGGGTAATTGATAAAGAAAAAAGACTTATTTGGCTTATGGTTCTGATGGCTGAAAAGTTAAAGATTGGGCAGCAATACCTGGGGAGGGCCTCAGGCTGTTTCAGCTCACGGCAGAAAGCAGAAGGGGAGCTGGGCGTGTGCAAAGAGATCGGGTAGTAAGAGAGGAAGCAAAAGAGAGAAACTGAGGAAGCCAGACGCCTTTTAAACAACCTGCTCTCCATTCCCAGCAGAGTGAGAACTCACTCATCCCCACAGGAGAACAAACCATAGCACGACCCAAGAAAATAAGTGGGATTAGTCACAGCTCAGTTACATTTTTGTTAAAACATCTTTTCGCATGTACACTTATAACCTACTTTATACCAAAATGACTTACAGGGATACACAAACTAGGTTATTTGAAACAACGTAAAGTGGGAATGAGAGGAAAATAAAAATTGGGATGTAAAATAGAGCCAGGAATTAAATTTACGCTTTAACCTATATTCTTGCTAGGGGAGCTACACAAAATACGTTTCTAGAGCCAGATGATGTGGTATGCATTCCAAAACAAATTTATTTGCCTGTGGAGGTGGGGGTGTAATTTAAAAGGCCATGAAAACTCTCGAAAGAGAAAATATTACTTTTCAGCAACGGCAAGTTCTGGTAGTTTTTTTTTTTTCTCAAGATACTTTCGCTCCATTTACATTGCCTCTCAATATGAAAATATGCATTGGGTTGAACAAAAAACTGCACCAAAACATACTTCGTGCTCATTTCCCTAACCTCCTAAGAGGAAATTCCTTTTATGTTCTTCCAGAATATTTCCATCCGTGTACAAGCACTTTCTTTTTTAGCCCAAAGTGCCCTTGAATGTCGCTGACGCTCATTACCTTTTAGACAATTGAGACAAATTCTGGAGGTTCCCAACTCGAAGATTTACGTAAAGGCCACGCCCACTGTTCTTAAACGCACCCTAAAGGGGCTCGAAGTGCGGCGAGGTTGGCCATTCCTCCGCTTCGAAGGGGACCCACGGCCGCCCAAGGACCAGGGGTGGAGTTGAACATCCCGCCTCTCCAGGGGAGGTATCTGCGCTCGCGCACCACTGGCCGGCTCCGCCCTTGCCGGAAGTGGCCGAGCGAGGCCGGTCTCCGCCGGGCTTCTTCCGGTCTGGGACGCGGGGGAGTCATCGTCTCCGGAAGTAGAAGCTACTCACCGGAAGTGGTTCTCAGGTGCCGGGGTAAGACCCAAGCTCCGGTCTGTGTTGTGAGGACGCCACTGAGGTCGGGTCGTGCTGACTGATGAACGCGGCCGATGGAGCCACCAGGTGGGCGCTGCACAGCTTCCGCCCGCGCTTCCGACTTGCAGTCCGTCCCTGGGCTGTCTGCTCTTGGGCTAGTTAGCCGCTAAGTAGGGTTTAGTAGTACATTTATTTTGATTGAAAGCTCGCCTGATTTAGCTGCCCTTGACGAGCACTGCTTGTGCAAATTATGTGGCAGACATTTGTCATAAAATCAAGTTGCACCTGCAGCTCCCATGTTTGAACGCAACTATATTTAAGGCATATATACATTAGACCAGAAATTAGATCTTTTGCAATTCAAGCTTTAGCCAGCCACTGGAGAGATCGCCAGTATGAGCCTCCATGAACACAGCAGGCTATTCAAAGCTTGGCAGTCATGAAAATATTTTAGTAAATGCGGGTTCAAGAAAGCACTGGCATCGGCGGACTTAGGGCTCAAAACTATTTTCGTCTGTTCCTCATCACATGAAAGTTTTTAGAACTGTTAGTAGCTGTAGCTTCTGGTGAGTGAACAAGCCAGCAACGAAATCAGTGTTTCTTTCCCAGGCCAGGGGATCGGATGGCCTAACAACTCCTGGGGAAGAAGGTAGCCATTAAGGGACTAGGGATCCTTCCCCCCAAACTCTACTTCCTTCCATGCCTTATCATTTTGTGGTCGGCCCACTACAATTCAGTCTCCAAGTCCCGTCCATTATGCCGTCTGAATCGTACCTTTTCCATACTCACTCCCATTTTCTTGGTTCTGCCTTCAGCCTCCCATTGTAGCCGTCCTTTACAGCCCGGCCAGAGTAATCTTTCTCTCCACCATAGCACTTCCCGTTTGCCTCACCTTCCCAAACCAGTTTCCTGAACCAGGATTCCCTCTGCTTGGACCAATTTCCCACTGACAATCACATGAAGGCCAATTGACTCCATCTGCTCCCGTAATAGTTTGCACTTAAGTTACTAAGTCAAACACAAAAATTAAGTGCCTGGGCCGGGCGCGGTGGCTCATGCCTGTAATCCCAGCACTTTGGGAGGCTGAGGCGGGCAGATCAGGAGATCGAGACCATCCTGGCGAACACGGTGAAACCCTGTCTCTACTAAAAATGCAAAAAATTAGCCGGGCGCGGTGGCGGGCGCCTGTAGTCCCAGCTACTTGGGAAGCTGAGGCAGGAGAATGGTCTGAACCTAGGAGGCGGAGCTTGCAGTGATCTGAGATCGCACCACTGCACTCCAGCCTGGGCGACAGAGCGAGACTCCGTCTCAAAACAAAACAAAAAATTAAGTGCACGGTTTCCACTTTAATCTACACAATCCTCAGGTAGGCACTTTCACTGAAATTTTAAAGATGAGGAAATTACGACTAAAAGTCACACAGGTATTGGGTGAAGACCAAATATTGAGTCTTTTAATTCATCATGAACTACTGACCACTTATTGTGGGATCCTTGGATTCAGGTTCCATATTAAAAGTCCTCTATGGGCCCTAATGGAGAGCCCTTACTTTTTTTGGCGGGGGGGGGGGACAGAGTTTCACTCTTGTTGCCCAAGCTGGAGTGCAATGGCACGATCTCGGCTCACAGCAACCTCCGCCTCCTGGAGATTCTCCTGGCTCAGCCTCCAAAGTAGCTGGGATTACAGGCATGTGCCACCACGCCTGGCTAATTTTGTGTATTTAGTAGAGACAAGGTTTCTCCAGGTTGGTCAGGCTGGTCTGGAGAGCCCTTATTTCTAACTTTCTCCAGCACAACAGAAGATACAAGCCAAATGATATATTTGTTTAAAATTGTCCAGCTGAATCAAGGTTTCACTACTTGTAATTCTAGCCTATTCTTATGTAAGCCAATTCAGTGCTTCTCTGTGCCTTCTATTTGATCCCCAACATCCTCTAAAGGTTGTCCTGACAGATGTGTCCCATGGACGGCCATGGTTCTCGGCTTATTATGACCCCACAGTGCACTAAGGAAACCTCCACTAACTAAAGCCCAGGAGTCTAAGTGCCATCTTATTTGTCTAGAGTTTTAGACTGTATTATTTTGGGTCAAAAAAAGCTCAAAATCACAGGAAGAACCATAAAACTGTAGCAAATCATAATTTACCCTGAGATCTGAGGATCTTATTTGTAAACATGAATTGGTCACCATCAGTTTTCCAATAGCAAGAGACACAAATCCTAGAAAAACTTATTTCAATTTCCAGCCTTCAGGATTTCCAAATTTTCCCGATACATTTCAGACTAGAAGAAAAATTAACTATTTCAAACCCACTTTGACATACAGAAAAGCCCTGGCATACTGAAATTTCAGATTGCTGGACCCCCATCTCGAGATTTTGATTCATCACATTCTGGATGTAACAATAATTTGGATCAAGATTAAGGAGCCATGGCCGGGCGCAGTGGCTCACACTATAATCCCAGAACTTTTGGAGGCCGATGTGGGCAGATCACTTGAGGTTAGGAGTTAGAGACCAGCATGGCCAACATGGTGAAACCCCATCTCTACTGAAAATACAAAAATTAGCTGGGCATGGTGGTGGGCGCCTGTAATCCCAGTTAGTCAGGAAGCTGAGGCAGGAGAATTGCTTAACCTGGGAGGCGGAGGCTGCAGTGAGCCGAGATCGTGCCATTGCACTCCAGCCTGGCAAGAGAGATTCCATTTAAAAAAAAAAAAAAAGGCATGGCGCGGTGGCTCACACCTGTAATCCCAGCACTTTGGGAGGCCGAGGCGGGCGGATCACGAGGTCAGGAGATCGAGACCATCCTGGCTAACACGGTGAAACCCCGTCTCTACTAAAAATACAAAAAATTAGCCGGGCGTGGTAGCGGGCGCCTGTAGTCCCAGCTACTCGGGAGGCTGAGGCAGGAGAATGGCGTGAACCCGGGAGGTGGAGCTTGCAGTGAGCTGAAATCGCGCCACTGCACTCCAGCCTGGGCGACAGAGCGAGACTCCGTCTTGGGAAAAAAAAAAAAAAAAAGATGAGGGGGCCACGTGGAAAAACCTTGGGCTGAGGACTTAAGTCCTAAAGGACCATCTCATTCCTATCACACTGCCCCTCTTTAGAATGTGACCCATCAAAATGGAATATTTCCTTTTGAGCCCTGTTGAACAATTAGGGTACATTCTCTCATTCACTGTAAAATTCAGAGTACAATACATGCAGGCCTTTCAGTGTTCAACAGGTATTATTCTGACTTTATAAACAGAAATGTTTAACTGGCCAACGTCTGTGTTGGTCTTACGTTTACCATATACTTTGAGGGAAGTCAGCAGAGGACCCCATGTCTTCATACCCTAAGTACTAGAACCTGGGCTCCCAATGCACACAGGATGTAGAGGTGCCACTGAAGAACCTACACTCACACCGCAAGGAAAAAGTAGTTAGCATTTAATGAAACTCCCTCCATGTGGCTTCAAGCCACCAGGACACAGGCCCCCCCAACACTCTTAATCTTCTCCTCAGCTCTTCTGCTGAAGAATTTGGCCTTCACGATGACAGGCTGCTTTGGGAGCTTTCCCTTTCCCAGAACTTTGTAGTAGCCCTAGAAGAACAGAGAAAAAAGTTTACAATACACTGTAGTAGGTACCAACTGCGTGATGGGCATGAGGAAAGACTGCCAACCCACTTTCTAAATCCCTAGGCAGGGTATGTATGTTTCTGATCTGGGCACTAATGGGGGCACCGACTGCCCCCACCAGTGAATCAAGACCAGTAGATTCTCTTCGAGTACTCTAGCACACCAGGACAAGAGTTGTGTCAGGATGTGACTCTAGTCTCGGCAAAGCATAAGCCTCCTCCTGCTCAAATACCCCCTGCTAAGCAAAAGAAGACAACCACCTTCCTGACCACCAGAACTACTCAATGGACATTAAATAGGCTGGGAAGTGAATTTAAAGCGTCCCTAGGGTTCTGGCCTCTTAACACTACCTCTGTATTCATGAGAGTTAAGACTGACACAGGGACCAGAACCCCCGCAAGGACAGACATAATACATCTGTTTTGGGGGAAAATCTCTTCAGATAATGCATGGCACTGAGTATCAATGGAACATATTAGGATTCTATCATCTGGAGAACATGAAGGGCCAAGAGCTGTGCTCGGTGAAAACCAGCTATAGTTCAAGCACGAAATGCAAACCTGATACAACCTGGGCAGTGACAGTAGGCACTGCTACGGATAGGGAACTACCTATGATAATTCTACCACAGGAAGAATATCAATGTCTGGTAGGTAACTGGGAAGTACAGATTATATAAGTGGATTAGATTAAGCCAGAGTTTTGTAAGGGAAGGTATGGAAGTATAGAAAAACATCCAATTAACTTACCGATCGCACCACATCAATGATGGGAGCAGCCCCAGTCTTGTTTTTAGCAGCATTCACCCGTGTCTGTTCACTGACCAAAGTCCACAATTTGTCAAGGTTGACAGTTGGGCAGAAGCTCTGGTTCCTCTTTAAGTGGTAATGCTTCATACCAACTTTCCCAAAGTAGCCTGGGTGGCTAGGAAGAGATAACAACCACCTTCATACACACTCCAATTAAGATGCTATGTTTATCATCTTTATAGTTACCACCCCCTATTACAGTGTAAATTATTCACTGGTGTAGAGCAGTGTCAGGCATATGATACATCTGTTGACTTAAACAACTGTTTTAAAACCACCAAAGACTATCATGAGGAAAAGGCTAGTCTTATTTCCTGGAACCAGGATAAACCACCGACAATGTCAGAGGCAGGGCCGAGACTAAAATTCAAGTCACATAACAGCACTCTATGGAAAATCTACGTACTCCTATAATAAACGTCTTCTGAATAGCCAAAATTTATCATCCACTAGTTTGTGGGTAGGTGAATGTGAAGCATGTCTCTAACCTGGTGACTGACTGTGCCATAAGGCCCACAGCCAGTGAATAAGGTCAGCAGTTACTCTCCGAGGACTCTAGCACACTCAGGCAATAGCCGATACCCAAGCGTGACTCTAGCCTCGATGACAGGTTCTCAGTTCACACCAAGTGTTAACTTGGTAAAAAACAGCAATAGGCAAGGTTTGCTTCTGAACTTTTTGTTTAAGCCAGCCCTCTCTCTGCCCCTACCTCCCAAGCTGTGTCAATAAAAGCAGTCCAAGGACACTTACTATTTGTCGAAGTTGATCCGGTGGTGATGCAGACCACCAGCATTACCGCGGCCGCCGGGGTGCTTCCGGTGCTTGCCTGCAGGAATACAAAGCTACGTGGGGCCGGTGTGATGGCTCATGCCTGTAATCCCAGCACTTTAGGAGGACGAGGGGGGTAGATCACCTGAGGTCAGGAGTTCGAGACCAGCCTGGCCAACACGGAGAAACCCCCGACTCTACTAAAAATAGAAAAAGAATTAGCCGGGCGTCGTGGCGCACACCTGTAATATCAGCTACTCGGGAGGCTGAGGCAGGAGAATGGCTTGAGCCCGGCAGGCAGGGGTTGCAGTGAGCCGAGATTTCGCCACTGCACTCCAGCCTGGGCGACAGTGATCAGTCTCACACACACAGAAAAAAGCTACATGCACCACACAGCCTTCTCATGCATCTCAATACTTCCTCGCACAAAAGCAGAGTGTTTCCCAGACTTCTGTGTCCCGCTTACGCTGTTCCCACCCTACCGATGCCGGTTTTCAGCAATGCGATTACTTTAGGATTCCGGGTGAAACATCTTTTCAGGTTCCACATCACAGCATTCCCACAGTACTCCATGTCTTCAACTAACCCAATACCGTGCCTGCTCAATTCCTATTACCCCACTGATGTGAAATTCCTTAGAAATGGAATACTAGAGGATCCTCAGAAAAAAATCAACAGCTGTCCAACTTGACCACAAAAAGGTCTTATTCTAACCCACTTATAGGCTACCGATCTCCAGCCTAGCTAAGCACCCGAAGAGAGCCCAAGGCCCACCCCGAGGGGAAGCCGGCACTTACCTATGCGGCCGTGGCCGTGGCTCACGTGGCCCCTAAGTTTCCGGGTCTTCCTCAGTCTGGATGGCTGTTTGGAAAAAGCTTGGTGGTAAGGCCTAAGGAATTAGGGGCAGGGGGCGATGCCTGCCAGCTGAGATGGTCCTGTAAGCCTGTGGGTCAAAGACCTAACTTCTGGAGCGTTTGGGAAAGTTGAGGGTACCGATCGGTTCAGGGCCGTGAGGTCTCACCACGGTAGCGCAGGGGCCCGCGTGTCCTAGAGATCCGAACCGCGGGCCTAACACACGGCTCCGGGAGCCCCGCCCCGGGCCCGCGCCGGCCACCCTGCCCTGCAGGCGGCCATGCGCAGCCTGGAAGCCCCGACCATGGTAGACAGTGGATGACTAGGGGCAATGGGAATACAGCTTAGGGGTCTCCGCCGGCAAGGAAGAGGAGGCAAGAAACGAAACACCTACCATGTTGGCAGCCCAGACGAAAAAGGAAGGCCTTCGCCAAGTCTCGCGAGGTATCGGCCACGGGGGCGGGGGCAAAACGCCTCACTTCCGGTCACAGAGGCCGGGCTTCGGGCGGGGCCTCTTGGTCTCGCGGGATTGCGCGCCTGCTAGTCGCTTCCTCTTTCTGAGGGTGGTGATCCCCCATCACGGAGTGTCCTGGTGGCGGTGTACGGTTTCGGTGAGGCTCGCTGTGCTAGGCTCGGAGGGCGAGAACTGTTGAAGAATCGGGGCTAGGTGTGCTGTACTGCACGCCGCCCGTGCTTGCTTGAGCCAGGCCCTTTTCTGGCGCCTTGGTCAGGGAACCGCCTAAGCCGACCCTAAGGGCCTCGGTGTCTGAGCTCCTCACCAAATGCGCCAGCCCTGAGCCGCCCCGCGCGCCTCCACAGTTCTTAGTGGTCTGCCCCGGGCTGGTGATAGTGGCTACTGGTTTGTCTCCCGGCCGCAGTGCGGAACCGCGAGGCCCTCTTTAATCCTCAGTGTGCCCACCTGGTGTCTCGCTCGGTTTCCTGAAGCTCGGGCGGCTCCCGAAATGCCTTCTCCCGCTCTCACACTTCTGAGTGGGCACTGCAGCTTCCTTTCTCTTTTGCCCTTTTGCTATCATTTGGTTGTCCTCTCAAGTTTGAGCAACTTAAATTGCTTCAGGGACTTACATGCCTGGTTGCTTTATGGTCCTTTTAATGCAGATGTTGTAAATACTTTTTCTAAATGCCACATTTAGGCCAGGCGCGGTGGCTCACACCTGTAGTCCCAACACTTTGGGAGGTCGAGGCGGGAGGATTTCTTGAGGCGAGTAGTTCAACACCAGCCTGGGCAACATAGTGAGACCCTCGTCTCCACATACAAAAGTAAATAAGTAAAAATAAATGCTATTTTTGAATTTTCTCCAGAATCTACATAACACGCCTGTGACCCTTTCCTGGACACAATGCAGACAGTTGCTCGCTTCCCAACCTGTACCACCACACAATCTAGTATAACCCTTATGTAACTTATTGACCTACGTTTGTCTTCCCTACTAGACCTAATTCCTTATGTGGTCAAGGACTGTTTTTTTTAATCCACACTCAACTAGTGATTGTTGAGTGAATAAATGAACTTACCCTCACCTCCCTGTCTTCGCTAATAGCAGCGTGTCTTCGCTCTTAAGTCGGTTCCTTCAACCAGTGTTCAAGATCCCATCCCCTCGCTAGTCTATTAATAGATCCCATGGGAAAAAGGAAATACGTTTTTAAAATCCCATCCCCTCAGTTATTCTCTGTGTGTATGTGTGAGCGTGTATTTATTTATTTTTCTTTGTCTTGCCCCCTTCAGCTAAAACATATTTTAGCTAAAATATCCAAAATTCTGGCCGGGCGTGGTGGCTTACTTCTGTAATCCCAGCACTTTGGAAGGCCGAGGCGGGCGGATCACGAGGTCAGGAGATCGAGACCATCCTGGCTAACACGGTGAAACCCCGTCTCTACTAAAAATACAAAAAATTAGATGGGCGTGGTGGCGGGCGCCTGTAATCCCAGCTACTCTGGAGGCTGAGGCAGGAGAATGGCGTGAACCCGGAAGGCGGAGCTTGTAGTGAACCGAGATCGCACCACTGCACTGCAGCCTGGGCGACAGAACGAGACTCCGTCTCAAAAAAAAAAAAAAAAAAAAAAAATCCAAAATTCTCCCATGTCCTTGCCCTTACAGCCAAGCTCCCCAAAAGAGTAGTCTGCAAATCCTGCCCATTTGCACCTTCCCATCCATTGTTCACTGCAGTCTAGCTCACAGCCTGTGACTTCAGTGAAATTGCTCTTACTAATGTCATTAATGAACGAATTGCCAAATTGGACTCTTCCTATTCTTCATATCACTTGTTCTTTCTGTTGTACTTTAATCTGTTGGCGTCTTTTTCTAGAAAAAGTCTTGCCTTCCTCCTACTCTTTGGTCACTTTTCAGTCTTCTTTTCAGGTTCTTCCATCCAGCGTTGTCCACCATTTGAATGTTGATGTTCCTCAGCCTTCTGTCCTTGTCCTTATCTTTTCACAGTACATGGTCTTCTTGGGTGGCTTCAATTCACATCCTTATTGCTGAGCTCCACACCCATATGGTCACTTAATTACTGGTTAGTATTCCTTGGACATTCTACAGACAAAGTAAACATATCCAAAGAACTCAATCTGCACTGCTCACGGGTGCCTTCTCCTTTATTCTCTATCTTGGTGAGTGGCACCATTGTCCACCTAGATAATGAAAATTGTCCCCAAGCCTTCTCTTCTTCTACTACACTGTCACCCTATCCTTTTGTTTCTGTATCTCCCCAATGTGCTTCCTCTGTTTAAGCCTTAGTGCCCCTGCCTTCATTCAGGCCCCCATCATATCTCTTAACTGGAGTTTACAACACCTTCCTTTGTTCACTCTGCCTGCATTCTAACCCTCCTCCAATTTCTGTATCCTTCACACCTCCACCACGTTAGTATTCCGAAAACATGACTTTCATTCTTTTACTTGATCAAAAAGTTCAATAGCTCCTTATGACCAACAGAATATAGCCCACTTGCCTTTCCAGCCTTACCCCAGCCTCTCCCTTACGCAAGCTTTCTACTGCAGCCATGCCTGGTATATCCCATTTGCATTTTTGCCTTTGCTCATGCTGTTTCCCATCCCGGAGTGCCCATCCTCTTCCTGACCACATGTCCTGAATCTTCCTCAACCTTTAAGGCCAACTTTATATTCTGCTTCTTCCCAGAACACTTCAGTCCACAAGGATAACAACAAACATTTTCAGAGCACTTGGCAATTTACAAAATACATCTGCCTGAAGGTACAGCACTACCAGCTTCATTTTACGTGTGTGAAAACTGAAGCACAGAAGAATTGGGTGACTTGTCAGACGCTGCATAGGTGGTCAGGTACAGAGCCTGGGCCTAGCCTTTAGTCTTCTCTCTCCAGATCCCCTGCTTTTACCTCAGTGACCAGTCCCTCTCTGGCCTTACAGCATTATGATCTTCATCCCTCCATCAACCTTAATCACTTACTGCATGTGACCAGCAGGAAGAGGGGTCTTGAGAATAGGAGGGGAGATCAAAGAAGACATCGTCGTCTATTTGACATCAAAACTGGCCAGTAAGTGCACAAGAAATGAGCTGGGTTACCTGGAACCTAACCTTGGGAAGATGATCTGTCAATGGAGGTAAGCTGGGCAGGGCCTTGGGAATGAAAGGGAACCATCAGTGGTATTAGAGCTGGGGCCTACAATAAGGACCACCACTGCAAGGGGTTGAGGTAGGGTTCTGGGTGCTAAGACACTCCTCTTGGATAGTTTGCCAGGTTCCTTGGTTATAGAGGAGCTACGTTCTGTCCCTCAGGTCACGCGGCTGAACAGAAGGCCTCCCAGAGTGGACCCAGCACTACCCGTTGGGTTCTGTGCTCACCTAACATTCTTCTCATCAATGGCTTGATCTGGTTGTAGAGGGAGTACCCTGGGTAGTTGTCTGGCTCAATCCAGTTTTCTATCCAGCTCCCTCTCCTTCAAAAGGCAACCACATGACTTAAACACACAGCTCATGTGGTGTTTGTTCAGTGTGTGTCACTTTTCCTAGGTTGACAGAGGTCTGAGAGAGCAGACAAAGCTGAGTTTTCTGTCTGCAAAGTGGAGTAGCAGCCAGATATTTGGCATTAGGGGACCTGTCCCTCCCAACTAGGCACATGGGACATGACCTTTGGCCATGACTCCTGAGGGGTGTCCTTCTCTGTGACATCTCTTCTGAAGTACAGCATGGCTTTGTGACATCTCAGGCATCTGCGCTTCCTCAGAGTGTGAGGGCCTCAGAAAATACCTCAGAAATGAACGGAAGAGATGATACCAGACAGCAGCCTGGTGAGGCAGGCAAGTGTGCTGATTTTTTGCTGCCCCAGGCCTCTCTCCAGGTGGCCTTGGGAACAGATCATCACCCTGAAGAAGGCCCTGGTGATCCCTCTTCCTTTCTCTCCTCACTGGGTTCCTGAATTCGACATCAGTCCTTCAGATAGCAGCAGCATCCTGAATGGATCCAGCTCTGTTTTCTTGCTCTCCATCTTTAGATGTGGACATTTGGAAATATGTTCGTTTTCTTTTTTAAGTAGAGCACTGTTAATCAAGATGGGAAGAAGCAGTGTTTCTGCTTTTTTTCCAAGTGAGAATTAGAGAAAAACTCAGAAATCCCAATTTACTTCAGAAAGACTTGAAAAATTATACGTAATAGACAGTACAACAGTAAAGAAAATTCTGAAAAAAATATAAGTATAAGCAACTCAAATCATTCCACCCTGTGATGCCATTTTCTTTTCTGAGTATTACCTTTCAACCCTTGTATACATGGAGACATAGCTGTCTGCAAAGTTAATGATCATAGTATACAAATCCTTTTGTATTCTTTTTATTTAATACCATGGCAGTTTTTTGTATCACTACCCAGTCTTCATGATTATTTTTAACAGCTGAAGAATAATTTATTTTCAGCATGTACTATCTTTTATTAAGCCACTTTCTTGTGTATTTTGTTTTTTTAAAAAATTCTTATTGTATTCTTTGCTGTTAGCGACAATGATGGAATGAGCATTTGTATATAATTTTTTCTTCTCCTGTTGAATAACTTGTCTAGGATAAATTCCCAGAAGTGAGACTGCTGGATTATATGGTATGAACATTTTTGTGATTCATTTTATGTTACTATGTATTTTTTCCAAAAGGATCGTACCAATTTATTCACCAGCAATATGTACAGTTTCCAGTTTCGTTTTAACCTCCCTAGCCTTGGGGGTTTTTGTTTGCCTTTATCAGTAGTTTTTGATATATGGCATTTAGGGGAAATCCATAGGATCAGGCGGGGTTTTCTTCAGCACAAAGTAAAAATAATCTAATTGGAAGATTAGGAATTTTTAGGAGTCTTTCTTTCCTGTGTTGGATAGATTGTTCTACATGGCAATTACATTCCTAAAGCTTTATTGGAAACTAGGGTGGAAAACCTTGTTGCCATTAAACTCAGAGTAACAAAACGTGAAAAGAGAAATTCTAGAGTCTTTGAGAACAGCTTATACAATAGCAGAAAAAAGGAGTTACATATTTGGGTTTTACTTTAATTTCAGAGGATAAAATTAATGGAAAGAACACAGAAAGTTGGGTTCGTTTCCTAGTTCTGTTTTTTTTTGTTGTTGTTTTTAAAGATAAGGTCTTGTATGTTGCCCAGGCTGGTCTCAAACTGCTAGCCTCAAGCAGCCCTTCTACCTCGACCTCCCAAAGCCCTGGGATTACAGGCATGACCATCACGCCCAGCCTCCTAGTTCTGTTTTTACTAACTGAATTATATTGAACAAATAGCATGTTCTCTTTGAATCTGTTTTCTTGTCTGTATAATGAAAAAATAATGAGATTCATTCATTCCTTTTATAAATATTAATTGAGTGTGTACTATGTTCCTATGCTAGGTGCCAGGCAAGCGAAGGGCAGGTACAATTGTGAACAAAAGTCCTTCCCTAAGACTATGTCTAAGACATACATTAAACAAGCAAACAAATAATATATCACATATAACACAGCCTAGCAAAGAGTAGGTACTCTCATTACCTACTATTTCTCCCTCACATTTTCTCCCTAAAATGAGTGTTATTTTTATGATAATTTGTTCTGTACCCTTCATGCAAACAATCTTTGAAATTCTTATTCCCAATGTGATGTGGAATGACTTGTTCCATCATTCCTTAGCAAGGTTAAGGTACTCCAGTAAATATTTTCCTTTTCTTAGATATAGATGTGGTAAGATGTTAAAAGGAGGTGGTTTGTGGCAAGGCAATGTTTTAAAATTTAACTTTTTGTTAACATTTTAAAATGTAAATAAAAATAATTTCCTGGGTTTTGGAAAACTAAGATTTGGAGACATTAGACCCACATTCTTTTAAGTAAAGCACTTCGTTCATATAGATTGCCCAGCCCCTGTAGGCGTTTGAATTTACTACCTTGGCTTAAGTACAGTCTTGCAAACTCTGTCCCCTACACTCTTCTAGGTCAGGGGAGATAAGAAGGAGAGGGAAGAACTAAGTTATGATGAAAGCAGCCATAGGAAGGGGGCAGAAATGGGGTCATTTGACCCTTCGTCTTCTCAAATCAGAAACTCATTGTGTGGCTGTGCCTTTAAATTAACCATTTACTTTCATGGAGTTACTTCAATTGCTCTTCTAAGACATAAATGAGATGCCTGTTTCTTTATATTCTTACCCTGTGTAGTACTTGTTGGTGGTAGAAAGCCATGCTACCTCCCTGAATTCCCAGGATTGTGATGCGAGGTCTAATGCAGTAGTTCTCCAAGTGTGGTCTGTAGACCTTATGGGGTCGGGGGTCCCTGAGACCGTTTCAGGGAGTTCACAGGTCAAACAATTTTAATAATAAAGCTAACGTGTTATTTGATCTTTTCACTGGGTTGACATTTGCACTGATGGTGCCAAAGCAATGTTATGTAAAACTGCTGATGTTTTGGGCCCCAAACCGGAACAAAACCTTATATTCTTTACCACTAAGCATCTGCCGGTTAAAAAAAAAAAAAGAAGTTTACCTTAAGAATGTCCATCCATGATGAAGTGGTAACAATTTTTATTAAATCTCAATCCTTAAATTCTTAAGTACTTTTTTAGATTTCTTTTTGATGTTCTGTGTGAAGAAAAAGTATTCCTGCTACATATCAAAGTGAGAAACTGTGCTTGTGCTATTGAGTTGCAAGTTAAACTAGCCTTTTAAAAAATGAAACATAATGGACGATGTGGTGGCTCACGCCTGTAATCTTTGGGAAGCCGAGGTGGGTGGATCACGAGGTCTGGAGATTGAGACCATCCTGGCCAACATGGTGAAACCCCGTCTCTACTAAAAATACAAAAATTAACTGGGCGTAGTGGTGCATGCCTGTAATCCCAGCTACTTGAGAGGCTGAGGCAGGAGAATCGCTTGAACCAGGGAGTCGGAGGTTGCAGTGAATCAAGATCACGCCACTGCACTCCAGCCTGACGACAGAGCGAGACTCTGTCTCAAAAATTAATAAATAAATAAATAATAATTAAAAAAATAAAAAGTGAAACATCAGTATTACACGAAAGAACAACTGGCAGGCCGGGTGCGGTGGCTCATGCCTGTAATCCCAGCACTTTGGGAGGCCAAGGCAGGTGGATCATCTGAGGTCGGGAGTTTGAGATCACCCTAACCAACATGGAGAAACCCTGTCTCTACTAAAAATACAAAATTAGCTGGGTGTGGTGGTGCATGCTTGTAATCCCAGCTGCTCGGGAGGCTGAGGCAGGAGAATCACTTGAACCTGGGAGGTGGAGGTTGCTATGAGCCAAGATCACGCCATTGTACTCCAGCCTGGTTAACAAGGGCAAAACTCCATCTAAAAAAAGAATAACTGGCAGACAAACTGTGGTTATTCAGGCTTGGGAATTTGTCCGATATTTTCTCAAAAGTGAAATGACAGTATTTGTTGCCAATGATAAAATTCAAGCGTTCAAGCAAAAGTTAGAATTCTGGTAGTTTTTGCTGCCTCCATGAATTTGGCAGCTTCTCAATGCTTAAAAGAATTTTCTGATGAGATTCGAGGTGATTCTAAAGAATGTGATTTTTTGTTATTGTGTAATGAAATGTGTCGATATTTGGAACATCTGCATAAGTCATTGAACTGGTATTTTCCAAATGACCAATGCTTGGTGTTAAAAAACTGTGCCTGGGGAAAAGACTAGTTCAAAGAGCAAGATCAGCAGATTTTAATATAACAGAATAAGAAAAGTTTGGTTCAGAGTCTACCTTATAAATAACATTTAAGAAACTACTACCACTGTTGAATTTTGGTGTGGTATCAAAGAATATCCACAATTACCTGATAAGGCTATTAAAGTACTCCTATCTTTTCCAGCTGTATGTCTGTGTGAGACTGGATTTTCCTCATATACTGTAAACAAAACAACATATAACAGATTGACTGCAGAAACAGGTATGGGAGTCCAGCCGTCTTTTATTAAGCCAGATGTTAAAGAGTTTGGCACATATGAGAAACAATGTGACTCTTCTCATTAAATTAATTTTTTTGAAAGTAGTTAATTTTTTTTTTTTAGGCTGGGTGCAGTGGCTCACGCCTATAATCCCAGCACTTCGGGCGGCCAAAGTGGAGGATCACTTGAGTCCAGGAATTTGAGACCAGCTTGGGCTACATAGCAAGACCTGGTCTCTACAAAAATAAAAATGAAAATAAAATAGTCGGGTGTGGTGGCACATGCCTATAGTGCTAGCTGCCTAGGAGGCTGAAGCAAGAAGTTTGGTTGAGCTCAGAAGTTTGAGGCTGCAGTGAACTTCGCACGACTGCCCTCCAGCCTAGGCAACAGAGCAGGACCCTGTCTCAAAAAATAAATAAATAAATAAATGGAAAAAAGGAAATAGTTATTTTTTCCAAAAAGTATGTTATTCGTGTTAACATATAACAAGTTTATTATTTTATGAAAATTAATGTTTTAAAATTTTCTCAGCTTTAACTTCTAATGTGGTAAATAGCAATAGATTTTCTCAGCTTTAACTTCTAATGTGGTAAATAGCAATAGTTCACATAAATGAACTCTCTTTGGGGTCTTCAATGAGTGAACATATGTAAAGGGATTCCCAAGACCAAAAAGTTTGAGAACTACTGGCCCAGTGAAATAAACTCAGGCATACTTGAACCTTCTAATAGAGACTGTCCTCGTCTCTAATCATGCTGCTGCTATGGCAGTTTTCTGTTAAATAATTCCCAGGAGGAATTAGAAGTGCAGGTCTATCTATAGCTTTATGTAGTGGCATCTTTCTGGACCCCAGGCAGCCTGGCCTCTCCCAGCCCCATCACCCTTCCTCCTTCCTGAAGGCTTGGCTCCTAAAGACTTCAGACTGGAGTGAAATTTTTCTCAAACTTGCATAATTACCGAGACCCAGATTTGAATTAAATGATTTGTATTTTGTTTCTTAAATAAGTACAAATATAAAACTAGCTACAACTTCCTTTGGCTTTTAGCTGTTATACAACTATAAAACTGAATATAGTTTACAAATTGTAAAAAACTACAAAGCCATCAAATTAATAATATTAATTTCACATGTATGTGCTGTTTTTCTAAACTAAACTATCATTATGACTTAAATGTGGTGCTCACTCTTGTAGCTAAGTTCAGCAAACATATGCCACAATGACGATGGCTCAGTTTTCCCACTTCCTTTCTCTGTTCCAAGTACTGTAAAACATGCATCATTTTGTGCCACAATGTTGTTTAGACTTCAAGTGGCAAGAATACATTATTTGTGTATTAAGTCTGCCCCTCTCTCAGCTCATTAACCTGAGACAAGTAATACTGCCTAGTGTGTACTAAATCCTAGACTCTTAACACTACCCCAAAATCATATTGTGGTAGATATGTAGATAATCCACACTATACTTTTTAAAACTTTATTATCACAATGAAACACTAATTTAAAAAAATTAGTGGACAGAACTCATGAACATATGTGTGTGGACCTCAGCTTAAGAACATTTCACTAATTAAGAGTGTGGGCCGGGCTCGGTGGCTCATGCCTGTAATCCCAGTGCTTTGGGAGGCCGAGGCAGGTGGATCATGAGGTCAGGAGATCGAGACCACGGTGAAACCCCGTCTCTACTAAAAATACAAAAAAAATTAGCCGGGGCGGTGGTGGGTGCCTATAGTCCCAGCTACTCGGGAGGCTGAGGCAGAAGAATGGCGTGAACCTGGGAGGTGGAGCTTGCAGTGAGTAGAGATCGCGCCACTGCACTCCAGCCTGGGCAACAGAGCAAGACCTCATCTTAAAAAAAAAAAAAAAAAAAAAGAGTATGGGCCAAGTGTGGTGGCTCACGCTTGTAATCCCAGCACTTTGGGAGGCCAAGGCAGGCAGATCGCTTGAGCCCAGGAGTTTGAGACCAGCCTGGGCAACATGGTGAAACTCTGTCTACTAAAAATATAAAAAATTAGCCGCATGTGGTGGCATACACCTGTCATCCCAGTTACCTGTGAGGCTGAGGTGGGATGAGGTGGGAGGATCACCTGAGCCTAGGGAGGTCAAGGCTGCAGTGAGCTGTGATTGTGCCACTGCACTCCAGCCTGGGCCACAGAGTGAGATCCTGTCTCAAAAAAAAAAAAAAAAAAAAGAGAGAGACTGGAGTCCAGAATCAGACTGACCTGGATTTGAATTTGGACTCTGCCATTTGCCATCTGTCTTTGTGCGTGACCCAGCCTCTCTAAGACTGTTTCCTCAGCCTGTCCCTCTTGGTTTTATTTAATTTGTAAAAGTGTCTCAACCCCTTTGAAATACAGTATGTAAAGTGCCTGTCATAAACTTGTCAATAATGCAATTTTCTTCCTTTTTCCAAAATTGAAACTTAGGTCAAGCTTGTCTACCAATAAGGAGAGGCACAGGTATGGGACACTTTTGAAGGGTTTGTTCGCCTTCAGACAAACAGCAGACACCTCCAGGCTTTGTTTTCCATGACAGAGATGGCTAGACTCTCTTTTTGGTCCCAGGTGAGGAACTGAGGCTGAGGCATGAGCCTCCAGCTCTGGAGAGGAACATGGCCTGGACTTTTGAGGCCTTGTTCTCGAAGGCCCCTCTGGCCTAAGATTTTTTTCTGCTCAAAATAAGTAGATCACTCTGCTTTGTGCTTCACTTACAGGGAGTGGAGCTGGCTCGCTCTACACGCTGCTTCTCACCTGAGGATATCAGTGGAAAAGCCCCAGTCCTGGGCACAGGCATGGCTGTGGACATGGGCATGAGCTTTATGGGGCTGCCACTAGCTGGCCAGAAACACTGCCCTAAGAGTGGACAGATGGAGGCCATGGTAATGACCTGCTCATTGTGCCATCAGGACCTGCCAGGTATGGGCTCTCATCTCCTATCCTGCCAGCATTTGCTCTGTAAGGACTGCTTCCAGGGTTTGATACAGGAGCTAGGGCAGATTGCCAAGGCTCATGAGACTGTTGCAGATGGTAAGTACAAAGGCACCACAAGTTCACCTCCCACTACATAACAGGTCTCTTCCTGTTTCATAGGAACTGAATTTTGGGTGTAGAAAGAATCAGAATTTAAATGCCCAAGGGACACTCATTGCTGAAAGCAATCTTTGGGGGAATCTGTGAGACAGAGTGAATCCTCTTGATGCCTAATATATCTGTTTTGTAAGCTGGAACTTTTCATGTTTGGGATTTCCTTAAATTGGTGGCAGACTAAGAAGCCTGGAAAGGTTTTGATTCAAAGTTTGGCTGCCTCCCCAGACGGAGAGGATGTGTTCTGACTCACTAAATCTCCAAGGCAGAGAGAGAATGGCTGGCCTCCCAGGGTTAGTCAGGAACAGATTTTGAATAGAATCACACTGACTAGTGAACTATTCAGTATTTAAGCTGCTGCCCAGCAGGGAGGAGCCTGTGTCTTCCTCCAGAATGTCAGGTTTCCTAGGAAACGGTCTCACTGGGAACTGTGCAGTCACTGGAGACGGGAACCGGGTCCCTTCATTTTATTATTCTAGCACAGGACATGTCACAGAGGTACAGTGAATATCCATTGAATGAAATTATGCAGTGAGAAAGTCAAATAAGTTGGCAACACTTAGAAATACCGTTGTTGATCTTTTCTGTTTGTATTGTTCTCTGCAGTATTTCCCAAGTGATTTGAAGCACAAATCTAGGCTCTCTGTGAGGCATTATAGCACTGGTTAAAAATGGGGACTTCAAAGTGCTGGGATTACAGGCGTGAGCCATTGCACCCGGCCCACACTCTTAATTAGTGAAATGTTCTCAAGCTGAGGTCCACACCCATATTTTCATGAGTCCTGTCCAATAATTTTTTAAAATTAGTGTTTCATTGTGATAATAGAGTTTTAAAAACTATAGTCTGGTTTATCTACATATTTAAGCCCTCTGAACCCATGGGCAAGCTACCTTGCCTCTCAGAGTCTGCTGAGAGTTTGGAGTACAGGAGAGATATGATCTATTTTGATTTTTTTACATTAATATATGATTTTTAAACATAAACTTAGTTTTTCCTTAATCTTAATTTTAATTAACAAATCTTACTCTCTTTATAAGTGGCATAAATTTTAACAATGCCATTTAAAGGGCCTTTGATTAATATGCGAACTTAGTTACACATTTTGTTAATATTGGCTTTTATAAAATAAAATGTAATTTATTTTCTTTGTAAGTACTCCAATTATCTAGCAAATAGGCATTCCTGATTACTTAAAGAACTCTTGAAAATCCAGTGAGTTAAATTTATAAATATGGTGAATCATAAATATATCTTGAAAGTTCCAGCATTATAGAAAACCAAATACTTAATGTTCTCACTTATAAGTGGAAACTAAAGATTGAGTACATGTGGACGCAAAGATGGCATCAGCAGATACTGGGACCTACTTGAGGGTGGAGGGTGGAAGGAGAGTGAGGGTCAAAAAACTACCTATCAGGCCTGGTGCGGTGGCTCACGCCTATAATCCCAGCACTTTGGGAGGCCGAGGCAGGCGAATCATCTGAGGTCAGGAGTTTGAGACCAGCCTGGGCAACATGGTGAAACCCTATCTCTACTAAAAATACAAAAATTAGCCGGGCATGGTGTTGCGTGCCTGTAGTCCCAGCTACTCGGGAGGCTGAGGCATGAGAATCACTTGAACCCAGGAGGTGGAAGTTGCAGTGAGCCAAGATCGCACCACTGCATGCCAGCCTGGGTGACAGAGTGAGACTCTGTCTCAAAAAAAAAAAATAAAATAAAAACAAAACAAGACAAAACAACTACCCATCAGGTACTGTGATTATTACCTGGGTGATGAAATAATCTGTACACCAAACCCCCATGACACACAATGTACCTATATAACAAACCTAAATATGTACCCCTGAACCTAAAATAAAACTTAAAAGAAATAAATGAGATGGTCAGGTTTGGTTCAATTCCAGTGCCTAAGGGCAGAGGAGAGGGCTAATTACTGTTAGTCCCTCAGGCTTAATGCAGTGTTGCTTAACAATCTCTGACCCTGGCCCCACAGCCCTTGGACAGACCTGAGGCCTGAGTGATAGGTGGCTGCCACTAGGGGTTGTGAATAAAATCCCAAAAGGAGTTTTTTTTTTTTTTTTTTGAGACAGGGTCTCACTCTGTCGCCCAGGCTGGAGTGCAGTGGTGCGATCTTGGCTCACTGCAGCCTCTGCCTCCTGGGTTCAAGTGATTCTCCTGCGTCAACCTCCCAAATACCTGGGACTACAGCATGTGCCACCACACCCAGCTAATTTTTGTGTTTTTAGTAGAGACAGGGTTTCGCCATGTTGGCCAGGCTGGTTTTGAACTCCTGACCTCAAGTGACCTGCCTGCCTCGGCCTCCCAAAGTGCTGGGATTACAGGCGTGAGCCACTGCACCTGGCCCTAAAGGAGTTTTATTAAAATCATGTTGGACAATGAGGATGCAAGGTATTGGGTACCATTGATTTCAGCAGTATTGACAGTATGAAGGATGGTGCCTGTGACTTTACCGTAATTCCTCAGTAATGGTAAATAGCACTGTTGGTATTAGCAGCAATAGGAGATGGCAGTCTCAATGCATCAACATAAGGCAGTCTATGCTTTGGACCAAATGATATTGGGCCTCTGCAGCAGTGGTGGCACCTTTTGTCAGCTTTGATGATGGTGCCCTTCATCACTATAGGGATTTAAAGATAGCCACAATTCTTTTCTGCCACCCATCCCACCAAGAGGTGAAGTCTATTTGTTTCCTTTGAATCTGTATTGTTCCTATGACTTACTTTAACCACTGGAATGTGGCAGAAATGTTACTGTGTAACTTCAAAGGCTGGGCCTCAGGAGATCTGCAATGTCTAAGTTTGCTGCTTGGAATATGCCATCTTGGGACTGGGCACGGTGGCTCACGCCTGTAATCCCAGCACTTTGGGAGGCCGAGGTGGGCGGATTACCTGAGCTCAGGAGTTCGAGACCAGCCTGGGCAACATGGTGAAACCCTGTCTCTACTAAAATACAAAAAGTTGGCTGGGCGTGGCAGCGTGCGCCTGTAATCCCAGCTACTCGGGAGGCTGAGGCAGGACAATGGTGTGAACCCGGGAGGCGGAGATTGCAGTGAGCCGAGATGGCACCACTGCACTCCAGCCTGGGCGACAGAGCGAGACTCCATCTCAAAAAAAAAAAAAAAGAAAAAAGAAAAGGAATATGCCATCTTGGAATCCAATCTCCATGCTATGAGCAAGCCCAGGCAGTCACATGGAGAATAGAACTGAGGTTTCTGCCTGACAACCAGTACCAGTTGCCAGCCATGAGTGAGGCTGTTTTGGACTGGGCCATCTCAGTAATCCAGATGACATCACTGAAGCAGAAGAACTACTCAGTCAACCCATGGAATCATTGAAAGTAATAAACTTCTCATGTTTTAAGCCGTGAAAAAAAAAAGTTCCAGCATTGTTGGGTTAATATCTAGAATATATAAAGAACTCCTACAACTCAACAATAAAAAAAAAAACCTGATTTTAAAATGGGCAAAAGACTTGAATATACATTTCTCCAAAGATGAAGTACAAATAACCAATAAGCCCAAGAAAAAATGCTCAACATCACTAATCACTAGGGAAATGCAAATCAAAACCATGATGAGAAACCACCTCAAGTACATTAGGATGGCTATCAAACAAACCAAAAAAATCCCAGAAAATAATAAATGTTGACAAGAATGTAGAGAAATTGGAATATTTGTGCACTGTTGGAGGGAATATAATACAGTGTGGCTGCTGTGGAAAATATGGCAGTTCCTCAGAAAATTAAAAATCAAATTATCCTATGATCCAGCAATTCCACTTCTGGATATATGCTTAAAAGAATTTAAAGTAGGGACTTGAAGAGATATTCGTACACCCATGTTTCTAGCAGCATTATTTGCAGTAGCCAAAAGGTGGAAGTAACCCAAGTGTTAATCAACAGATGAATGGATAAACAAAATGTAGTATATACATATAATGGAATATTATTCAGCCTTAATAAGGAAGGAAGTTCTGACACATGCTACAACATGGATGAAGCTTTAGGACATTATGCTAAATGAGGTAAGCCTGTCATAACAGGGCAAGTACTGTGTGATTCTGGTTACATGAGATGTTTAGAGTAGTCAGCTTCGTAGAGATAGAAACTAGAAAGGTGATTTCTAGGGGCTGGGGGAATGGTGAGTTGTTATTTGATGGGTACAGAGTTTCAGTTTGCCCATTTTTTAATGGGGTTGTCATTGTTATTGTTGAACTGTAGAAGTTCCTTACACATTCTGGATACCAATCTCTTATTAGATATATGATTTGCAAATATTTTCTCCCATTCTGTGAGTTGCTTTTTCATTCTGTTGATAGTGTCCTGGGATGCACAAAGTTTTAAATTTTCATGAAGTCCAACTTATCTATGTTTTTTGTTGTTGTTGTCTGTGCTTTTGGTGTCACATTCAAGAAATCATTGCCAAATCCAATGTCATAAATATTTTCCCCTCTGTTTTCTTCTAGGAGTTTTATAGTTTTAGCTCTTAAGTTCAGGTCTTTGATCTCATTTAAGGTTTTTAATGTGAATGAATTATGCATGTGTCAAGGCTGTGTTTGACTCTAAAAGGAGAACATTAAATTCATATTAATGGTCTGGGTGCTTTGGTGGCTCATGCCTGTAATCCCAGCACTTTGAGAGGCCAAGGCAGGTGGATCACCTGAGGTCAGGAGAAGACCAGCCTGGTTAACATGGCGAAACCCTGTCTCTACTAAAAATACAAAAAAAAATTGCCGGGTGTGGTGGCAGGTACCAGTGGTGGCAGGCACCAGCTACTCGGGAGGCTCAGGCAGGAGAACCACTTGAACCCAGGAAGTGGAGGTTGCAGTGAGCTGAGATCGCGCCACTGCACTCCAGCCTGGGCGACAGAGTGAGACTCCATCTCTGTCTATATGTATGACAATTACCTGAATCATAGTATTTGTTGCCAAGTTATTCTAATTGCAATGAAGAATAAAAACAAAAGCTTTGGTGTCAGTATATTTGGCCATCTGAGTGTCATTCCTGATCTGCCTGCCATTACTAGCTGTGTAATTTAGGCAAGTTACTTCATCTCTCTGCCCAAGAGGTTTTTTTTGCCTGTAAAATGGGGTTAATGGTGATAGTTACTAACTCATAGGACTGTTGTGAAGATTAAATGAGGACATGTACATAAAGCCTTCTGTACTATGCCTCGTTTATAGAAAGAAGGTAAGAAAGGTAAAAAAACAAAAGTGCTGTTATTTAGAATTTGAGAACATGTAAAATAGGGGGAAAAAGCCTGTTAGATGGAAACATGCTTAATTTGGAACCAGAGAGTCAATTTCTCATATAATATGTATAATATGTGGCATCTTATATTCTTTTTTTTTTTTTTTTTTTTCCTGAGGCGGAGTTTTGCTCTTGTTGCCCAGGCTGGAGTGCAATGGCGCGATCTTGGCTCACTGGAACCTCTGCCTCCCGGGTTCGAGCAATTCTCCTCTCTCAGCCTCCCGAGTAGCTAGAATTACAAGTGCCCACCACCATGCCCGGCTAATTTTTTTGTATTTTTAGTAGAGACGGGGTTTCGCCATATTGGCCAGGCTGGTCTCAAACTCCTGACCTCTGGTGATCTGCCCACCTCGGCCTCCCAAAGTACCAGAATTACAGGAGTGAGCCACTGCGCCCAGCTTCTTATATTCTTTAGTAGGTCTTACAGTCTGGCTAGGTCATGGTTACCTTCCACATTTACATTTATGGGTAAAAAGTTGAATAAACTTCCTCTTTTTTTATTTTTTGAGATGGAGTCTCACTCTGTCACCCAGGCTGGAGTGCAGTGGTGAGATCTCGGCTCACTGCAAACTCCACCTCCCGGGTTCACACCATTCTCCTGCCTCAGCCTCCTGAGTAGCTGGGACTACAGGCGCCCACCACCACGCCCGGCTAATTTTTTGTATTTTTAGTAGAGACAGGGTTTCACCGTGTTAGCCAGGATGGTCTCGATCTCCTGATCTGCCCGCCTCGGCCTCCCAAAGTGCTGGGATTACAGGCATGAGCCACCGTGCCTGGCTTAACTTCCTCTTTATTACTTGGAACTATTAGGACCCTATGTGGTGTGGTATTTGTTGGTTTGTGTGTCTGTCTCTCCCCCATGGATATTTATTGACTACTGTGTACCAGGCTATATGGCATTTAGGGTACAGAGATGAAAAGACAGAGCCCTTGACTTCAAAGAGCTCATAGTCTAATGAATGACAGCCAAATAAACAGGTGATAATAATACAGTGAAGAGAAGATTGTTTAAAGTTCAAGCAAAGGATCAATAACTCAGGTAAGTTCTCCACGTACTAGGACTGGCAGATATCAGTTGCCCACTGAATATTTTCTGAAGGGTCAAAAGAATGGCTCCCAAATCAGCTGTCTGATGAAAGGCAGAGCTGTCACCTGTCTCTGGCTAGCCTAGTGAAATACCCAATACCTGAACTTAGATTTCTGGTCTGTAGTTTGAGAAGCCATGTTTGGAGAGAGTTTTTAGTGCAGTCAGTTTGTCCAGCAGAGTAGGAACACAGGCTTTCTGGAACGTTTATCCTCTTTCTGTGAATCTGGGCAGAAATCTGTTTTTTTTTTTAAAGTAAAATGTGGGAGCCGGTAGAGGGATGGCAGGGGAGGCGGATAGAAGCTGAGGAATAAACAAGTTCCTAGCTTCAATGCCTCCAACCAGATGGAGCCACCCTGCATGGGGCTGAGTTCATTTCTATAAACCTGTTTCTCCTACTCGCTGGGCAGAGCCGAGCAGTTGCTATGTTGAATGGAAGAGGGGCTGTGCCTGGGCTCAGGGTCTGTCCAGCTTGTTTTCAACTCTAATTCTTCAACAGAGCCTCCCCAGGGCTGTACTCCTGCTCTGGGGCTTGGAACTGAGGGGATGTCATGAGGTAGGCATCTTCTCATTCAACCAGACGGTGCCTTTCATGTTTGTAACCCCGCAGCCCAACACAGAACATGATACAGGAGAGGAGGTCTTAAGTGAATATTTATAGAATAAATGACTTAATCAATAAAGCCTGGGTAGAAGGCTTTTTTCACTTGTGATGTGTCCCTTTTTGTTCTTCAAGTGGGAGTTACAAAATGCATTTATCAAGCACTTACTGGTTGGCAGACACTGTACAGGCATTATCTTTTGTAAACTTCACAGCAGCCTTATAAAGTAGGTATTAGTATTCCCATTTTATAGATGAAAAATATGAGGATTGGGATATTTATAGACTAAGGTTAACAACTACTGCCCGGTAAGGTCAAATTCAGGTTCACCTGTCTTCAAAGCTTGCGATCGACATTGTGGCACTTTGCTCACGGGGAGAGTCCACGCTCACTTAGAATACCAAACTGATGAGGAGAGTCCATGGAAAATCTTTGAAGAAAGAACAAATCCTGCAGCCTGAGCCAGCAAATATAAATATTTTTTAATTAAAAAAATTTTTAACTGACATGTAAAACTGTATGTATTTACAGTGTACAACATGATGTTTTGAAGTATAGATACGTTGCAGAATGACTAAATCTAGCCAGTTAACATATACAACACCTCACATAGTTATCATTTTGGTGGTGAGAACACTTTACATCTACTCTCTTGGCATCTTTCAAGAATACAATATATTATTAACCATACTTATCATGCTGTACAATGGATCTCTTGAACTGACTCCTGCTATCTAACTTGGATTTTGTATTCTTTCACCAACATCTCCCTAACTACCCTTGCCCCCTGCCAACCACTCTAGCCCCTGGTAGCTGCTCTTTTACTCTCCGCTTTTATGAGATCAGTTTTTTTAGATTCTACGTGAGTGAGCTTATACAGTATTTGTCTTTCCGTACCTGGCTTATTTCACTTACAATGTGCTGTAAGTACAACCATGTTGTCACAAATGACAGGTTTTCCTTTTTTTTAATGGTTGAATAGTATTGTGTATATATATCACATTTTCTTTATCCATTCATCAGTAGACACTTAGGTTGATTCCCTGTCCTGGCTATTGTGAATAATACAGCAGTGAACATGGGAGTGCAGGTATGTCTCTGACATGCTGATTTCATTTTCTTTGGAAATACAGTAGTCCCCTCCCCCCGCATCCAAGGTTTTGCTTTTCAAGTTTTTAGTTACTCACAGCCTGAAAATATTAAGAGATTTTGTGGGGGGGCAGGGGGAAGAGAGCGAGAGCGAGACAGTAGAGGCTGCATTCATGTTGCTTTTATTACAGTATATTCTTATAGTTGTTCTATTTTATTATTAGTTATTGTTAATCTCCTACTGTGCCTAATTTACAAATTAAACTTTATCATAGGTATGTATGCATAGGAAAAATATAGTATATATAGGGTTTGGTACTATCCACTGTTTCAGGCATCTTGGAAAGTAGCCCCCATGAATAAGGGGGGGACTATTGTATACTCAGTATTTGAATTGCTGGATCAAGTGCAAATCTTTAATTAATACAGCCACAGCCTAGCTGAGATTCTCCCCAGCAACTAGGAAGATGGGTCTGCGTCACCTCTCAGGTACTGAGGAGACCAGCTGGGCAAGATCTTCAAAAGCTAATGATGGGGACCAGAGCAAAGGTAGGAATGTGGTGAGAATACAGTGGCCTAGCCATGCAGTGGGATGGCTGGGTACACAAATGCTAGCTATTGGAATTGGATTTTCTCAGCCAATGAGAATATCTCCTTGGGGCTATTTGCTTTTTTGGCTAATTAAGAATGGTCCCAGGTCAAATTCTGTCTGGAAAGTTGGTCACTGAGTACCAAAATGATACTTTAAGTAAATGTAGCAAGCTCTGAAGGGAGCTAACATCCCTGAAACTGACTCTTACCATATGCTGGCTCTGTCTTCAAGGTTCTCAGAGTTGCTGTGGTTTTATTTGTCATTTTAGGAAAGGGAAGAGGGAATTGATTGGATATTTCCTTCCCCATGTGAGGAAAAGGAACATTACTTATTGTTTCTCTTCAAATCAATTAAAAGACAAATCATGGCTGGAAGACTTTGATACTTAGATACAGATTTCAGAATCTACTTGTTTAGTATCTTATTTTTCCCATTTTCAAAGTTGAGGATGTAGCTGGAAGTCACAGACCCTAGAGCTCACCTGGACACTAGCACTAATTGACTGGGCAATTCTAAGCCCTTTCTGGCTTTCAGGGCTAGACTTAATGAGATTTTAGAACACCAAATAACTACCATAGTCCCATGCTTCTTGAAGCTAGTGAAGAGTGACAGCATCCCCTGAACACTACTAATGCTGAAAGGAGGAGCAATCACGGTCCCTCGGTGGGCAGGCCTTGGGACTTTAGGAATATCCAAAGAGAGGGAACTGATGCAAGATGCTACAACCTTAGAGTCAGAGAGGGAAATGACACTTATCTTAATGAGCAGCTCAGCTGCAGGGGTTCTAATGGTCTTGGGTGGGAATGGGAGGCCAGAGGTGAGATCTCAGCTGTAGGAGCCTGGGAGGTGGGTGACTACTCTTTGCTCATTCCAGGTGCTGCAGTGTGTCCAGCCTTGTAAAGTCTGTTGTGGGCAGTAACTCAAGTCTCCCAGGTGAAGGGCAGGCTGCTGAGCTGGGTGTGCAGCAGGTGCAGAAGCTGGAGCCTGGAGCCCTATCAGTGGAGTGGCTTTTTAGTTCATGAACAGTTTCCTCGCCTTAATTGGCTCTCTAGGGCCCTGGGAGTAGCACTGGCACCCCAGAACAGGACCCATTACTGGGAGAGCAATTCCCCCGGTAATGGAAAGGAGGCAGGCTGTGTTTTGGGGGAGGTGCTTGCTGCTGCCAGTGCTGCTTGGAAGGCTATAGCTAGAACAGATTTGCTGAGGGAGGGAGCTCGAGATGGCTGTGATTGATGGATGGGATCTTTGAGGGGCCTCTTGTCTGCTGGAACTTTCTGATTTAAGGGGGAGCGGTTAGGGTTGAGTGCTGTGGAGGCCAAAAGGCAGGGAAGGCCCTTAATCTCCAATCCCTCCTGCATAGATGAAGCATCAGGAGTCCAGGAAGGGCTAGGATCCTGCTGAAAACCACATAATCGGTCACTTGCAGAGCCAGGAAAAAAATCCAGCTCCTTTGCCTGACAGTCCAGGGCTTTCCTGGGCTTGAGGGCCAGTAGAAACTACAGACCCAGAATAGGATGCTGCCCTTGGTTCCCCAAATGACTCTCTGTCTCCAGGCCCAGCTGGAAAAGGGATCAGTGGTTTTGCATGGAGTGTGTCAGTGCATCAGTTTTTGGATCGACTTTAAGATTTGGGATGAAAAGAGACAGAGGTGCTACCTCGGTCAGTGAGGGTCTATCAGATGAAATGAGCCCAGACTCATCCTACCTGTACTTTTTGCATTATACTGTGGGTACTTTCTTGGCACAGAAAGCCTGTTTCACAGCCAGGTGGTTCCTAGGAGCATGGGCTCTGAAGGCTGTGGATCGTGCATCCATCTCCAGCCCCAGCCAGTCACCTGGCTTTCATAGCCAGATTCTGACTCTTGGCTCAGGCCGGCTGTCTGGCTCTTCCTCACAGTCCCTGGATATCTGCCTGACCTCAGTTTATTCCCTATTCTTTCCTACAGTGATATTTTTCCTGACCTCACTTCACTTATTGCTACTGTGGTTATGCTTCCAAATCCTCTAGCTTTGACCCTGATCACTCCCTCTGACTCCGGGACTGCACTTCTAGCTCTCTAAAGGCTTCCAATTGCTTGCAGTTTAGAACAGACACTTAGCATGGCCTCCAAGTCTTTTCATAATCTGGTCCCAAACTAATGCTGTAGCCTTACCTCCTGTCATTTGTCTATATGTTGTAGCCTTACAAGACTTTCCAAAGAGACCTCACACTTTCATATCTATAATTCTCCATTTATGATGTTGTTTCCTCCTGAAATGCCTTTTCTTGCTTGAAACATCCTACACAAACTTGAAGGTCCAGCTCAGATGTGACCCAGTTATCAGAACTAGAGTTCACAAAGATGGACGTGGGCTTGGAACAAGCAAAATCCCCGTAATCAGAATTAAACTCCAAAGGGTGAGGCTAGCACAATTTAAGGAGCTGTTGCTTTAGGCCAGATGTCATAAACTTTCTGCACAAGGCTAGATAGTAAATATTTTAGGCTTCGTGGGTCATACAGTCTCTGTTACAACTACTTAGCTCTACCATTGTAGCAGAAAAGCAGAAGGCAGCCATAGACAATATGGAAATGAATGGGCATTACTGTATTCTTTATTTACAAGAACAGGCAGTCTATGGTTTTCTGACCCCTGTTTTAGGTTCTGTCTGGGGAAATTGGGTGGTTTGAATCTGTAGGTGACACCAAGTAGGAATAGCTGTGGAGGAACCAGGCAGAGTCAGAAAAATGTGCAAGGGACTCCCAGGTAGGGAATAGTGTTAGGATGAGGCACACGCAGGGGAGGGGAAGGCAAATATTAGAAACAGGAGGGAGTTAATTTTGGCTGGAGTATGGGATGCTTGAAGGAGAGAAGTGGGGATTCTGTTCAGAAAGGAAATTTAGGGCCAAATTGTGAAGGATCTTGATTAAGCTATTCTGTGGACAGTGGAGCCATCGAAGGTTTTTGATCAGTGGAATATGGTCACATATCCTGAGGTCAGGAGTTCAGCACCAGCCTGGGCAACATAATAAGGCCCTGTCTCTACAAAAAATAGAAAATAAAAAATAAATAAGCTGGTTGCACACCTGTAGTCCCAGCTGCTTGGGGGGCCGAGGCAGGAGTATCACTTGAGCCCAGGAGGTTGAGGCTGCAGTGAGCCATGATCATGCCACCACACTCCAGCCTGGGTGACAGAATGAAACACTGTCTCAAAACAAACAAAGACAAACAAACAAGAAAAAAACAATTCATGTTGGCCCAGTGAGAAGAATGATTGGAGGAGACAGGACTGGATACAGGAAGACCTGCTGGACAACCGCAGCTGTCCAGGCCATTGGTTCCTGATTGCTGGGCCTTGAACCAGTGCTGGTCTGAATGCCTAAGAATTGTTTGTGATGCGTGCTAAAAATACAGATTCCCAGTCCCACACCCACACACAAGAGATTTGGGTTTGGTAGATTCAGGATTTCTAACAAGCTCTCCAGATTTGGGCATCACTGGTCCAGGCAAGGCAGAATGAGGCCTGATATTAAGAGGGCAAGGATGCCAGAGAAAGGAAGGTATAGATAACATGAGATTTGGCCACTGCTCTCTTCTTCCTCCTGTTACCTACCTCTGTTCATGACAGCCCCTCCACTTGATTCCTTGTTCTTCACACACCACCACTAGCCCCAACATCCTAATTTGCTTGTGTCCTGTCAGTTCTCTTTGAAATGAGTCTTCTTTTGCTTTTTTCCATTTTTACCCTTATTTAGGGTCCCATTAATGCTCAACTACCCTGACCTCCCTGTGTTCAGTCCATCAAGATAATCATAAAGCCCAGCTCAGTCACTCTCCAGAAACTTTTTGGGCTGCCTTTTATTTTAGGATGAAGGTCAAGCTCCTGAGCTTAGCATTCAGGTCCCTTCAGGAGCTTACTCTCCTGCCGGTCTTTCCAAGCACATCCCTGCCACTCCCCCTCATCTGGTTGCTCTGTGCTTTTGAAATTATGCTGTACTTATAGTCTTGCCCCATCCTAATGTCTCCTCCAGTCAACCCTGTTCATCCTTCCCTTTTTCCCTCCCTGCTTGTGTGTGACTGGATCTTCCTGGTGGGTAGAGTTAGCTGCCAAGGGAGACCTCCCAGGACCTTTGTGCATCATAAATGTGTGTCTTCTCCATCCGAAGTCCTAATCCTCTGCTTGTGACGGACAATTGGTCACTATGGCAACTGACTGTGACGTCACAGGATAAGGACTTCAGGTGAAGTGGCAGGAGCAGGTGAGTATGTAGGAGACAGATTTCAATGTCTGTTGAAGGCCCCCCCCCACACCCTCCTTCAGTGCCGGGGGCATGGAGGGATATCTTGGGCTCCTGCTGTTTTTTAAAATGATGCGGTGAGAGTGTGTGCCTGGCATCTGCGTGCTGCAGCAGTGTGGGGCTGACAGAGTGTGTCAACTTGAGCTCTGGCTGTGCAGGCACCGCTGCTGCGTGAGCCTGTTATTCCATTCTGGATTGCTATTTTGATACCCAGATTGCATCATTCTTCCTACGTATAAACAGGGGGTCCCCAGGGCCCTGCAGCTACTCACTTCACCACCAACACTGTTGTTGTGATGAGCTCTATTTAAATGAGCTGCCGGATCGGGGCAGGTTCCAGCCACACATGAGCACTGTCATTTTGGGGAACATGGAGGGCTGAAGGATTTTTGGATGGAGTCCTAAAAGGCTGAGAGTGCTGTCTCCCGAGCTGTGCAGAGGGCGACAGAGCTAGTTCCTGAAAGTTGAAAATGTCGTTTTCTTCCTTCTGAGCTTCTATTCCAAGGCACCCAGAGGATTAGGAAGGAGATGCAGCTAGGAAGAGAGTCGCCTCTTTGAGGTCTCCCTCTTGCTGTTCAGTTTGGGAAAATTGCTGCAGAGCCTTCGAGATAAACAGAAACAGGAGGAGTCAACCAAGCTCTTTCTTGCAGGAGTATCTCAGGTGAGCTAGAGAAATGCAGCCCTGGCTGAGGATGCATCAGAGAAAGGAGGAGAGGATCCAGGCTGCTCCCCTTACCCTATCCAGTATCCACTCCCCGAGGCTTAGGCCTTGCAGCCTGCCTGGCTGCAGCATGCAGGGTGGGTGTTCCTGGGCGCTTGGTAAGCACCATCCTCTGGGACCTGTGGTGGTCTCACCTGTCGCTTCTCTGACTTCTCTCCCAGTGTTGCTCTAATCACGGCAGCAGGGCCACAGATAAGCCTGCTGGCAGCTGGGGCAGAAGCAGCAGTCACTTTAGGGGTGACTTGGACAAAAATTTGTCTTTCTAGCAGGGTCTGGGTATTTGGGGATTGGGTGCAACATGTTTCTTGAAGGTGGTGCTGCTCTGAGTGGTGGGTTGGAGGAAGCCTTCAGGGGCTGTGTGGTGGGGGCCTTAGCTGGTGCTCCTGGTGCTCAGTAGACTGGGGCTGCCCGGGGGTGGGAGGGCAGAACTGTTAGTGAGGATGTCCAGCCTGCCAGAGGATACAACTAGAGTGTTTTTTCTCGTTGCTTAGTGTCTGACAGAGGCATAGGGAGGTAGAGCATCTTACCTGTGGCTACAGAGGTAATCAGGGACTGTTTAGTGGTTCACGGTATCACCTATGTTATACAAGGGCCATGTGATTTTAGCTAAGCTCCTCCCTGTCTCAGGGCTTCCATGTCATCATCTGTGTGGTGGGGAATTGGCTGGATGAACAGTGAAGCTCTGTCCAGCTTTGGGTCTACGGGTTGGAACTAGCGGAGGAGCATCAGGCTCCTCCAGTGGATGCTATTGCTCTGTTGGGATCAGAGTTCGGACCCCAGCTTCAAGTTGCCTGGAGCCCTGGACAAGAGCTGTGGAATGAAGGCTTCCTAACCCTCAGAGGATTGCTTAGCATTGGCCTCAGGCTTATGCAACAAGTGTGTCCTCACTTGGTGGCCTAAGCTGACCCGATACCAGCTTTCTGAGACCTCTTTGGGATTTCTCTCCTCCCCTACCTCTCTGGTGTCCGTATTGCACTGGCCCTGCTGTTCATGTCTGAAACAGACATGTGTGGGCCCCACTTCCTTGCTGCCTCACTAAGTCCTAGGCTCAGCACATGTTCTAGGTCCCAGCAGCGGTCTTGGTAGTGCCAAACCTCAGGCTGCACTCTAGGCCTGCTCATGGGTCCTGCAGTTGAGCTGTGGGAGTCTGGCTCCCAGCTCAGTGCCAATCCCCGGGTACAGGGATATCAGGTCACTACCTGTCTGTTGGGAATCTGCCCTTTTCTCTGCCAGAGGGGAGCTACATCACAGCTGAATTCAGAGTCTTTCCTAACTTCTTAGAGTCTCTTTTTAAAGCGGGGTGAGCCTGCCTTTCTCAGCTGCATGATACAGGAGACAGCTATCAGGCTCAGCCACAGGGGAAGGGGATGCTCTCTCTAAGGTGCTGGGTCTCAAACTTGGTTGTACATTGTATTCGCCTGGGGAATTTTTTACACATGTAAAGTGCCTGGTTCAGAGAGTGGTGGTGTACACATGAAAATTTATCCCACACCTCTCAAGGAACAGAAGTGTTTGCACTTGTGACACCTCTGGTGTCTGTGACTTCCTCATTCTGGAGGCAGAAGCCCCACATCTCCTGAGGATAATCATGTGGACTTGGGGCCCTGTCTCTATATTTCTCAGAATCAGTGTTCTTATATGTGAAACACAAGAGTAGGGCTGTCATTTGAATAATAATTAACTGAATAAAATAGAAAAAAGCGTGATATCTAAATAATATTTTATGTGCAGTGTCATTTAAATATGTATTTATAACTAAACTAATATTAAATATTGTTAAGTAGATGTTTGATTATACATAGCTCTAAGAGTTGATATATGCCTTGTCTAAAGTAAAACTTTGTTTTGATATCCTCATTAAAAGATGGAGAATCTCTTTAAAAATAATAAAAAGTCAAGGTTGACACAGCTTGATGGGGTTAGGGACTTTGTGAGGGAAGAGAAGAATTTCTGGACAAAGGTGTTGTGACACAAAGGGAGTGCATGTCCTTTGGATCCACTCTGGGGCCCGCAGCCTCCCTGGGACAATGCCTGCACCACTGTGATGGTTCTCCACCTCTGCTCTTTGCTGCACAGCCCCTCTTAGAGGGCTAATCTCTTAAATCCAGGATTCCTTTCAACTACGATCTTGTTCCCTGACTTTCTGACAAGGCTGATAGCCAGGTTGCCATTTGGCTGTCTGTTCCTTCCTATCTTGCCCAAGAGAATTTTTTTTTTTTTAATTTTTTATTTTTATTTTAATTTTTTTTTGGAGACAGAGTCTCACTCTGTCGCCCAGGCTGGGATGCAGTGGCATAATCTCAGCTCACTGCAAGTTCCGCCTCCTAGCTTCAAGCAATTCTCCTGCCTTGGCCTCCCGAGGCTGGGATTACAGGGTGCCCACCACCACGCCTGGCTAATTTTTGTATTTTTAGTAGAGACTGGGTTTTTCTATGTTGACCAAGCTGGTCTCGAACTCCTGACCTCAGGTGATCCTCCTGCCTTGGCATTCCAAAATGTTGGGATTACAGGCATGAGCCACCGTGCCTGGCCTCCAGGAGAAAAAAACGTCTGGCTGCTGTAGGCAGAGTAAATGGGTTGGATAATTTGTACTCCCCTGCATTCCTATTCCCTCATTTTAATGGTGTAGAAAGTAAGGTTGAGTGAAAGGGGGTGACTTACCCAAGGTTACATAGTTAGATACTGCCAGCCCTGGGCCTAGAACTCATATTTTTTAATTAAAAGCTTTTCCCAAGCCCCACACCTCTGCTTTCCTTATAAACCTGCACTGGCTTTTTTTCCAGAAAACTTCCAGGTGGCTTCTTACTACTTTCAGTGCTGTGAGTGCAAGGAGTACACATGGAACACACAAACTCCCGAAAAATGCAGTCCTCTGCCAGGCACAGTGGCTCATGCCTGTAATCCCAGCACTTTGGGAGGCTGAGGTGGGTGGATCACTTGAGGTCAGGAGTTCGAGATCAGCCTGGCCAACATGGTGAAACCCTGTCTCTACTAAAAATACAAAAATAGCCAGGCGTAGTGGCAGGTGCCTGTAATCCCAGCTACTCAGGAGGCTGAGGCAGGATAATTGCTTGAACCCAAGAGGCAGAGGTTGCCGTGAGCCGAGATTGTGCTGCTGCAGTCCACCCTGGGTGACAGAGCAAGACTCCACGTCAAAACAAAAAAACAAAAACAAAAAAAAACAGAAATGCAGTCCTCATTTACCATCATCAACTAGATTCTTAAAAACTGTGATTTTAAGCAAAACAATGTACAGCAGTTCCTTAAGTAAACATACTTTTGTTATAATGTTGATGAAAAAAACTGGTTTCATTATATGTCATCATACTTAAAGTTGCCGTTTCCAAGAACCTATCACTGATGTTAAGTGAGGACTTACTCTATAATTGTTCAATCTGCTAAAAACCAGGTAATATCCTTTAATACCAACTGTGGTTTATTTTTGTGTGCAGACGTATGAACAGGTATTTAAAATGCAATGTGATATTCGTTGTACTGGAAGGATGTTCAGGGTGCTGCGGGAACCCTGAAGAGGGACTAATTAACTCATCCCGGGGGAAATTAATCCTGCTGCTCAAAGGTGGAACATTTGAACAGGTATGAAAGGATGAATAGGAGTTTATCTGAAAAGGAGAGGGGCAAGAAAGAATATTTCAGGAAGAGGAAACAGCATTTTTCACAGACACAGAGTTGTGCAAAAGTTTGGTGTATTCAAGAGATAGCAGAGATGTTGGGCATGGCAAAAACACAGGTTGTATGTTAGGCAAAGCTAAAGATGAGATGAGAGAGAGATAAGGTCAATTTGCAAGGGGCATTGAATGCCAAGCTGAGGACTTTGGCTTTAAGGCCAAGGGAGCAGAGAGGATGTGTGATGAGGCCTTGTTTGACCTATTCAGTTCTTTCTCTTTTTTCATTCTGCTCGTGAGGCCATGTTACAATGACTGATGTTTGGGCATCTGGTACCAGGGACGTCTTGTGGAAGTCGTTTTCAACAATTAGAGCAGCATTTCTGTCCTGCTGTAGATGAGGAGGTCACCTCAGGGTGAGCCAAGTGGAAGAGAGGGACAGTAGCCTTATTCCCTTGGATGATGTCACCTGTGGAGAGCATCCTTCTCCACCTCTGGCCATTGTTCTTGACAGGCAGGAGAATATGCAGGACATTCCAGATACAGTCCTGTCATTAACACCCATGGCTCTGCAAAAACTCAGAAAGTTTTTCTTTTCTTTTCTTTTCTTTTTTGGTGGGGTGAGGGAGTATTAAACTATTATTTTTCATGATTTTGTGGATTTCTATTTTCCTGGGATGTATCAGTTAGCTTTTACTGCATAACAAGCCACCTCTAAACTTTGTGGTTAAAACAACTAAACTTTATTTATTTTATGATTCTACAGTTTGGCTGTTTGGGCTGGGATTCGCTGGGTAATTCTTCTGGTTTGGCCTGGGCTTAGCTAATTATGACTGTGTTCACTCTTGCATCTCTGTTCAGCTAGTGGGTTAGTTGGGGCTGGCTGGTCTATGATGGCCTCAGGTGGGATGCCTGAGACAACTGAGAACTCTCTCTGCATGATCTCTCATCTTCCAGCAGTCTCAATGCCAGGTTAGATTTTTCACATGGCACTCTTAAAGTTCTAAGAACAAGAGCAGAATTATATAAGGCCACTGAGGTCTAGGCTTGGGGAACTTGTCACTTTTGCTGCATTCTGTTGGCCAAAGAAAGTCACAAGGTGAGCTTAGATTCAAAGGGCAAAGGGTCCTACCTCTTTTAAAAATTAAAAACTCATCACTGACCTGAAGCTCGTGGAGAGTCTTACCTTTTGATGGTAGGATTGCAAGGGTATGGATGCAGGGAGGGGAAGAATTTGTGGCCATTTTTTGAATCTACCACTCAAACTAACTTTCATCACCAGAGAGTTGGTAATTGAGTTTATTGCATTACTGTGAATAGGATATGAGGAATCTTTTGAACTCCAAAGTTGACATTCATGGAGGACCATGTGATTTCTGAAGTTTTATCTAATTTAATGTGCACAGCAACTCTTATTTTCCCTATTTTACATATGAAGAAACTGGGGTACAGGGCAATTAAGTGAGATTAAGTGTTTTGCCCAAGGTCTTTGGCTGGTAAGCCTGGTATTTGGACTTACATTTGTCTGACTATAAGTCTGGAGCAACTGCCATCATATCATTCTTTCGTATTTTGAAGAGATGAGACAGAGGAGATTGTAGCGGTACTGCTGCATTCACTGCCATAGCCAACCCCTTTCCAGATCACCCTCATCCCTGGACACAGGTACCTTGCCCTACTCCAGAGGCTCATTTTCTTGTTCCTAGTAGGTTGACTGCCCTTGCGGTGGGCCAGCAGAATCACTGTGGTCTCCAGGGTGGGAGTTTTCTGCTGCTTTTATAGTCCAGAAGCCCACTATGCTGAAGAATATGTTAGAGACTGATGTATTTCTCTGGGGAGAGATTGTAGGTCAAGCTGTTCATAGGTAAAATATACATATATATGATGCATCTAACTTGGACTATGGGGAGAGAGCCCTCCAAAAGACCTCTGAGCCTCAGAGGCAGACTGACTGGTATATGCTGTACTAAGAGAAAAATACCTCCTAGATGAGCGGGCAGGGAGGCCTTGCCTTTCTCTGACTAAAGCCTCCTGGAGGCTGTAGCTTCGAGATCTTCCAAGTCATCCTGCTATGTGGTAACCTTAATGACCTGGAACTGTGCCCAGACTAAACTGACTCTGGATCTTGGCTAGTGATGGGAGCTGTGCTCTCAGGGATGTGGAATGAGGAATGGGAGCAGCAAGAAGGCACCTGATTGTCAGAACCAAAGCAGGGTTGGGCCTGTAGTAGCATGGTTTATGGGGCGGGGAGGAAGGTAGGACCAGGTAAAGACAAGAATGTGAGGAGACCAGATGGTCTGTAGGGAAGGCCCCAATGGGATGGTCATGTTCAGGGTACCCACATACTAAATGCAGGCTATGGCATCAAGTGTAGTTCATTTTGGCACACATGGGTATTGCCATGTATCTTGGTGTTGTGTATTAGAAAGCCTTATGTCCAGGCCTTAGTTATAATCAGCCATGTTGCTCTGACTCTGCTATCTTTCTTTCTTGCACAGAGCTCATCTCCTGTCCTGGGTGTGAATGAGTATATCTTACCAGGGATGTAACTGAACATTTTTTTCTGCATTGTGTTCCTACTGAGCAACCCAAGATGGCCAGGGTAAGTCAGGACAAGGAAAGAAGCAGCTGATCTTTTTCAGAAATCTGTGAGGCCCCTGTCCATAAGTCTTCTATCCATCCATCACTCCATCATCTGATTTGTTACTTCTCCATCAGTTTTCCTAATCATCCATCCATCCATCTAGAAGAAAATAAAAATGCATGAGTTGGGGGAAACAATGAGGGGGTTTTCTATTAAGTGAAAATTATTGACTTTTTTTTGTGTCAATCCCTTTAGCAGAAGGTGAATGTAAGTTAAGGTATATTAAGAGTTGCTTACTGTCTATATAATTATTTTTCTCTCTCTTACAGCTCTTGCTGAAAAATACCAGTACTGGGCTTTTGTTTTATTTTTTTAATCATCCTGAGTTGAAATTCATGTACCAGCCTGGATTAAATGGGTTTATTAACCTTGCCTGTATTTAACAACTATCACCTTTTTCCTGAGTTTCTTAAGGAAATTTTTATCACTTATTGGCCGGCAGCCCTTCTGTTCCTCTTTCCACTAGGGTAAATTAGTAAATTAGTAATTTACAAATTTACTTACTTGTTCCTGTATCTGATTTGTGTTGAATGTCTCACATGTGCCAGGCCCTGTGCTGGATATTAGGGAGATCGACCCATATACTCTACATTCAAGGAATTCATAGTTTAATTAGTAGAACTTTCAGAATTCACATCAGTTTTGTGGCCTCTGTGATTCAGACACAGATAGGCCAACTTTTCCAAATCTCCCCTTCTCTTGATGTTTTATAATAGCCCGGGCAAGATATTTGCTTACGAAATGAATGAACATTTGGACTAGGAGAGGCCTAGGTACCCTCAGATCAGGCAGAGCCCAGGTGTGGGAGCACAACTCTGAACGCTGGTCTATACTTGCCCTTCCTTGGTTGCATTTGACCATCTTGCTGTGTACTCTCATATGTGGGCTTTCTCCTCTCTGAAGCACATTGAATTTCCTGCTTTTGCCAGTGCTTTCCCTCTGTTACAACATTTTCCTCCCTTATCTGCCTGGTGAACCTACTTGTCATTCAGTATCCAGCTCAAATGTTTCCTTTTTGTAAAACCTTTCCTAGCCACTCCTAGACTGAGTTCCAGGAAGGCTTCCTGTGCTTCCTTAGCATGTGTTGCATCCTTTTAATTACAGCATTACTCAGTTAATGTGTACCATCCTGTGTGCTGTGGATAGCGTGAGATCAGATCCTTGGCTTACGCATCTGGGTATCCTTAGCTTCAGCACAGGACTTGTGTGAACAGCCCCTGAGACAGCTGCTGCTGCTGCTGCTGCTCCTTCTCCTCCTCCCTCCCTCCCTCCTTCCCTTCCTCCTTTTCCTTCTGCTCCTTCCCCTCCTCCTCTCCTCCTCTTCCTCCTCCTCCTTCTTCTTCCTTCTCCTTTTCCTTCTTCCTCCTCCTTTTTTGAGACAGGGTCTTCCTCTGTTGCCCAGGCTGGAGTGTAGTGGTACGATCTTGGCTCACTGCAGCCTTGACCTCCTGAGCTCAAGCGATCTTCCCACCTCAGTCTCCCTAGTAGCTGGGACTACAGGCATGTGCCACCACTCCCAGCTAATTTTTGTATTTTTTGTAGAGATGGGGTCTCACTATGTTGCCCAGGCTAGTCTGAAACTCCTGGGCTCAAGCACTCCTCCTGCCTTGGCCTCCCAAAGTACTGGGGTTACAGGTGTGAGCCACCATACCTGAAGTAGCCACTGTTCTTTTGGTTACAAAGGATGCTTCCTTCCACAAGCCCCGGCATGTTACTCCCAGACAGCTCTGCAGAATAGATTACACTCCAAACTGGTGGAGGAATAGGCCTGCAGGACCCCTGTCTTTAGAGCATTTACCACTTGTGGAGGCAGACCCAAATGAGGATAACATCAGTAACTCCAGAACTCTCTGCTTCCAGAACTGCTCTGAGTGCAAGGAGAAGAGGGCAGCACATATCCTCTGCACCTACTGCAATCGCTGGCTGTGCAGCTCTTGCACAGAGGAACACCGACACAGCCCTGTCCCCGGGGGCCCATTCTTTCCTCGGGCCCAGAAGGGATCTCCAGGTACCAATCCCACCTCTCCCTGCCCACTCCCATGCCCTAAAGCAGGGCTGAACCCTAAGATCCCTGGAGAATAGCTCTCCGATCTTGTTTTCTTGCTGGGGGAGAAGGTAGGGACAGTCTCAGAGCCTTTCCCAAAGGAAGTCTCCTTCAGAGTCAAAGGGGTGACTCACTCTCGTCCCTCCCTGTTGGGGGTGGGGGTGGATGAGTGTGGATGAAATGGTATAGGGAGGAAAGTGTTGAATTATTGTGGAAGCTGGCTGAGCTCCCTGCCTTTCCCCTCTAGAGTAATCATGCTACCCTTCTAATTTATTTACTTGATTAACTTAGTCTGGATTAGGGCTTGTTTGTTTGTCTATCCAGCACCATCTGTTTTATTTTATTTTTATTTTATTTTTTTTTGAGATGGAGTCTCACTCTGTCACCCAGGCTGGGGTGCGGTGGCGTGATCTCGGCTCACTACAACCTCCACCTCCTGGGTTCAAGCGATTCTCCTGCTTCAGCCTCCCAAGTAGCTGGGATTACAGGCATGCACCACCACGCCCAGCTAATGTTTGTAGTTTTAGTAGAGATGGGGTTTCGCCATGTTGGCCAGGCTGGTCTTGAACCCCTGACCTCAGGTGATCCGCCCACCTTGGCCTCCCAAAGTGCTGCGATTACAGGCGTGAGCCACTGCGCCCGGCCACCATCTGTTTTAAATGACAATCTTCTTGAAAGTCTTTTCTCAAGGCCCTTGAATTGTGGGAGGGGTTCTACAACTGTCAAATCCACAGGAACCAGAGTTCATGATCCACGTGATCTAGCCTGGAGCCTGGCAAGGCTGGATAGCTGGTTTCAGCTCCATTAAAAACAGAATCCTGATTAATGAACAGGTTAAGGTTAATTGTGAAGGATTCATTATTTTGCAGGAGATCTATGTGGAGTAGTAGCAAGCGCCTTCCTCACCCTCTGGCAGGTAGTGGGATGCTTGGGCTTGATGGTGTGCTATTTCTGGACAACTGGGCAAATCCAGCCAAGCTCAGCCCAAAATCCTCCTTGTGCCCCTGGAGAGTCATCTTCTGTTTATACCACTTCCCCCGAGCTCTGTATTTCTTCAGTGTCCTCTGAAGGCTGAGGGCTGTGCAGCAAAGCTTAACTGAGAGGTTTGTCTACCTGAGCAAGAGAAGCTCACTTTCTCTGTCTTCTCTGGCAGGAGTGAATGGTGGTCCCGGAGACTTCACCTTGTATTGTCCTCTACACACACAGGAAGTACTCAAGCTATTCTGTGAGACATGTGATATGCTCACTTGCCATAGCTGCCTAGTGGTGGAACACAAAGAACACAGGTGGGGCTGACAGACTGCCTGAAATGGGCTGGGGAGGGCTCTGGATTTCTTACTTGTGAGAGCTCTGGGAATCCCCGTGCATCAAAATCTTCTCCCTGCCCAAGCCAACCTGCAGCCCCTGGGCTGAAGTTTTTCTCTGCTCCTGTTGTAGGACTTCCCTGGAAAAGGCCTAATGGGCCAAGAGCCTGTGGTGCCTTAGACTTTCCCTAAAAGTCATCACAGCTTCCATGGGTCTGGCTGAGACAGTTCTCTGTGGAGATTCCCGCTTGGTTGGCATGCTCAAAGTAGGACTCAGCCCTTCTCAGCTTTTTTTCTGCCTCATCCCCTAGGTGCAGACATGTTGAAGAAGTTTTGCAAAACCAGAGGATGCTTCTGGAAGGTGTGACTACACAGGTGGCACATAAGAAATCCAGTCTACAGACATCTGCAAAGCAAATTGAGGACAGGTAGCACAGGCTAGTGCCTTGCCAGTGCTGGAAATGCTCTGTTCCCGCACACCCGGGGTTCCAACACCAGGCCGTCAGATGTAGTGCCTGTGAAGAGGAACTGTGGTTAAGCAGATGTGGGCATATGTCCTAGAAGGCATATGTCTTGGCCTTAGAGGTCTCAGGGGCAGGGAGGGGTCATTAAGTCATCACTTGGTGGCTGAGACCAAGCTAGGTCAGGATGATCAGAGTGAGTCTGGGTCAAAGCATATGCCTTATGAACTAGCCAGAAGTCGGTGCTTGAGAACAAGGGTACCAAGCAGACACTAGGGAAGAGAGTGCTGCTTATTATGAGGGTGAAACAAACCAGGGGCAATCTGTGCTTTATCACCCCTTTCCCTGTGTGTTCTCTGTAAATCTACAAGTCACATGAAATCATTGGTATTTTACATAGGAAGAGGAAGTGGTAGGTGCTGAGAGCACCTCATGTGGCAGGCACTGGGTTGGGTATCATATATGCATTATTTTGTTCAGTTCTTGCCATTCTTTCAGTTAGCGATTTTCTCCATTTTACTGATGAGGAGACTGAGGTTCATAGAGGTTTGGTAACTCATCTGAGATCACACAACTAGCCAGTAACTGTGCTGGGTTTAGATGGTAGGTCTGTGGTGACTTCAATGCCCATGCTTTTTAAATTTTTAAAAATAGCTTTACTGAGATATAATCTACATATCATAAAATTATTCTTTTTAAATGTATAATTCAGTGGCCTTTAGTATATTCACAGAATTGTGCAACTGTACATAATTACTGTCTAAGTTTAAAACATTTTCATCCCCCCAAAAAGAAGCCACATTAATATAAACATTATATGTTTACAGTAAACATTATATGTTTATTGTTTATTATATAATTATATGTTTATTATTGTTTATTATATAATTTGTTTATTATATAATATGTTATTATGCCAATAATATAAACATTATTAGTCACTCTCCATTCCCCCAACACCCCCCGGCCCTCAGAAACCACTAGTATGCATTCTGCCTCTTTTTACCTCATGGCGACATTTATTGGAGCATCCTCCTTTTAAAGACAACAAATTACAGTAAATCATTCCCATACTTTCTCTTTTGGTCCTACCTGTAGTGCTGTGTCAACTGGTGGGCTACTGGGTTGACCTTGGTGTAGACTTGAGGTTTACCTAGAGAAAACCAAGCTGAACTTTGATCAAGTGGGGCTTTGTACAAAAGGTGGGATGGTGGAGGAAGGCTCTCTTTTTTTTGTATTTGGTGTCTGCTAGGCCCTGATCTCAGTAGGCAGCCTCCAAGTTGGTTCTTATGTTTGCTGTCTCTTCGTCTTCATATAGTCCATGAGGAAAGCTTACCATGGTTTGTCCCATTGTGTTTACAGGATTTTTGAAGTGAAGCATCAGCATAGGAAGGTGGAAAACCAGATCAAAATGGCCAAGATGGTTCTGATGAATGAGCTGAACAAACAGGCCAATGGGCTAATAGAGGAATTAGAGGTATGTATAGACAGATGGATCAGATGGTTGGGTTCAGAAACCATCCATATATCAAGCTAGTCCCAGGACCTAGGGAAGCCTAGGCTATAATTCAGATATGCAGCTTCCATAGCTCTGTGCTGCTCCCTGTATTTTAAAATGTCAGCCTAATTTTGGGAGGGTGGCTCATTAAGGGCTAGAAAATCAGTTCAAACTGATTTTTGATGCTATGTCTCTTAGGCAGCTTCCATCCTTAACTGCTCAGGGTTATAGTCTTGGAAGAGAAAGTCATGAAACAAACCACCTTCTTCACCAATTTATGCCCAAGAGATGTAGACATTTATTCATTTCCTCTTTCATTTATTACCCATTCCATATTTGCACTATAAAATCTCCCACCATCTCCCCCTCCCCTTTTCCATCAGCCAGCATCCCATGACAACACTCTGCCCTGCTGTCCTCTCAGGGGTGTAGTCTCATCTGATTCCATCAGTGACACACACAAGCCACCAGACTTCCCAAGCAGGTGGATTACAGTCCAGTAACAGGATCAAGGACTCTGTCTTCTCTCTGTACCCAGGGGATTACTAATGAGAGAAAGCGGAAGCTGGAACAGCAGTTACAGAGCATCATGGTTCTCAACCGTCAGTTTGAGCATGTGCAGAATTTCATCAACTGGGCTGTCTGCAGCAAAACCAGTGTCCCTTTTCTTTTCAGCAAAGAGCTGGTAAGAGGAATCTCCCAACTCCTCAGCCTGTCCTTGAAGCTTATCAGAGCATCCCCTTTGTCAGAGGGGCAATGAGGCAGTCCTTGGAAATGCCTTTTCTTTTTAGGATGGAAGGAGGAATAACATAGCAGCTCCATCCATCCTTCAAATTCAATCACTGCTTTTGGGTTAGTAAGTAAACACCATCTTTTACCAAATCCCATAGTGCAAAGAGGACACAGGTGCTGAAATGGTCCTGCCCTCCCAAAGGTAGCTCAGTTGGGAAAGTCTGTAGTTCTTTGTCATAGGTAATTGATTCAGACATTACCCTGGACATGAGCAGTGTGCTGGGCATCTCATAGAAAGTTACTGGGGTTTACATGGGGGTCTGAGAGAAAAGGAGTTGGAGATAAGGTTGAAGTATTAAGCTTGAGAGGACGGCAGCACCCAGGAGAGGGAGCAAGAATTTTGAGAGAAGTCGATGGAGTTTATATTTGAATACTTTGAATCTAAGGTGCCTGTAGTGCATCCAAAACCAACTCCAAGCTACCTACCATTAAAAAGCCGTTTTAATATATGGGTGTGGAAGTCAGAAGAAAAGTTGGTTTTGGAGAAGGAGATGTAGGAGTCACCAGGAAATCAGTGGTATCACCTTGGAAGAGTGTGTGGAGCAAGAAGAGAGAAAGTCAGGAACCCAGGGAATACCGTCATTTTCAGCATAGACAGAGGAAGATGATGACTGGAGGAGAGTGAGAAGCAATGGTCAGAGGTTAGAAGCAAAACAGAGTGTGGTACACAGAAATGAACAGTTTCCAATTTTAAATGGTCCATTTGGCAATGCTGCATGGGTGAAAGAAGATGAATAGTGACGAGCAGCCTCTGGATCTGGGAATCAGGCTATCTTCTGAAAGAAGCTCCAGTGAAGTAGAAGGGTCAAAAGCTAGAATGAGGAGGAGACTGAGGATGGGTGGTGACGAAGTAGAGACAGAAGTGAAAAGAAGAAAAATAAAAACATAGCCTGAGAAGATGGCAGAGTTGGGGGAAACTTTTTTTTTAAGCTTGGAAAACATTTGCACACATGTATATGGGAGAAGAGGTTGAAGATAGAGAGGAGGGGTGTGTGGTGGGGTAAGTACACTGAGAAAGCAGGAGGAAGGATATAGAGTGAACTGGTTGACCTTAAACACAAGGACAGTCCCTTCGTCTGAGATGGGAGGACAGGAAGGGGACAATGCTGTAGTTAAGTTTGAGGGTAGAAGGGATACAAGTTGGGGTAATTTATCCTTTATGGTGTCTTTTTTTTCTCTGTGAAATAGGAGGTGATAATAAGAGGGTTAAAACATTGGTAAGTAGCACCAAAGTAAAGATTTTAAATAGTCATTGAGTGCAGTGGAAGAGAAAGATGACAAGAAAAGAAGTGACAAGAGAAAGGGCTGAGGGGTGCTGCTGAAATCAATAATCACTGAAGTGGCCCCAGATAACATGGCTTTGGTATGGCTGGATTACCTAAGAGTAGGAGTTGGCGATGGGGAGGGAATTAGGACACTAGTGATATCATTACTGTAAATGAAAGGAAGCTGGGAAGTCCTGTGGACTGAAGGAGCAGGGCTTGGAGAGGTTGAACAACATACTCTGAAAGAGCATGAACTTGTTATGACCAGGGTGGGTTGTTGGAGTTTAAAGGTCTCATAGGTAGAATGGTTGTAAATGATTAATAGGGTCTAGGTATGGTGACTAAACTGAAAACAAGGTGGTTGCCATGCAAGAGATCAATGAAATGAGAGGCTAAGATGTTCGTTGGGACATTAGTTAACTAGAGGATAGCAGGGTAAGTTGGACACTTGCCAAAGCCCTGGATAAATAGGAGAGTTAGTGATGAGAAATAGATGAAAGTGTTGGGAGAGGAAGAGGGCTATTGAGTAGGACAGAAGGGTATTTTACCTGCAAGTGGAAGTACAGCAATGGGGAGCTCAGACAATGCCTGCCCCCACTGGGCTTTTAAATTGAGGTGATGGTAGAATGAATGGAGCTGCCAGTCAACGATGTCGTGAGGGAGAATGACAAATCACTTAAGGCCTGAAAAGATAAGAATGTAGGGGTTCCAGGCCAGGTGCGGTGGCTCACGCCTGTAATTCCAGCACTTTGGGAGGCCGAGGTGGGCAGATCACAAGGTCAGGAGATCGAGACCATCCTGGCTAACACAGTGAAACCCCGTCTCTACTAAACAAAATACAAAAAATTAGCTGGGCGTGGTGGCGGGCACCTGTAGTCCTAGCTACTCAGGAGGCTGAGGCAGGAGAATGGCGTGAACCTGGGAGGCAAAGCTTGCAGTGAGCTAAGATCGCGCCACTGCACTCCAGCCTGGGCAACAGAGTGAGACTCCGTCTCAATTAAAAAAAAAAAGAAAGAATGTAGGTTCCAGAAGCCTTGATAAGAGGAAAGGGATCAGCTGGGAGGATGGACAGGTGCTAAGGTGCAAGAGAATGAGAATATGGAGGATGACCAGAGGTTAAAGGGCCATGACTCTGAGCCTTTCAGCTTGTCCAAAGAGTAAGGGAAGGGGAGTTGTCATTTAGGTGCAAGATGCCCAAATAAATGACCTTTGGTGCTGTTGTCAGATTGTGTTTCAGATGCAGCGATTGCTGGAGACAAGTTGTAACACAGATCCTGGCTCCCCTTGGAGTATCAGATTCACCTGGGAGCCTAACTTCTGGACCAAGCAGCTAGCTTCTCTTGGTGAGCTTGGACCCACCCACCCAGGCCTACCCACCCTGTGGGCTTTGACTTAATTGCTTACCTTACTGGGTAGGTCAGCATATGCCCAAGAGAAAGCACTCCCTGGGACTGCCAGTGGTCATGGAATCATTCAGCAAACCTTTTTTTTTTTTTTTTTTGAGGGGGAAGAGGAGAGGATGAGGAATTAAATAACAATGGCAATATAGGACTTTGTATCAGGATGAGTTGAAATCTGAGTTTACCATTCTGTGTAAATGTCCTGTTACATTGGTTTTATTGCTGAGGAGGAGACAAGACAGTCACCCTGCTCTCCGGAATGCTGTATGGCAGTACAGATGAATGTGTGTGTCTGTGGTCACACAAAGGTATACACATGTGGGCACAAGCAGGGGTATCTCAGCAACAGTGAGACTGCGTGTGCATGTTTGTGTCACACAGACATATCCTTTCGAGTTGAGATGTAAGCAGATAATTCATGGCCTTGTGCATTTTTCTTCCCTGCTGCAATCATTTGCTGGCATTCAGTCTTTAGGCAGAATGTAGACAGCTTGAAGTTGTGCCTGTGTTGACAGCCTAACGAGTTTGTTAAACTGATGGCCAGCTGCTGCCTTCATTTGAGGCTGTTAATCTTATTGAAAATTTGTTGAACTTGGCAAAGTGACAAATGATATGTAGGTTTATTTCTTTTCTTCCCTCTTTCCTTTGATTTAACTCAGCAGACCTTTGATGGCCACCTACTCTTGTTTAGGCCCCATGCTGAGCACCAAAGAACCAATGGTGAATAAAACACATTTTCCTTAAGGAGCTCAGACTTCCTCTAAGTAAGTCTCACCAAAATAATGAGAGGAAGGAGTCATTAGACTGAGTTAGCCATAAATCTACTTGTGCACAAGGGACCTAGAGGCCTCAGGGGGCAGTGCCGGTGCCTGGCACTGACCTGGTGTATTAGTCCATTCTCGCATTATTGTGAAGAAATACCTGAGACTGGGTAATTTATAAAGAAAAGAGGTTTAATTGGCTCATGATTCTGCAGGATGTACAGGAAGCATGATCCTGGAATCTGCTCGGCTTCTGGGGAGGCCTCAGGAAACTTACAATCATGACAGAAGGTGAAGACGCACATCACATGGACAGAGCAGCAAGAAACAGAGCAAGGGGGAGGTGTTACACACTTTAAAAAAATCAGGTCTTACGAGACCTCTATCACAAGAACAGCACCAAAGGGATGGTGCTAAACCATTCATGAGGGATCTGCCCCCATGATCCAGTCACCTCCTACCAGGCACCACCTCCAACACTGGGGATTACAATTCAACATGAGATTTGGGTGGGGACACAGCTCCAAACCGTATCACCTGGTATTAGAGCTTCCCCACTCTCTTCCATCCTACTTGCTCAACACACAGTTCCCCACACCTGTATCTGGGAACTTGTTCATTGGTCCCAGGCATGACTCTCTACCCTTTGCTACTTTCTAGCATACTCCCTCCCAACCCCAAAGTTGATTCTTTTTGTCAGAGTCTGACTGGGCTGTTCTGTTGGAAAAAAATGAGTGGGTGCTATTTGAGAGAGCTTGTGGTTTCCCTAGTGGGACAGAAACACAGTCAGGGCTGAGCATCTGGTAAAAGCTGAACTAATTTCTCAAATATCCTAGGCCCCCAAAGCAGGTGCATACAGGTGCTATTACTGGCAGCATTCTAGACTGAGTCTAGGAGATCAAGGGTTGAGTTTCTTAATCTCTGTTCCTGGTACAGGATTGTTGAATGAGGTTCTTTTGTCCCAGGAGCAGGAAGTGGCAAGGTGGGAGCAACTTGAAAAACTTTTGAAAAACTCTCTATTCTGCATTTTCAGGCTGCATAACTACTGAAGGTGGACAAATGTCCAGGGCAGATGCTCCTGCTTATGGAGGCTTACAGGGGTCATCACCCTTTTATCAAAGCCACCAGTCTCCAGTGGCTCAGCAAGAGGCTCTTAGCCACCCCTCACACAAGTTCCAGTCTCCAGCAGTGTGCTCCTCATCTGTGTGCTGCTCCCACTGCTCCCCAGTCTCGCCTTCCCTCAAAGGCCAGGTCCCCCCACCCAGCATACACCCAGCCCACAGCTTCAGGCAGCCCTCTGAGATGGTGCCCCAGCAGCTGGGGTCTCTGCAGTGCTCTGCCCTGCTGCCCAGGGAGAAAGAGCTGGCCTGCAGCCCTCATCCACCAAAGCTGCTGCAGCCCTGGCTGGAAACCCAGCCCCCTGTGGAGCAGGAGAGCACATCCCAGCGGCTGGGGCAGCAGCTGACTTCCCAGCCCGTGTGCATTGTCCCCCCACAGGATGTTCAGCAAGGAGCCCACGCCCAGCCCACCTTACAGACACCCTCTATCCAAGTCCAGTTTGGCCACCACCAGAAGCTGAAGCTCAGTCACTTTCAGCAGCAGCCACAGCAGCAGCTACCACCTCCACCACCACCCCTCCCCCGTCCCCCACCTCCCCTCCCCCCTCCCCCACAGCAGCCACACCCACCTCTTCCTCCATCCCAGCATCTGGCTTCTAGTCAGCACGAGAGCCCTCCTGGCCCTGCCTGTTCTCAGAACATGGACATAATGCATCACAAGTTTGAGCTGGAGGAAATGCAGAAGGACTTGGAGCTTCTTCTCCAGGCTCAACAGCCCAGCCTGCAACTGAGTCAGACCAAATCTCCTCAGCATCTTCAGCAAACCATTGTGGGGCAGATCAACTACATCGTGAGGCAGCCAGCACCTGTCCAGTCCCAGAGCCAGGAGGAGACCCTGCAGGTAAGCATCAGGGTGGCTTGGCATGCATATTCTGCCCATCCTAGGATCACTCAGGGAACACAGCCTCCCCAAAAACAAGGCAGCACAGGAATACTAAGTTTCTGCACCTTAGGGCTGCCTTGAGCTCAGCCCTCACATTTCAAAACTACGCTGGGCTCAACCTCCCACCTCAGAAAAGCTCCAGAGAGCATAGTACCCAGTCCCAAATTAGATTTAGGCTCAGTATACTCCGGAGTAGCTTGGCTTAGCCCTGTCTTCCTGGATGACAGTAGGGACTCTGCCCACCGATGGTACCTTCTGAGCTGTGCTGAACTCCTGCCAGTGCCAGAGCAGAAGAGAGGCTGTCTCTTATCTTGTCATCTCCCTAGCTCCCTTGCCGGACCTTATGAATCCCAGACAGGGGGAGGGCAGAGCTTAAGGAGTAGAGTGAGGGTCCATGTTAGATGCTGGCAGGCAGCACTTTTATAATACTGCACAGATATAGACTTAAACTTTTTTACTTCTACTAAGCTGGGTATGTTTTATATGCACCATGTCATTTATCCTACCGACAGTGTTGTTTGGTAGGCATTACCATCTCTGCTTTATAGGTATATAAGTGGGAGCTAGAGAAGGCTAGCAGTTTGTCTCCATATCATACAACATTGAGAGATAGAGCTAAGACTTGGATTCAGGTCTGCTGACATTTCTGTAATGCCACAGAAGTCTTCTTTCCATAGGAGGATATTGGATGGTGCACTTCTTTTTTCTCAGCTAAAAGACAGTTGAAGAGGTGCAGTTTGTACCCCTGGGATCTTTGCTACATTTCACATCTTCATTCTTAGCTCTTGATTTTCTTTTTTTTCCCCCCAGAACCTCCTGTTCTATCCTCTTTTCTCTACCCTTCTCTCACTTTTTCTATAGTGGTATCCCCTTTAAATCTGTAATCACAGTTATATCTTCAAAGCAGCTTTACAGATTTTTACTTTATTATAGAATATAAGGCCTCACATTTACGCTTCAGTACTGACAACTTCAGATCATGCTTCAATGTCTTCCCCTGAGGCCCAGTTCTTTTGAGGAGATATAGAATAATCCATGTGATGGCAGAGAAGGGTCTAGGGTTCATAGAGGGCCACAAGCTAAAATGTAAGTCAAAACTAGGTTATGATTGCTAAAGTGAATATCACAAAATTAGCTCAGAATTCTTGGTTTGGGTTTCATCCTAAGACATTCCCATTAGCATGTAGTCTTTGGAAGAGTTGGGATAAGAGTATTTTTCTTTTTGGAAAATGTTTAAGCAGTCCACAATGTGCAAGTGGTGATGATGCACAGGGCAGGGTGAGCACTAGCCTTTGCTGCCACTGCTGCTGCTGCTACACTGTCTGCAGTAAAATCCACCCAAGTTCTTATTTTCTTCTCCAGGCTACAGATGAGCCCCCAGCATCTCAGGGCTCAAAGCCGGCTCTCCCTCTTGACAAGAATACTGCTGCTGCCTTGCCCCAGGCGTCTGGGGAAGAAACCCCTCTCAGTGTCCCCCCAGTGGACAGCACCATCCAGCACTCCTCTCCAAATGTGGTGAGAAAGGTACTGAAGGAGCCCGTTTTCCCTAACTACATGGCACCCACTGCCAGCCAAGACCCCAGGCACTTGGAGGAGGAGGATAGGGTGGGGGGAGGAGCGTCCCTGTTCCATCCCTGGACGCTACACAGCCCTGATTCATGCCTTCTGCCGTAGTGAGTCAGCAACCTAGATCTTCCTCCTCCCCATTTCCACTCCCCCACGCACACTTAAAATGGGACCTCCTGGGCTTCATGCAGAGTGGAAGGAGGAAGGGGAAGAGAGCCAATTTATTGAACATGTACTCTGTGCTTGGAACCGTGTGTGCTGCTTCACCAGCATTATCTCACCTCACCTCCAACATTTGTGGAAGTGAGCATCCCCATTGTACAGCTAAGGAAACTGAAGTCCAGGGCCTTACAGCTAGTAGACGAGAGAGCTGAGGTTTATTTAAAATGAGATCAGTTAGAATCCAAAGCTTGAACTTTTCTGTCCACAGTGAAGATGGGGAAAATATTTTTTGTGGCCTCCACAACCCAGAGTTGGATACCTTAGGATTTGAATCAATGGAATTTGTTGGGTGAGTGGTCTGCAGGGATGTTCTACAGAGGTAGATGAGCAGCTGAGACACAGAGATCTCTTGAAGATGAGCTCTTGGAGGCCTTTCTGTCCACCCACCTACTAGCTTACTGAAAGTGTTCGCTTACCCTGGACATAACCCAGAACCCCACAAATCCTCAACTATCTATTCTCACCTCTGCCCCTTCACCCCCAACCCCTGTCATACATCTAGCTGGAGCCTCAGTGCTGTGCCGTGTCCTCCACCCATTCCTCCTAGTGTCCCTTGGCCCTGTTTCACTTACGCTATTGTCTTCTCTGGCCTGGTGCCCTCAGCTCTCCAGTGCCTCCACCCAGCCCTGGACCTGAAGCTCTGTCAGGTGTTCTGAACTCTCCCAGCCTGTACCCTTGGCCCTGTAGCATCCCTCTGACCCTGCAGCCCAGCTATGCTGGTTGCTCAGTGTACCTACCCCTCACCAAGTTTCCCTAGCTCTGTACCATTGCAATGCATGTCTTAGAACAGTCAGTCTCCGTGATACTTGAGGAGAGTTTAGAAAAAAGAAGGGATGGCAAAAATGAAATGTCAGCTTGGAAATTGCTGGTGACTCTTGAGGCTTTTTGTCTGTGCCTGTCCTACCCTGTTGAAAATGACTTGGCATAGAGGCCCTTGAGGTACTGTATATTGGCCCTTTGTGGCTCTTAGATGTTTAACTTCTTGTATTTGGGCCAGCCACCTAACCATTCATCCATTTATTTAATCATTTAATGCATATATATAATGCATATATATATATGCATTAGATGGTTATATCTATATCTGAGTATGTGCCCCATATTCTACTAGGTGCCAGGCATACATTGGTGAATAAGATAGTCGGTCCCATGCTGGAGAGTACAGTCTGGTGGAAGAGACAGTTAAGCAACAATAATAAATTGTGGTAAAGTGCTATAATAGTCATTGGGGTACACCCCATTGGAGCATCTAGCTCTGGGAGAGGGGGCTGTTGACAGAAGACTTCTTAGGGGACATTATTTTAAGCTGAAATTTTGAAAAGGAGAAGTTGGGCTAGTGAAGGGTAGAGGGGTAGAACAAATAGTCAAAAGGAATGGCAACTAGGGAGCTTCAGAAGGGAGAGAAAGCCTGGGGCAGTTAGGGGGGCTTCAGATAATTTGTAATTTGGCTTGATAGGATCACGAGATGCACTGGGGAATGGGATGGATTGAAACCAGAGGGGCTGTAAGGCCTTCTAAATTATGCTTTGGAACTGGGATTCAGTCTTGGGGGATGTGAGGAGTAAGTGAAGGACTTCCAGAAAGGAGGGATATGGTTTGAATTAAGTTTGAAAGATCACTTTAGCTGTGGTAAGGGAGACCAGAATAGTACAGAGGAGAAACAGGAGGCTGAATGAAATCAATAGCAATAGGAATGGAGAGGAAGCAAAGATTTCAAGAGATATCAGATCACAGGAGTTTTGGCCTCAGTGTCTAATTGATGATAGGTAAGGCAGAGAAAGCCCTTTGGCTTAACACCCAGGTGTTTTCCCATGCTCCCATCCCAGTGGATCTGTCTTTACCCACTGGAATGGGAGCATGGGAAAAAGAGCATATTTAGGGGAAGAAGTTAAGTTTTGAATTATTGCTATTCTTTTGTTGAATACACATTAGAAGATGACATGAAGGCAGCTAGCTCTAGATGTCAGTAGTTCAGAAGCAAGCATGAGAGTTGCTGTAACCGCCTGATGGGTTCTTCTTGCCTGCTGCACAAATGAAGACCATGGCATTGCAGTAGAGAAAGAGTTTAGTTGATGTGAGGCTGGGATTTTTCAAAGGCAGTTTGGGGAAGGGGTGGGGGTGGCTATAAATAGGTGCTTGCTGCTGATTGGTTGGGATGGAGATGAAATCATGCGTTAAAGCTGTCCATTTGAGCTGAGTTGCTTCTGGGTGGGGCCACAGGAGTGGGATTGATGGATCTGGGTGAAGCCATGGATGTCAGACATGCAGAAAAGTTGAGAAGATATCTCAAAAGGCCAGTCTACAATAGGCCCAGGAATGATTAAGGGAAAGGCAAGGGGTGGGAGTGGGTAAGTTAGATCAGATCTTTTTCACTGTCATAATTTGCTCATTGATATAATTTTTGCAAAGGTGGTTTCATTGCCAGTGCTCAGTTGTAGTGGAAGCCATGCAGAAAATGCTGCTTCTCATTTGATGAGGTTCAGTTCTGTTCCTATACACAGAGCAGAGGAAAGGAGCTGAGCGACATACATGCATGGAGTCAGTGCTGCTTGTGTGAATGGCCCACAGGGTTCCCTGAGCAGCAAGGGGTGCTGCCCTTTTGTGTGGCTGCAAGTTGGCAATGGGGTTAGCAAAGGTCCTAGGAACTCTATCTTCTCATTTTGAGCTTCTTCTGCCCCTTATTAAAAGGGACTCCTGTAGAGGTTTGGAGGGGCAGATGGCCTGGCATTCTTCATGTGTTTCATAGGCTTTTCATGGCTTGAACTCCCAGAAAAACGACCCTCAAGTTTGTCATCCTGGCTTAGAGGAAGCTTTGGATTGGCAGAGAGAGATCAACCCTGACAGTGAGAGCCACTGGTTGTCCACAAAACTACTGCAATAAGGAAAAGGGCTTTCTTTTTGAGGAAATTTGTTGCCTTGGAGCTGGGGTTGGGCAGGGTGGAGGGTGTGAAGCTCAAGGATAGCAAACAACATTCTGAGCCTTTTACCATTGAGTGATAATACTTTGTATAGTATCGTTCTAATTTTTTCATAGGTTTTTACATGGATTGTTTCATTTTATCTCTTTATCCTAGCAATACTATGAGGAAGCCACTTTCTTATTCCCCTTTGAAAGATGTGGAAACTGAGACACAGAGAGGTTAAGTGACCCACCTAAGAGTTATGCACCTAACCCATTGGGCAATGTTAGGACCAGACCACAGGTCCTTGACAGCTCTGTGTTCAATGACTAGGTTAAATTGCTTCTCTTTCTGCACTGCAGTGGGAGAAATAGGACTCCATTTGGCCTCTTACCTGCTGGATTTTCCTGTCTTTACAATCCTTGAAGTAGCCCGAGGCTTTGCTGGGGAGAGGTCTTAGGACCCAGCCTAGTTTGGTATTGGTTGTTTTATCTGGTAAAGGTGTTTTGTCCTCCATCCCACTCCCAGCCTGTGCTGGCCTGTGAGTGCCAGGAAAGTCAAAAGAATCTATCTGAAGGTCATGGACCAGAAGAACCTGTGGCACCACGCACCTTTCTGTGAGTTCCACACTGACTGTATATCACCAAAAGAGGACTTTTGGTGAAGCAGAACATCTGTGTACAAGTACCTTGGAGTTGGTGCTATGTGAGCCGATGGTGGAAACAGGTTGCGGCTGAAAATGAGATGTGAAAGTTCTAGAATGGATTTTCTAGTGGCTTGAGCTCTGCAACCCCTTTTGAATGAATTTTGGTATTTGCCTGGCACCAGCTGTTGCCTAAGCTTCCTAATCTTGATTCAGCCACTCTGAAAGAAAGACCATGGCTACAACCCTACCACAGCAACCCTTACATCTCAAGTGAAACTGGGAGACATTTTGATGCATTCATTTCATGCTTCTGAACCAGTCAACTGCCGAAAAATACACACAATCCTTTCCTCAAAGGAGTTGGCTGGGTATGGTGGCTCACGCCTATAATCCCAGCACTTTGGGAGGCTAAGACAGGCAGATTATTTGAGCTCAACAGCTCGAGACCAGCCTGGGCAACATGGTGAAACCCAGTCTCTACAAAAAAACACAAGAAAATTAGCCAGGCGTGGTGGTGCATGCCTGTGGTCCCAGCTACTCAGGAGGTTAAGGCATGAGAGTTGCTTGAGCCTGGGAGGCGGAAGTTGTAGTGAGCCGAGATTGCGCCACTGCACTCCAACTTGGGCAACAGAGCGAGATTGTCTTAAAAAAATGAAAAACTCTCATGGAGTCAAAGCTGTAGGCATCACAGAAAGCCCTATCCGGGTCCCAGTTCACCTGCAAGAGGGACCTTTCTTCTGCTGCTCATAACATAGCCCCAGATCTTCAAGAGAGGACTTCGAGGCCACCAGCATGCGGCTCATGGCTTAGGAGCCTGAGATGTATTTCCAGTAAATGATACAGAAGCGGTAGGCATTCCTGTGATGCAGATTATTAAGAGTGATACAGAGGAGTAAAGGATAATGACCCAGGCAGATAGTATTTATACCATTATCGAAGCATTTTGATGCCCGATCTCTTAATTTGAGTCTTATAAAAACTCAGTGAGATTTACATTAACCTGTGTAGGAGGAAATTAAAACCCAGAGCTGGACAATGACTTGCTTAAACTCATTAAACCCTGGTAACTGTGAGTAAATACTAGGCATCCTGCTTCCATAGTCTCTAAAGCTACTGCTATGGATCAGATTGTGGGTCCTCAACCTCAGGGACAATCTTTTCCTCATAGCCTAGCCCTGACAGCAGCATTTGTTCAGAATGTTCCCGGGGCCTGGTGAAGCTTTCTTAAGGCACAGCCTGCGTCCTGGTCAGCATCTGCAGAATTATACACTCTTTCTACTCAAGAGTCAGGCCAAACACTCCCCAAGTCTGGCTCCTGAACTTAGCACACTCTAAGAAGCCTGTCTCCTTAGTTCTATCCTGATTTCATTCACCATCCAAACCTAAGATTTTTGTCTAGGTCTCCTGGCCCATGAGAAAACAGGTCCTTGCTCCTATCTGTTTAATAAGACAGAATAGTGTGTAAAGTGTTTTAGAAGTACTCCTATTCAAAATAATTTTTTTTTTTGAGATGGAATTTCACTCTTGTTGCCCAGGCTGGAGTGCAATGGCACGATCTCGGCTCACCGCAACCTCTGCCTCCCAGATTCAAGCAATTCTCCTGTCTCAGCCTCCTGAGTAGCTGGGATTACAGGCATGTTCCACCATGCCTGGCTAATTTTGTATTCAAAATAACGTTTTTAAGTCAGTTTCCTACACTGGCCTGGGCAAAATACCTTTGACCAAATTCTCCTGAGTCTCCAAGCCTTGGGGTTTGAGGGTTCCACTCATCAGGCTTTCACTTCAGACTTACTAGAATCCACTTACCCCTTTCCTCTTTCTTCTACCTCAGATTCTGAGATCCTCTTTGCTTTTTCTGTCCTCCCTGGATTATCAGGGCACTGGGCACTTTTCACTTCTCCCTTCACCACCCATGAACCTTTTCTCATTTGGCTTTACTAAGTTATCATATATCTGCATAGTTACATCCATAGTGACAGCCTTAATAAGTACAAGAGCTTTCTTTTGAAATGGAGGAACACTCATTGTCAATAAGAGCAACAACTTTGCCATTAAAAATCAACATGTGAGGGCCAGGCACAGTGGCTTACACCTGTAATTCCACACTTTGGAAGGCCGAGGCAGGTGGGTCACTGGAGGTCAGGATTTCAAGACCAGCAGCCTGGCCAACATGGTGAAACCCCATCTCTAGTAAAAATACAAAAATTAGCTGGGCATGGTGGTGGACACCTATAATCCCAGCTACTTGGGAGGCTGAGGCAGGAGAATCACTTGAACTTAGGAGGTGGAGAGGTTACAGTGAGCTGAGATCGTCTGACTGCACTCCAGCCTGGCCCACAGCGTAAGAATCCATCTCAAAAAAAAAAAAAAAAAAAAAATCAACATGTGAAACTGCTTACTAGAAAAGTTAGTCCCTTCCTCAGCCATCTGATTCTGTTTCAAGATCTGCTACTGTTAAACCAGTCTACTTAATCTTGAAGCTGTTGAAGCATTCACTTTTTTAATTTATTTATTTTGAGATGAAATCTCACTCTGCCACCCAGGTTGGAGTGCAGTGGCATGATCTCAGCTCACTGCAACCTCTGCCTCCTGGGTTCAAGCAATTCTCCTGCCTCAGCCTCCTGAGTAGCTGAGACTACAGGCGCATGCCACCACACCCGGCTAATTTTTGTATTTTTAGTAGAGACAGAGTTTTGCCATGTTGGTCAGGCTGGTCTCGAACTCCTGACCTCAGGTGATATGCCCGGCGCATTCACATATTTTGAGGATTTAATTCACCAATCTGTTTTCCTCTCTCTTGTTTCCTTAGCTAGACTGAAGGCCTTCAGTGTGTTTCCAAGACACAACTCCCAAATCTTTGGTCCCTTTTTCTATTGCATATTTACACAGTGGTCAGTTTCTGATTACTTTAACCACTAGAACAGAAATCTGAAACTAGAAGTGATGAGGCAAAGCTTTGGAACAGCAGCAAAAACAGCCATCACAAAACTCATGCATTATATTCTGTAGGAGATCATAAACTCATATGTGGGTATCTAGTCGGTGTTCTTGATCTAGCAAGCTTAAATATATGGTTTTCTTGGGAAAGTTTTAGTTTAGCTACATTATAGTAGTAAGCAGAGTAGAGGCAGGGAGTCAAGATTTCTATAAGGGCAGCTAACAAGGGAGAAGACAAGAAACATCACTTGGAAAAGTGCCACGGTATGAGGTCATTCACTGAAAGAACAAGCTAAGCCCTGCATTCTTAGAAGTTCCCGAAAGCATCACTGAATTACTTATTGGTTCATCCAAATTCCTTGATATCACTAAGAAATGGTCTCCTTAGCCTCCTTATGCTCTGCTTAATAAGACAGAAGAGTGTGTAAAGTGTTTTAGAAGTACTCCCATTTGAAATAATGTTTTTAAGCCAATTGCATTTTGTTATTGAAAGAGGTATGTTTCAGATAACTGGAAAGTTAATTTATGTGGAACACCACCCTATCTGCATTACTTTATCCCCAGCAATATTATCTTGCTGTAAGAACCTGAAATTTATATTAAACTCAGGGCATGTGCACTAAGTGTCTGTTTATTGATTTCTCAATCATTTCTTACTAGGGCACTAGCTTTCTAGCTTCTGGCACAGAATCAAGACCAGCCAGCCTGTTTTCAAGGCTGGTCGCAGATTCCTAGTCTTGGACCTGTATGAGCTTGGGAAATCTAGGTAATCCCTCTGTGTCTCAATTTCCCTTCCTGTTAAAATGAAAGAGCAATGTTTTATCTGAATTTTGACAATACCATGTGGCAATCATTAGAATAATAATGTCAACACACTGAACTCTAGAAACACATCTGGGTGGTAAGAGTGAGGAGAGAGAGAGGGCAGCAGGTAACAGAGCACAGGTCAAGCAGAATTCAGGTTAGATGGGTGCAGGGTCACATAGGTGACTAGTAGCAGAGGTTGAAAGTCAGACAATTCAGGGAAGTCGTAGGTCAGGCAAGTTGTCAAGTTAGGTAGTAAAGACAGGTAGGTTAAATAGGTTAACTGAATCCATTAAATTAATAGGTGAGGTAATTTCAGATAAGTCAGACAGGTGGCAGACAAAGATAAGGAGACAAAAAAGAGGCAAGAGGAAAGGGACAGGGACAGGGACACACAGTTTGGGGGAAGGGAAACGAGGATCGAGAGGAGATGCTAGTTAAGGGAGGTAAGAGGGGGCTCTGTAGGCTCAGGGTTGTCTCTCTCCATCCCCCAAAGATGACCTGAGCTGATTATCAGAGTGAATGTGTTTTGGCATTTTGACTCTTCCTCTCTGAACTAGAAAATAGTTTATTTTCAGTAGTGAATCTCAAAATACACCTTTTCCTTCATGAAATCTAGAGGTTTTGTATGTAAAGATGAAGTCAAGGTGTCAGTTACATAGTTGACAGCCTAGAAACCTCAGTGATAACCCTCTACGTACTTTATAGCTAGAAATACACATTCACCTCCTGTCATTTGACCTCTGAACAATCCTGGGGTCTAGAGGGTGGGTGGTATCATCTCCATTGACAAGTGAGCTCCCTTCTGCATGGGAGGCACCAAGTGTCAGACAACCTGGCCACGCTCTCAAGCCCTTTTCCAATCCCATCATGTTCTTGAGAAGTGCTTCCTCTCCTCCCAGGCCCTGGAGACTCAGCCTGCTTTCCTTGCTCTGAAGGTTGGCCCTACCCTTGCCCCCACCCATCTTGTAGCACTAGCAACAGACTAGGATGAAGGTTCTCAAATCTTCTTTTTCTTTTTGTACATGAAATACGTACTTTTTGTTTTAATATTTTACAACCCTTCACTCTAGAGAGCTGATATAGTATAAAAATAACTAACACATAGCATATATAGGTTTCAGAAATGCCATTATGTCTGCATAGCCTGTAAAAATGGGGTTGGGATGGCTTTCTCACAGCACTTTCTCTGAGTCCCTTCCTCCGTGGAAATTTTCCACATTCTTGTTAATACTACCAGAGCTTCACCCCCTCTCCTGATAGCATTGGCCTCCTTGAGATTGGCTGTGGCTGTGAAAAGGAAATAAATCAGTCAAGTATGCAATATCTTGGGATGTATTGCTGACCTCGTATTGTCTTCTGGGCATTACGGGACCAGGTTCATCAGGTTCACCTCAAAATAAACTGCCATGGAGTTTCCGCAATTTTTCCACAGCTCAGTCTGCATGTCTTCCTCTCCCCTATCATTATGTTAACTCACATATGCAATAGGTAATTAGGACAGGAGAGCCAATTTCCCACGAATATGATCTCTACCCCTAATCTGGGAAGTTTTGTCCTTGGGGATTTTATCTTGTGCATATCTTGTGACGTATGGCACCTGACCATTATTATTTGGGTGGTCTCACGTGGATTTTAGTGCTCTTAATGCTTGGCAACAAGGATCTCACTAAGAAGAGACATCTATATAATTCTCAATGTCCAGCATGGGTAGATTAAATGAGCACCAAAACCACACTAAACATACATGTCAAATAGGGGAAAGGAGAAAGAATCCAGTGCAAAGGATTAGACTGTCATATATTGCAAAACGGAAGGAAATAGTCACTGGGTGTTCTTGTTCATAGATAAGGAAATATAGAATATTAGAAAGCTATGGTAGTGCATAACCAGGACAACAAGGAGACATTAAGGAACGCAGGCCTGGGCATGTTTGAGATAGCCATTGATTTTTGGCCTTGGTCCCTTAAGCTGGGCTTCATTCCTAGCTTACCCAGTTTGGTTTAAATATTCTTTCCACCTTGCTTCTCTTCAACCCTTCTTGTCTTGGCACTCAGACTGTGGAGGAAATGGAAGCTTTTTAAAAAACTGAACACTATTAAACTACTAAGGAAAATAGAAAAAGCATACTTTTCTTTGGAGAGATAAAAGATATTTAACTCATCTGTGTTTAAAATTAAGAATAGAAAATATAAGCCTTACTAAAGCAGTTAAATTATAAGGGAAAGAGGTAGGGAAAGAAGCGAAAGAGATGATAAAAGAAAGCAGGACAGGAAGAGAGAGAAGGAGCTCATGAGAGAGGGGGGAGAGAGGAGAAGAGGGGGAAGGAAAAGAAATAGAACAGAATATGAGAGATAGTGAAGGGGAGTAAGCCCAGAGAGGTATGGAGGGAGACAAGTCAAAATTAAGTTGTAGCTTTGGTACCAAAGATCTGGATTCTCTTTTTTTTTTTTTTTTTTTTTTTTTTTGAGACAGGGTCTTCCTCTGTTGCCTAGGCTGGAGTGTAGTGGCACGATCTTGGCTCACTGCAGTCTCAACCTTCCGGGCTCAAGCAATCCACCCACCTTAGCCTCCAGAGAATCTGGGACCACAGGCCCATGCCACCATGCCTGGCTAATTTTTCAATCATTTGTGGAGACGGGGTTTCACCATATTGCCTAGGGTGGTCTTGAACTCTTGGGCTCAAGCGATCTTCCCGCCTCGGTCTCCCAAAGTGCTGGGATTACAGGTGTGAGCCACCATGCCCAACCAAGATCTGGATCTAAATCTATACAAAAATCTACATCAAATCTACTTAGTGATGAAATATTGAAAGGATCCTCTGAGTTCAGAAATGAGACTAGGATGGCTACTATCACTACTTCTATTCAATATTGTACTGGAGGTCTTAGCTAGTGGAGTGAGACAAGAAAAACAAATGTAAAGAAAAAAAATAGATTTACCATTCAGGATGGGTGTGGTGGTTCATGCCTGTAATCCCAGCACTTTGGGAATCTAAGGTGGAAAGATGGCTTGAGCCTAGGAGTTCAAGACCAGCCTGGGCAACATAGCAAGACCTTGTCTCTACAAAAATAAAAAATAAAAGTTAGCCAATGTGATGTTATGCGCCTGTAGTCCCAGCTACTCTGGAGGCTGAGGTGGGAGGATTGCTTGCTTGAGCCTGGGAGGTCAAGGCTGCAGTGAGCTGTGGTTGTGCCACTGCATTCCAGCCACGGTGACAGAGCAAGACCCTGTTCAGAAAAACAAAACAAAAACTTACTATTCATGGATGCACATGATTTGTGTGCACAGAAAATCCAAAGGAAAATCCCAGAGTGACTTTAGCAAGCTCTATACAAAGTCAATATTCAAAAATCAATTGTATTTCTATATACAGTATACAAACAATAAAGAGAAATGGAAATCTACAAAATTATGTTTTACAATAACATGAAAAAACTTAAGATGCCCTTCTGAGCCTCATCTTTGTCAAGTGTAAAACTAGGTCTGCAGCAACAATAATAACAATAAAAATAATAGAAGCAGCAGTAGAAACAACTGGGGTTTACTGAGCATCTACAGTATGCCAGATATTGTTCTAAATGTTCACATGGATTGTTTCTTTTAACCTTTAATGGTTATTGTGAGGATTAAATAAAGTAATATATGTAAAACATTTAGCAAATTGCCTTGCATATAATAAATTCTCAATAAACTTTAGCTGTATAAAAATAATCATTATTTTAGAGAGACTCATAGACTAAGTTGTCAGTAGACCTAAGCTGCTGTTCATTTGGCTAAAGATTTGTAGAATAAACAGTCCTGTATTAGTGTTGTTTTGAATTTTTAAACAGCTCATTAATTCATTTATTCATCCAGACACTGCTCTTGGGTCTAGGAATATGGTGGGTAAGCAAAATAGATAAAAATCCATACCCTAATGGAGTTTACACTTTAGTAGGGGAAACAGACATTAATCAAATGATATCACGGATTGTGGTATGAAGCTGAAAGTACAAGTACAAGGCATATGAGAGCATAAAAGCAGGAACCTGGTCTGGACTAGAGAATGAAAGAAGGCTTTCTGGCAAAAAATGTCAGTCGAGCTGAGTTCTGAAGGATAAGTGGAACAGGGCAGGGGTAGGAGAATTCTCTGTGCAGAGAAAGCAGTCCATCTGAAGGGGGTGAGGATAGTGGGTGGAGGGAGAGCTTGGTATGTTTCAGGAACTGGAAAAAATGAGTGACTAGAGTTCAGTGAATGAGGAGAGGGTTATTGAATGAGCTATGGCTACAAAGGAGGACAGAGGACAGGTCATCAGGGCCTCGGGAGTCTTGTTAAGGATTTTTGCAGTTATTCTAAGAAGAATGTAGTGCACTGCGGGGTTTTATGAAAAGAAATGATGTGATCGGATCCGTGTTTTGAAAATATTTCTCCATTGAAGAGGCTACTACTGTTGTCTAGGGAGATGTGAAAGTAGGTTAGGCTAGGGCACCATTAGCAGAGGGAAGAATTAGTGGGTATATTTGAGAGATGTTTAAGGGGTAGAATTGATGGGGCTTGGTATTAGCTTGGGTGTGGCAGGAGGGATGCTTCACTGATGCCTCCTTCATAGGATCTGACTTGCAGAAGTGAATGACTAGGAGTGACTTTCACTGAGATGAGGACAGTGTTCATGGCAAAATAGCTTTAGTAACTTTATATTGAAACTTGAGAATGTATTTGAAGTATTTATTTTCCTGTGAAAATGTGAATGAGGAAGAAATGACAGGTTCAAGACACTGATTTTGGAAACTTAGATAGATATGCCTAATTCCCATTTTCTCTTTGTTTTTCAAAAGATGTGAAATTGTTATATATTTAGTCTTTTTTTTAAAGGGCAGGGATATGAAACTTACACATTCCTGAAGATTATATTTAGAGCCAGTCTCCCTCCTTTTCCCTAAATCTGTCTCTTCAATCTGAAAAATGGAATGGATTCAGTACAGAAATCTGTATCTTCAACTTCTTTTTATAAACCTTTTACATCTCTTCTCCTCAGATGTAAGAAAATAATTTTGGAGTCAGAACATTACTGCCTTATCCAATGATTGTACGGATTGGGTGATATTAAGATTTAGCTGCTTTGATGTTCTCTGCCTCTGGTTTGGAATATCTTTGGCAGGTATACTAGGGCCAGAAAAGACCTTCAAATATCTTGGTTAAAGCCTACATCAAATGCTAGTAGTGCTTGGAGTTGATCTGAACAACCCCATAAGAAGGCCCTGCAGTTGACCCAGGTTCCCCAGGACTGATTGGAACTTTCTGAGCCTTGGCATTCTCTCAAAGAAGGTCTGAGGCAGATAAGAGTTTGAGCCTTCTCAACCCCCTGCTACTGTTGTATAGCAGAAACTATTCTATAGCACCCCTTGACGGGAAGAGAAGCCACTGGTGGTATAGTCAGAGGGGAATTTGAAGTTAGAGGGCAGTCCCACAGCCTGACCCTTTGCTTAGGTACAAGACTGGGGTGAGGGATATGGCTAACTGTGTGTGTGTGTGTGTGTCTGTGTGTGTGTCTGTGTGTGTGTGTACATGCCTCAGGTCAGGCAATAAGTTCTCCTTCTCACTCTTGCTGTGACACACACACATACACACACACACACACACAATAGTCCTCCGCTTGTGCCTCTCTGTCTGTGTCATAGCCTAGCAGCCTCCTTGGTTTCAGGAAGAGGAACAGGGCTTCATGCATTGCCTGAGTTCCTGGCAGCTACCAGACTCTGAAGCCAGAGTGGAATTGGAGCATGGGAGTTCCTGTGGGTTGGGTCCCTCCTCTCCCTCCCTCCATTCCCAGCTAGCAGCCTGACTCTACCCCTTGTCCCTGTTCCTGCAGCACTCCACCTCGGTGAGCATCATGGGCTTTTCCAACACTCTGGAGATGGAGTTTTCGTCTACCAGGTTGGAGAGGCCCCTAGAGCCACAGATCCAGAGTGTGAGCAACCTGACAGCTGGTGCCCCCCAGGCAGTACCAAGCCTGCTGAGTGCTCCCCGCAAAATGGTGTCCAGCCTGACAAGTGTTCAAAACCAGGCCATGCCCAGCCTGACAACCAGTCACCTACAGACTGTGCCCAGCCTTGTGCATAACACATTCCAGTCCATTCCCAACCTGATAAGTGACTCCCCTCAGGCTATGGCAAGCTTGGCAAGTGATCACCCTCAGGCTGGGCCCAGCCTAATGTCTGGTCACACCCAGGCTGTGCCGAGTCTGGCAACTTGTCCTCTGCAGAGCATCCCTCCAGTTTCTGACATGCAGCCAGAAACTGGGTCCAGCTCCAGTTCTGGCCGAACTTCAGGGAGCCTGTGTCCCGGAGATGGGGCTGATCCCTCCCTGGAGAATGCTCTGTGTAAGGTAAGTCCTGGGGAAATGCTATCCAAACTTCCTTTGTTCATCAATGGGCAAAAGATTGGCCACTGGGACCCTTATTCTGACCTTAGCTTAACAGTTCTGAGACCACTAATGACAACCATGTCTGAGTTCTTTGATTCTTGTCGACATTTCACTTTTGAAAGATGGAAAGTGAGGATTCCACTCGCTTCACTGACTTACTGGGACAAGGTCCCATAGTCCCCGGTCTGGATGCTCCCAAGGACTTGGCCATCCCCTCAGAACTGGAGGAGCCAATTAACCTCTCTGTGAAGAAACCTCCACTGGCGCCAGTGGTCAGCACGTCTACAGCTCTGCAGCAGTACCAGAACCCAAAAGGTGAGACTCAAGCAGCCTGCCCTTCATGTTGGCCACAGACTTGAGCAGATGGACTCAGCACTTCTAGGTAAGAGAGGCCAGCAGACAAGCTCTAAGCTGGGGAAGCAGTGCATCTCTCTGAGGCTGAATTTACTTCTCTCCTCCGGAACTGTCTTAGTGACACCTGTTCTGCTTCCCTCACTGTGGCCATGGCTGATCTAGGCATGGCCAGGACTTACTCTTTTTGTAACACTCCCCATGCAAAGAGTCCTGGGGGTCTGCATTATACCTAGGGGGAAACAGAACTCAGCCCAGGAGGGCTAGCCTTGACAAAATGTTATAGGGAAAAGAGCATGTCTGACTTTGGAGTCCAATAGATGGAATTTAGTAAACCAGTTCTCTCTCCCTATGATCCCGGGTAAGATATCTAACCTCCCTCAACCGATTTCTTTCTCTCTAAATGGGGCCAATCGCACCTACTTCTTAGGCTACTGGGACCAATAACTATAGTGAAATCATTTGATAACTTCCTCTGAGTAGTAAGGATTTTCCTGGTACCTGACACTAATGTGGATTTGTGTTGTGCCTCATAGTGAAGGCAATTTGGACCATTGGAGATTGGTTCTGATTCGCTTCTCAGCTTCCCATGCCCCTTCTCCAACCAGGCTAGGCTAAGTTTGTTCTTCTGTGGAAGGTGAGGGCTAGTTGGGAAGTCAGGAAGTGACTTCCTGATGATCATTTGGGACTTTTTTCGTTCAGTGTGTGATGCGTGTTTAATTTGTAATGATTAGTCTGTTTCCTATACGTGTAATAAATGAAAACGAAAGAAATAATTTTTCTCCTTTTTTTTCACACTGACTGAAAGGCCAACTGAAAAATCATTGGTTCTTATTACACACAATAATGTAACTCTGCATTTTATGCAGTTAAACTTTTTAGACCCTGCTTGCCCATGTACAGTGCCTAGGACTGTGCCTGGTGCTGAATGGATGCTAGTTTCATCCTTTTGCCCCACCACTGCCTCCTGCCCATCTCCATAGACTGCCTACTCAGGGGAGAACTCCCTGGGAGCCTCTTTTCCATGGAGTGTGAGCTGGATTCTCAAGCACTGCTGGAATCCCAGCACTTGGCTGACATGGCAGAGGCTGGACAAAAAGACTCCTCAGAGGAGGCAACACTGGTGTACTGAGAACAAGTGATTTCTGAGCTCATCTTGAAGGTGAGAAACTGGCCCATCAGTGCCTGACCCAACACTTACCCATAGGCAGCCTCTTGAGTGTTACTTGTGTTCATCTTTTTAAAAGAAGGTGGGCTTCCTCCTCTCAAGAAGGAGATCCATGGCAGACTTGTCACCACTATGAATGACTATAGTGTAGGTAACTACTGTATGACAGATGTGTGGCCAAAGGTATGAATAGCAGATATAAGTAGAAGATATGCATGACGGGGTTTGTTGCCACAAATGTGTGTCACAGGTATTTGTTTGTCTTTTGCCTTAGAGTGTGAGAATTTTGAACAAGGAGCCCTAGAGCTGGATGCAAAAGAGAACCAGAGCATCAGGTAACAGCCTTCTGGCTAATCTCCCTCCCACCCATGACTTCACGTCCTGAGGTGCTGGCACAGGGATGAAGCATCCTTGATGAATTAACTACAAGTGGAAGAAATTTGCCTGCAACTGCCTTCTTCAACCCCTCAACCTTCAAGTGGATGTCTGGGATGGTTGTGGGAGGATGTCCTGGCTCCTGCACGACGAGGCATGCGCTCTGGGTGCCGCCCTTGCACTTCAGGGAGCTCCTGTCTTTGACCAGGACTACACCATAGGGCTTCCCAGTGGCTGACAGGGCCTGGCCATGCAGAGGTGGGCCAGGAGGACAGAATGTGGACCTGTAGAGTCCACATTCAGAGTCCAAATCCAAGAGGATCTGGAGTAGCAATTCAGCTGGGGATTGTATTAGTCAGGGTTCTCTAGAGGCACAGAACAAGTAGGATATATATATATGTGTGTGTGTGTGTGTGTGTGTGTGTGTGTGTATACTTCCATATATATACACACACCCACATATATATACATATATATATGGAAGTTTATTAAGTATTAATTCACATGATCACAGGGTCCCACAATAGGTTGTCTGCAAGCTTGAGGAGCAAGGAGACCCAGTCTGAGTCTCAAAACTGAAGAACTTGGAGTCCGATGTTCAAGGGCAGGACGCGTCTAGCACAGGAGAAAGATACAGCCAGGAGGCTAGGCCAGTCTCTCCTTTTCATGTTTTCCTGCCTGCTTTATATTTGCTGGCAGCTGATTAGATGGTGCCCACCCAATTAAGGGTGGGCCTGCCTTTCGCAGCCCACTGACTCAAATGTTAATCTCCTTTGGCAGTGCCATCACAGACACACCCAGGATAAATACTTTGTATCCTTCAATCCAATCAAGTTGACACTCAATATTAATCATCACAGGGATCATGGATGTTTCTGACTTAGAGGTTGGGACCAGAGGAGGATCCCACCAAGACCCCGGGGTGTCTGTCTTGCTGCAGAGCCTTCAATAGTGAGCATAAGATTCCCTATGTGCGACTGGAGCGACTCAAGATCTGTGCTGCCTCCTCAGGAGAGATGCCTGTGTTCAAACTGAAGCCACAGAAGAATGATCAGGATGGGAGCTTCCTGCTGATCATCGAGTGTGGCACTGAGTCCTCCAGCATGTCCATTAAGGTACCACTTTGCTTTGCCTTGGCCTCAAACCCTGGCGCAGCCTAAGAGCTTATTCTTTCTGCTACTGCCCGAATTCTGACTCTGGGACCTTTCCTGAGTCTGTGATGGGGCTGCAGCTTGGCCAGACGTTGTCCCCTGCTGCAAGGTCCTGTGAGATGCATATCAGGAGTGAGGTATCCCAGCATTCATGGGGCTTGCTGGCTTGGGGTCCTGGAATAAGTGGCTCTCATGTAGGCATGCAGGGCCTGCCAGTCTCTCCCTCCCCTCCCTTGAGAGCTTGTTGGTTCTGTGCTCTGGCTGCCCAGACTTACTTCTTCCCCAAGGTCAGCCAGGACAGACTGTCTGAGGCCACCCAGGCCCCAGGTCTGGAGGGAAGAAAGGTCACTGTCACTTCTTTGGCTGGGCAGCGGCCACCAGAAGTGGAGGGCACATCTCCTGAAGAACACAGACTCATTCCTCGAACCCCAGGAGCCAAGAAGGGCCCCCCAGCCCCAATAGAGAATGAGGACTTCTGTGCTGTTTGCCTCAATGGCGGAGAGTTACTGTGCTGTGACCGCTGCCCCAAAGTGTTCCACCTCTCCTGCCATGTGCCAGCCTTGCTCAGCTTCCCAGGGTGAGTCATGCCAGTCCAGGACCATCACCTGGCTAGTAGGGTTACCTTCCAGGGATGATTATTCCAGGCCAGGCCCACAGAGCTCCCAGGATGGGCTTACTCCCCTCTTCTGGACCTGCTTGAATTGCAGGTCTGTGAGTTAATGGGCCTGGGTATCTTCTGCACACAGACAGGTGGATGCTTGACATTTGGTTGACTTCATTTCTACCTCTTTTCTCACCTTCTTCTTGCATGTGGATTTGTGCCTATACTACTACCCCAGCCTCCCCTAACCCCTGTTTTTCTAGATTCTCAAAATTCTGAGTTATTGAATTTCTTCCAAGCCTGTGGCTAGAAAGCCATTTCTTACACGGCAAGGCCGGAGACTCAGTTTCTCATGCCTGCCATAGGGCAGAGGGAGAGGGAAGGGTGCTCTGGGCAATGTGCTGAGGCCTAACATGGCCTCACCTGCCCCTGCAGGGGAGAGTGGGTGTGTACCTTGTGCCGCAGCCTGACCCAGCCCGAGATGGAGTACGACTGTGAGAATGCCCGCTATAACCAGCCTGGAATGCGGGCATCTCCTGGCCTAAGCATGTATGACCAGAAGGTAGGGAGGAGTCTTTGGAAACAAGGTTCCCTGCCTTTGGCAGCCCCCTTCTGCCTACAGGGTCTGAGGCCTTTGAGAGGGGATGAGGGGCTTTTCTGGATACGTTTCTTTGTCCTATGCCTGACAACTTGGCCCAGGGGTGTTTGGATAATTTTCCTTCTCCTAGCAGTTTTCCTCTGGCTTGGGAACCTGAATTGTGCCTTAGTATGGCAGCTGGCATCCTGTGGGACAGAGCCAGGGAGTTATCAGGGTCACCATCTTTAGTTCATACTGAGGTGAGACCAGAACAAAGTGACTCTGTTGCCAATTCTGATTTTGCAGAAGTGTGAGAAGCTGGTATTGTCCTTGTGCTGCAATAACCTCAGCCTGCCCTTCCATGAACCTGTCAGCCCCCTGGTAAGCAAGGCCACGCTGTTTTCTCACCTTCTTCTTGCATGTGGATTTGTGCCTATACTGCTACCCCAGCCTCCCCTAACCCCTGTTTTTCTAGATTCACAAAATTCTGAGTTATTGAATTTTGTGCCTGCTACTGTCTTTTCTGCTCAGAGGGCCCAGGCCATGGGGCAGGAGCGTGGTGGTTCCCAGGTTGGGCTCAGAGCATGGCCACTGGGAGTAGTGACAATATTAACTTGTGGATAGTCCAGGGGACCGTAGGGCCATGGCCATTCCAGCCTCCCCCGCCACAACTGCTACTGTATCAGATCCTACTTGACAGGTGACACATTCCTCCTTTTCCCTTGCTCTTTGTCTTCTTTCTCCATCCTTTTCTTCCTGCTGCTCCTCATCATTCCTCTTCCTATTCTTTCACTTATATTTCACCTCATTTTCCATTTCTTCTTCCTTCTTATCCACACCTCCATTTCTTCTCTCACTCCCTTTGCCTCCTTCTCCTCATGTCTCCTCCCCCAAGGCCCGGCATTATTACCAGATTATCAAGAGGCCCATGGACCTGTCAATCATCCGGAGGAAGCTGCAAAAGAAGGACCCAGCTCACTATACCACCCCAGAGGAGGTGGTATCAGATGTGCGCCTCATGTTCTGGAACTGTGCTAAGTTCAATTATGTATGTCTTGCCTGTTTTCCCGCTCTCCTATTTCCCTGCATCCCCAGGACTGTCATGGGTGGGTAGGGCTGGGAGGTTAGGTTTGGTCTGGGCTGCCATGAGGACTGGGGAGCAGATTCTGGGGGCCTGCTGTGGTGAGTGTTTAAAAGCTCTCTCCCACACTCAGGCCTTAGCATGGACTCAGGAAAAAGGGGAGGTACTAGTGAGTGGCCATCTGTGGATACCTGTTGGGGTCACTTCTGCTATAAGAGCTGCTACCAAACTAGTTTTCCTGAGTCCTAGGAGAAAAATGTCAAGTTCCAGACACCTCAGGACACCCCGCTAGGCTTTGTGCTCTGTGTAGCTCTTGAGGGACCCGAAAGAGATAGACTGGTAAAAACAGGCTAGACCATCACTGCTCTCCTCCCCCATCAGCCTGACTCCGAGGTTGCAGAGGCTGGCCGCTGCCTGGAAGTGTTCTTTGAGGGCTGGTTGAAGGAGATCTACCCGGAGAAACGGTTTGCCCAGCCAACGCAGGAGGACTCAGACTCCGAGGAGGTGTCTAGTGAGAGTGGATGTTCCACTCCCCAGGGCTTCCCGTGGCCTCCCTACATGCAGGAGGGCATCCAACCCAAGAGGCGGCGACGACATATGGTAAAGAGTTACTGCCAGCCAGCAGCAGGTGGGCGGTGATCAGGCAAGCAGAGGGGCACCCAAGCAGAACCTAAGGTGAAGCTGTTCGGGTGGTGCAAAAAGATGGTGGTGACAACGAACCCTCACTTCCAGCCCCTTAGCCCCCAGGGAAGGCAGGGCAGTACAGGACTCATCAATGCCAGTTACTCACGAGACTTGAAATTCAGAAAGGTACCTGTCCCTGCCCAGGGTAACCCAGCATTTAGCAGCAGACCTGGGCTGAGAAACCAGTTGTCCTGATTCCCAGTTTGGTGCTGGTTACACCACACTGTGATTGTGATGCCCCTGAGAAGGGAAATTACCTGGTCTTAGTGCCTGGTTTCTATTTGGGTTTGAGAGAGAAAGGAAGGGATCTTTCTTAGCCCCTTGGTGTAGGTAAGGAAGGAGAGGTATTGCTTGCAGCAGAGAGAGCTCCTCTGATATTTGGGCTGGTCCCACCTGTGTAGACCAGAAATGTCCATTCAGGGCTGTTTAATTCCACTGAAATATTTTGCCTGCCTACTGTGTGCCAGGGTCTGACCAGCCATCCCCAGTTGTTTACCGTACTTAGCATACAATGTTTAGTGGCTTCAGTAAGTTTTACTGCTGCATTCCTAGGGTAGAATAAAATACATTGACTTGGCAGAACTGCAATCTTGACATAGCCTTTTCATGTTAATAAATCCTACATTTGGCTATTTTAATTCTAAATATATATTTTTCTTTCAGGAGAATGAAAGAGCAAAAAGAATGTCATTTCGCCTGGCCAACAGCATCTCTCAGGTGTGAGAGCCAAAAGGAGACTGGGCACTCTGGCAGCTGTTGTCCCATACTGTCGACCATTCCTCCCCATCTTGCAGCTTATCCTCTTCAGAGTGTGGATGGTAGATGAGTCTTGTTGAACTGTGTAGTGCTCTTCTTTGCCATTTGCATCTACAGCATTTATTTGGGAGCCGTAGTACATCCACTACAGAGAAGATTTCAGTAATAAACAGGAAAGAGGAAGGTATTTATTATTACCAGAGTAATCAGATGTATAGGCTCCACTTGACAAGACCACACCTGGTTAGGCTTGGGAAGACCTACTTTCCTTGGTGAATTTTTTTCTGCCTGGGAAAGCAGACCCGTCTAACCTTTTAGTGTCCAGGGCTCAGGAGCCATGTATACATCTGAACTCCTCCTGGGCTCAGAAGTGGGTAAAAGAAGGGAGAGAGGTTTAGACATATGGCAGGACTGTGATCCCTGGCCCAGCACAGCCAAAGACTGTCACTGTTTGCCTTTGCTTGTCCTGTCTGGATAGAGGCACCTGCCATGTGCAGACTAGTGGAGGCTTCTAGAGGCCATAGGTCTCAATTTGTGCCTATTTGGGTTCTAACGGTTTTCAGGGTATTTGTTTTGCATAGTCACTTTCCTGATGTTGACATAGGTGGCTGCTGTGAAAATGCTGTGGATGGTGTGACATTCTTGACTGAGCTGGGTGGCTGTGGAGAGACCACTTAAATCTTCTGGTTCAGATTTCACTTACAGACTTAGTAAGATGTCCACTTCAGAGCCCGCCCTCTGTGCTACTTACTCTGGGCTAATCACACTTCTTTAGGGTGAGAACCTGCCTTCCTAGAAGTGACTGTTGGTGCTTGTCAGTGGCCATACCCTTCATCATCCTCATTCAGAGGTATGGATCGTGAGTTCTGCTTGTGAATACTGTGAGACAGCTGCTGTCTGCTTCAGGTCCAGAGTTCCGTGGGTGGAGAGAGTAACCCACAACCAGCTCACTCCTCTGGGCCTCTCCTCCTGCTTAAAGATTCTAGTTCTCAACCTCTCCAAGTTCATGAGCCAAAGATCAGAAGTGAGTCTTCTGACCAGCCCGCCTCCAGGCTGTCTACAGCCCCAAAAAAGCCAACACTTTTCTGGCAGCCCTTTTTGTTGGAGGTTAGAGAAGGCCTCAGGGACCAACAGGGGCCAGATCTAGACATTCCTGGGGGAAGTTTGTCTAAGGTGGACAGGGGGAAAAATCAAGAGGCAAAAAGCCAGTGTCCTTTGGTGACCGTGAAGCAACCTCAGAGCCTTAGTTCTCCTAGAATGCAGAGAGAAGCATTCTGGAAGCCATGGGAACAGGAGCTCGAGGCTGCATGCTGAATGCATCTGCATGGCCCTCGCAGGGTGTTTGTGAGGATACTGGAGGTCAGGCTACCTCCCAAGCAAGGGCTTGGTTGAGAAGGAACCCATTGCTCATATTTTTGGGGGAGCTATGAACCTGACATGTCAGTGGCCAGGACTGAGACAGCTCTCCCTGGTCCTGTCATTGCATGGCTAATTTCAGGGGAGTCTGAGGTCATGGCTTTATTTTTGCTAAGAGATGAAGTTCAAGGATGTTCTTGTTTGTAGGGCCTTTGCTAATGAGCAGTTTTTTAATTAGAAAACATTTCTTCTCTCTTTGTGAGTTGATGGTATTGCTCATTTCCTTCTCTACCCAACCTGAGAGATCATCTTCACTTTAAAGCAAACCATGCCCCTTGGCTTGCCATTCTTTCAGCAGCACATGCCACGTTCTAAGCAGATGGGCTTCCGTGATCCCATTTTCTAGTTTGGGGTAACTGAGTCTTGAGTGCTTTACTAGTCCGGCAATCTTTGGACTTAGGCTTCTGCCCTTTGAGACTCACATGACTTTCTGGTTTGGGGTCTGGTCATTTCCCTTTCAATTTTTGAATCTCCTTCTCTGTTCACTTGGCTTGGCAAAGTACCCTCTGTTCTCATGTCACTAATTCCTGCTCTAGGTCATCTTTCCTTTGTGCAGCCCACATTCCCACCATCCCTGTGAACTTTGTTGTACTTGGTGTTGGGCAACTGGTGAGTGTTGTGACGGGCTCAGACCTGATCCTTCCTCAGGAGCAATTGGAGACCACAAATTTAAAGCAGAAATACCTGTTAAAAGCTTGGCTTTCCTTATATGAGTGAGGCTCCCAGCTTGGGTGTGGCCTCCTGGGCTCACGGATCAGCTTGCTGGGCCAGGGGGGGTCTTAGTAATGTGCTAGAGAGACACATGCTCCTTTCTCATCATAGAGAGCCTGCATGCTGAGAGGCTCCCTTTAGACACCTGCCTCTCGCTGGCTTTTCCTTTAGACCTAGCCACCAGTGTTTTGTATCATGGTTTTGTTTTGTTTTTGCATGCAAAAACCAGAACATGACTTAGAAATTAAAAAAAAAAAAAAATCCTGCTAGCCAAGTGACTGCCTGCAGAGGCTCTTCATTAACATTTGGGCTGATCCTGCTTTTGACTTATTCCCATAATGGCCCAGTTTTGAAGTCAGCCAAGTCCTTTTGTCCTTGACAACATCATGCAGTGGAAATACGGTGAGTTCTAGATTCTTATGGGACAGCATGCAGTCCTAGAGGAAAAATTGACTTCTTGGGTATGCTGAGAAATAAGACAGTAAAATGGCTTCAGTTGATGCAAGGGGATTTTAGTTAAAAATTGGTTCAGGATTTTTAAATTTTATTTTATTTTTTGGCTGGGCGCAGTGGCTCACGCCTGTAATCCCAGCACTTTGGGAGGCTGAGGTGGGTGGATCACCTAAGGACAGCAGTTCGAGACCAGCCTGGCCAACATAGTGAAACCCTGTCTCTACTAAAAATACAAATATCAGCCAGGTGTGATGGCACATGCCTGTAATCCCAGCTACTTGGGAGGCTGAGGCAGGAGAATTGCTTGAATCCGGGAGGTGGAGGTTGCAGTGAGCTGAGATCATGCCATTGCATTCCAGCCTGGGCAACAGAACGAGACTCCGTCTCAAAAAAAAAAAAAAAAAATTGGTTCAGGATGAACTTGCAGAGCACTCTTCCACAGAACATGGTTAGGTTAGCCCTGCCTGACTTCTAGCAATTGCTAACTATACACCTTGCCTGCCTCTAGGACCCCTACCTGAGTGGCAACCATACCCTCCATAGGCTCTGTTCCATGGCAGTCCCTGCCATCCCCCACCAGCGGACTCTGGCTCCCTCCCTGTACCCATTTCTAGCAACAGCTCCTTGCCTGGCTGCTAAGACGGAGGCGCCTCCTTGTTTGTTCCTGAGCTCTGTTCTGCTCCCTCTCTCACTCCGTGGAGTCACTTATAGTCTTCCTTTCTGAACGCCTGAATTGAGCCTTTGCTCCTTCTGGATCACCACCTCCTGGGCTTCTTCTCCGTCCCTCAGTACTGCCAAAATTGCCCTGCTCCTTTAGTCCATTTCCATGGCCTCAGCCCTCTCTCTCCTCTCCTTGTCTTTTAGCTTTCTCCTGGACTTCTTCCTCTCCCCAGCATGAACCCAGAGCCTATCACACACTGATGTTTTTATCAGCATCCTGAACTTTCTCATGCCCTTCAACTTTTTTAATTTTTTTTATTTTTTTTTATTTTTTGAGAGAGAGTGTCTCACTCTGTCATGCAGGCTGGAGTGCAGTGGTATGATGTCGGCTCATTGCAGCCTCTGCCTTCTGGGCTCAGGTGATCCTCCCATCTCAGCCTCCTGAGTAGCTGGGACTACAGGTGCATGCCACCATGCCTGGCTAATTTTTCTACTTTAGGTAGAGATGGAGTTTCGCCATGTTGCTCAAGCTGGTATCAACACTCCTGGGCTCAAGCAATCTGCTTCCCTTGGCCTCCCAAAATGCTGGGATTACAGGCGTGAGCCACTGCGCCAGGCATATCCCCTTCAATTTTGCTGAAACTATCAGCCATTCTCCATTTTCGGCATCATCATATTTGCTGCTTCCACCTCCTGGGCTGCTATGCATGACAGATTCACAGTTGGCAGCCTCAGTTGAGCTCTCAGTATTGACTGGAAATTCTTTAACTTGTTGTGATCCCTTTTTTTTCCCCACCCATGCCTCCATCTTTGTCCTCCACAAATGACTGAGCTCACTGTCTACTTCACAGAAGACAGCCCCTAAAGCAAGAGCTTCCTTGCCTGCTGTTCCTCACTCCCTTCTCATTCATCTGTGTCTGTAACTCTCCCCAACGCCTCCATTCTTGCTCCTATTTAATTCTCTATATCTTGAATCCTGTTGTATGTCCTCCAAGACTGCTCCCTCGCTTAGTCCACTGCTCCCACTCCCTGGAGTCTCCAGCCTCTGTCTCCACTGGTTACCTCCACACAGCCTGCAAACAAGTTCTCCGCAAGATTAAAACAGCATTTCTCAGAGTCTGTTACCCCTTACACATTTTCCTTGTTAACCAAGTTACTTTTAAAAAGATCCTTTTTAAACTGATTCTTCCTCAGCTGTTCTTCAGCCCTCTATACTTTTTCATAAAAGTCACCAGTGACTGCCCAGTTGCCAAATAGAATGAATACCTTTCAGTGCTCAGCTGTCTTGACCTCTCCGCAGCATTTCACACCACCCACCAACCCTCAGTGAAACAACCTCCTCCCTTAGCTTTTATGACACCACAAGTCTCTGTATTCTCAGAGAATCCAGAAAAACAAGTCTCTGGATTCTCTCCTCTTACCTCTCAGCCCACACAGGCTGAGCTGTCCTTGAAACCTAGATGGGGGAAATGTCTGTGGCTGTCTGTGGTCTCTTCTTTTCAGGAGTTGGGTAGGGAGGAAGAATCACAGCTGCTCCTGCTTCCTCTGTCTGTCTCTCTATTTCCTGAGTCCCTTCCTTTTCCTGAACTCAGTTCTCCTCATGCCAACCATGTTTATGAGCTCCTGCTGGGAGGACAGCATCTGTGAGTCCTTCCCTCTGTCTCTCCCAGACAACACAGAGGTTTTAGCCTGTTTGCTAAGAGACCCCATCTAAGTCAGCCCAAGGGTGTGGATTAGGTTTTACAGCATCCAGGCCGCAGTCTGGCTAAACTGGATTACCAGGCTGGTGGGCAGCTCCTCACCATGATCCTGCACCAGTTAGAGCCTGCTGCAGTTGGGAAGGAGCCTGGGATTGTGGTAAGATGTGTTTCCGTGCATGTCAGTGCTGCTAACCAGGAGGAGAACCTGGCAGGGTGGGTGCCTGCTGCTGATAACATTCGGATGGAGGGAGACCAGGGAGCGCGGTGGCTGCTCCCTTGCTGGGGCTCAGCTGGAGTCAGCATGACTCCTTATATCAGGGCCTTTCCCACCTGTGCTGATCACCACCACCTGCTTGCTCCGGTTGTTTCTGGAGTTGGAGGCAGCTATTGGTTGCTTTCTTGGAGGTAAGGAGGTATATACTAGAAAGATATCTGATTTGAGAGTCTGAACACCAAAATTTTTGGCTCTTTCCATTATGAGCCGTGTGACCTTGGATACAGTTTCCTCATCTATAAAGTTGTGGTGGGAGAATGGCTGAGAACAGTGATCTCTCAGCTCTCCAGCTGTAAAGATGTTAATTATGATTTTAACTCTCAAGATCAGGCCACATAAGGAACAGGGGAATTCCGGGGGTGGGACACAGCTGGGGGAGTCCAGACCAGGGCAGGGAAAGGAGACTCACAAGCCAAACAGAGCTGCTTTGGGGAAAGTTCTTATCAGCTGGTGCTGCTTCCTGAGCCATATGCCCATTCCTCAAGCTGCACCCCTTTCTTGGCTATGTAGGATGAGTTCCTCCTAGGCCCTTGTTAGGAGTGGCTGTTGGATCCTAAGCGGTTGGGGCATGAGGGAGGATATTTTAAAGTAGGGAAGTATAGCTGATCTTAAAAGAACCTATACATTCAAGAACAAATAAAAAACAGCACTTTTCTTTACCAAGAATTGCGTCCTGGAGTGTTTTTCAGCGAAGGTAGTTGAACCTATCACATGGCCTTCTTACCCCTAGATCTCTACATCATAAGAACTCAAGGTGGGGAAGAATAGCCTGGGAAGCCTTTCTCTCTAGGGAAGAACTCACCTCTCTGCTTTTTCTTCTTATTATTATTTTTTGTTTTGTTTTTTGAGACGGAGTCTCACCCTGTCACCAGGCTGGAGTGCAGTGGCGCGATCTCGGCTCACTGCAACCTCCGCCTTTCAGGTTCAAGCGATCCTCCTGCCTCAGGCTCCCAAGTAGCTGGGACTATAGGTGTGCACCACCACGCCCAGCTAATTTTTTGTATTTTTAGTAGAGGTGGAGTTTCGCCATGTTGGCCAGGATGGTCTCAATCTCTTGACCTTGTGATCTGCCCGCCTCAGCCTCCCAAAGTGCTGGAATTACAGGCGTGAGCCACCACACCCAGCCTGCTTCTTATTTTTATTATTTTTAGTTTTCTTCAGAGACAAGGTCTTGCTGTGTTGCCCAGGCTGGTGTCAAACTGCTGGGCTCCAGTGCTACTCCCACCTCAGCCTCCTGAGTAGCTGAGACTACGGGGACATGCCAGCATGTCTCGGCTTCTTACTGTGTTAACACAGCCTGTTTCTCAAAACACAGGCAACAAGTCTGTGGTGGAGTTAGGGAAAAGGCATCATATGAATGCCTAACACTTCCAAGTGCTAAACACTTCAAGAATGTTCTTTATATAGTTCTTTATAAGGATGGTTACCTATCCCTAGCTGTCCTCTCTGCTTCCTCCATGCTAGTGGTTTCTAGCCTTTTTTTTTTTTGGGTCAAGGACATTGTTACGAATATTTTTCGTTCAATTAGGCTGCATAAAGTCTGAACCCCTTTCCTATTTTTGGTGAATTTCCCACCTCAGGAGTCTTGGGAGACACAGCTCATTCCTCCCTATAGAAGCTAAATATACTAGAATCTTGATTTCCTGGCATCCGTCGAAGTCAGGTTACAGGCCTAGTGGTAGTGATTTATGGAAAAAAAAAAAAGCCCAGAACCTCCTTTCTGGTGACAGTGTTGGTTGCAGGCAGGTGGGGTTTCCATGGCAGCAGTAGCAGCAGCAGCGGTACAAGGTGAAGCACGTGGGGCTCGATGTCATTGCTAGTTTCTTCAGCAGACCAGTTTTGCACATGATTTCAGGAATTGTTCCTGGCTGCACAGCTCTGAGTATAATTCTCTAGCCTTCCTGACAACTCTGTGAACCACGTAAAAAACCTTATAATAAATTCATTTTTTCTGCTTACATCAGCCAGAAATGGTTTCTGGTACTTGCAACTCAACACTCTAACTGATGTTTGGTGATAAAAGTCATGGACCCACTCTTCTGAGCTCCAGACTCACCGATCCTGTGGTCTATTGGACACTTCCCCTTGGAAGTCTCAGTGTTACCTGACACACTAGCTACCCCCTTAACATATTCTTCCTCTCATATTCTCCATCTCAGCAGCCAGGACGTGGGAAGAAAACTAGAGGGATGTGGTATCAGAGAAGCCAAGGGAGTTTGTGTTTCAGGGAAGGATAATCATCAGTTTTAATGCTTAAGATGAGACCTGAAAAATTTTCTCTGACCTCTCACCCCTCTCCAGACTGGCCCAAGTACGTGAACCGTTTCCCTGCTTACTCTGTGATCTTCCTGCCTCAGCCTCCTGAGTAGCTGAGATACAGGCATGTACCACCACACTGACTTGCCTTACTAATTTTATTAGTACTAGTCCTTCTCTAGGTTCTCGGGACACAGCCCTTCTACTCCCCACTCCTTGGGTTCCATGGCAAGCTGCTAGTCAGGCCAGCTCCCTGGAGCAAGTCTTGCTCTCATAGGTAGGGCAGTATTTGACCTCCTCTTCCTCCACACCTGGCCTATGGATTATTTTATCCACTAGAGAGTAGAGGCATAGTATCCAGGGTCTAAGATCTTTTCAAAGGCTATAAAAATAAGTCCTGGCCAGGAGCTGTGGCTCACACCTATAACCCTGGC